>NC_092754.1:73092945-73441474 GCF_047496795.1 Chiloscyllium punctatum | reverse complement strand
AGGGCCCCAGCAATATCCTCCCTCACCTCCCATAGCAGCCTGTGATATATTTCATTGGGCACTGGGGATTTCTGCGCCTTTATGCCTGTGAAATCATTTAATATCTCCTCCTTATTGATCTTCACATTTTCGAGAACCTCACCATCCTGACTGAAATCCCCGGATACAATTTTTTTCTCATGTGTGAGTACAGATGGGAAGTATTCATTGAAGTTCTCACCTACTTCCTCTGGATCCATGCACAGATTGTCCCTTTGGTTTCCAACAAGCCTCGCTGTTTACCTGGGAATCCTCGACCTCCAACTATACTCATTAAATACCTTGTGGCCTCTCCTTAACAGTATCTGCCAAGGATATTTCATGCCCATTATTTGAATGTCATTTTAAGGATCCCCTTTCACTCTTTTTCCGTTGGTCGGTCTTGACTGTTTTCATCGCATTGTACTTCCTCTATCCAGCCTAGGATATCACTTGACCAGTATTCACTGGAGTCGTTCCTTCATCATTCACTCTTCGCAGAACACACTGGCCTTGAATTCTCCCTGTATCACTTTGACATATTTCCTCTTTCTGAATATGAACCCAACAGGAAATAGTTCCTCACACTCTGTGTCTGCCAGATCCTGTCTCGTGATCGTGATAATGCCCGGTGACGATGATATTCTAATGATTAGGGGGCTTCCACAAATTTGAAGTCTTCTCTTCTGCCCTATCCTTATATTTTTCCAAAATGACTTTGAAAGCTAGTGTTATGACCACTATCACCAAAACACTATAAAAATCCTTATGTCTGTCATCTTGTCCAGCACCTACACCTCACTCTGTAACATCTAGCCCTTACTGACCTCCCCATCTGTGTACCTTTCTCCAGCCTCTCCAGCACATGATGTCACTGTAACCTTCTCCAGTCCCAACAGCACTCCATCCTGTCCTATAGCACCTCATTACCGCAAACCTTCTACCATCCATTTCACCTCACTGTCTGTAAAGAGTCCTCCAGTTCCGACATAGTTTCCAACCAACCATCCCTTTGTGTAACGTTCTGAAGCCACTAGAACGCTACTGAGATCTGTAACCATGCCCCCTCTCTCTCTTCCATCTTCTCTGTCTCTGTGACTAACTGCCATCATTACAATGTTCCTTACCTTTGACCACCTCCAGTCAGTACTAGCGTAACTAGCTCTCGAACATCCTGCAGCCACTAAAACAATCCATGTGCGTGAAATATCCTCTCAATTGTTGTAACAACTCTCATTCCCACAACTGCCTCTGTCCGTAAGCTCAGGCAGTGCATAGAATCCTTGCCCAACACAGTAACCTGACCCAGTGTATACAATTCTGAGTATGACCAGCTTCATCCAGCCTCCCCAACTGTCCCTACCTCTAATTGTTGAGAGAACCCACAACCCTCCCTATTGCGTTAACTTCCTACAGTCCCTCTCATGGACACCATCTATGTTAACCTCCTCCAGTCCCTCTCATGGACACCAACTGTTCCTGAATATATTTTCCTCCTGTTCCAATAAACCCTTGTGAACTTTGTCACCATGAGAAATGCAGGGTTTATTGGACAGGGAGAGGGATGGGTCTGGTTAGGATGCACTTTCGGGGGTTGGTGTTGACTTGTTGGGCCGAATAGCCTGTTTCCACACTGTGAAGATTCTATTCAGGTCATTGTCCAGTCCTGTCAACCATCCCTGTCTCTTGAACCTTGCCTCATCCCCAATACTCTCCTAATATGTGTAATCTCCAACAGTCTCTAAAACACTCCTTGGCGATGTAAGCTTCTCCAGTCCTTACCACGATCGATATGACTGACACCTCTTCCTGCTTTTAGAATAATCCCTATAACTGTTGTCATTTGTCACATCACTCCCAATCACTCTTCCATCCTGAAACTCCCAAAAACATTTATATCTCAGTAAACCCATCTGGACTGTCTATACTTCCTTTTGACACTCCCATTCTGAAACTTTCTCCATATCAAAAAAGTCATTAAGTGTAGGTAACCCTTATTATTGTAACCTCCCTCCAGCCTTACAGCACTGAGGATCTGTCAAAGCTCTTTTCAAACCGACAGCCATCTGTGTCTGTAATCTCCTCCACTCCCCATAATACATTCTCTCTGAGCTCCTCTGTAGTCCATTAAACATTGGAAAAAGTTAGGACTGCAGATGCTGGAGATCAGAGCTTAAAAATGTGTTGCTGGAAAAGCTCAGCAGTTCAGCAGCATCAAAGGAGCAGGAGAATCGATGTTTCAGGCATAAGCCCTTCTTCAGGAATGTGGAGGGTGTGCTAAGCAGGTTAAGATAAAAGGTATGGAGGAGGGACTTGGGGAGGGGTGTTGGGAATGTGATAGGTGGAGGGAGGTTAAGGTGAGGGTGATAGGCCGGAGATGGAGTGGGGACAGAGAGGTCAGGAAGAAGATTGCAGGTCAAGAAGGTGGTGCTGAGTCTGAGGGTTGGAACTGAGAAAAGGTGGGTGGAGGGAAAATGAGGAAGCTGGAGAAATCTGCATTCATCCCTTGTGGTTGGAGGGTTCCTAGGCTGATGATGAGGCACTCTTCCTCCAGGCGTCGTGTTGCCGTAGTCTAGCGGTGGAGGAGGCCAAGGACCTGCATTTCCTTGGTGGATTGGGAGGTGGAGTTAAAGTGTTCAGCCACGTGGCGGTTGGGTTGGTTGGTTCGGGTGTCGCAGAGGTGTTCTCTGAAACGTTGCACAAGTAGGCGGCATGTCTCCCCAGTGTAAAAGAGGCCACATTGGGTGCAGTGGATGCAGTAAATGATGTGTGTGGAGGTGCAGGTGAATTTCTGATGGATATAGATGGATCCCTTGTGGCCTTGCAGGGAAGTGAGGTGGGAGGTGTGGGCGCACATTTTGCATTTCTTGCGGTTGTAGGGGAAGGTGCAGGGCGTGGAGGTTGGCTTGGTGGGAGGTGTGGATCTGACAAGGGAGTCGCGGAGGGAGTGGTCTTTCCGGAATGCTGATGGCGTGGGGAGGGAAATATATCTTTGATGGTGGGGTCAATTTGCAGGTGGCAAAAATGGCGAAGGATGATGCGATGTATCTGGGGGTCAGTGGGGTCGTAGGTGAGGACCAGTGGGGTTCTGTCCATGTGGCGATTGGAGGGACGGGGTTCAAGGGCGGAGGAGCGGGAAGTGGAAGGGATGCGGTGGAGAGCATCATCAATCACGTCTGAGGGGAAATTGCAGTCTTTGAAGGAGGTCATCTGGGTTGTTGCGTATTGGAATTGGTCCTTCTGGGAGCAGATGCGGCGAAGGCGAAGGAATTGGGATTTTGGGATGGCATTTTTACAGGAGGCAGGGTGGGAGGAGGTGTAATCTAGGTAGCTATGGGAGTCAGTCGGTTTAAAGTAAATGTCCGTGTTGAGTCGGTCGTCCAAGATAGAAATGGAGAGGTCTAGGAAGGGGAGGGACGAATCTGAGATGCTCCAGGTGACTTTGAGGTCGGGGTGGAAGGTGTTGATTAATTGGATGAACTGTTGAACCTCCATGTGGGAGCATTAGGTCGCACCGATGCATTCATCGATGTAGCGGAGGAAATGGTGGGGGGTGGTGTCAGTGCAGCTGCGGAAGGTGGACTGTTCCACATATCCAACGAAGAGGCAGGCATTGCTGGGGCCCATGCGGGTACCCATGGCTACTCCTTTGGTTTGGAGGAAGTGGGAGGATTGGAAAGAGAAGTTGTTCAGAGCGAGGACCAGTTCAGTCAGTCGAAGGAGGGTGTCAGTGGAAGGTTTCTGGTTTGTTTGGCGGGAACTTAACAAGTGGAGAGTTTTGAGGCCTTCATGATGGGAGATGGAGGTGTACAGGGACTGGATATCCATGGTGAAGGTAAGGCGTTGGGGGCCGGGGATGCGAAAATCATGGAGGATATGGAGGGTGTGGGTGGTGTCCCGAACAAAGGTGGGCAGTTCTTGGACTAAGGGGAACAGGACCGTGTCAAGGTATGCAGAAATGAGTTCGGTGGGGCAGGAGCAGGCTGAGACAATGGGTCGGCCGGGGTAGTCGGGTTTGTGGATGTTGGGCAGGTGGTAGAAATGGGCAGTGTTCTGTTGTGAGACGATGACGTTGGAGGCGGTGGATGAGAGATCCCCTGAGGTGATGATGTTACGGATTTTCTGGGAGATGATGGTTTGGTGGTGGGAGGTGGGGTCATGGTCAAGGGGGCAGTAGGAGGAGGTGTCCGGTGGCTGGCGTTTAGACTCAGAATGGAAAGATTGTTGCGCCAAACTACCACCGCGCCTCCGTTGTCTGTCGGTTTGATAGTGTAGTTGTGGTTGGAGCAGAGTGAGTGGAGGGCTGCACGCTCTGAGGGTGAGAGGTTGGAGTGGGTGAGCGGGGTGGACAGGTTGAGGCGGTCAATGTCGCGGCAGCAGTTGGCTATGAAGAGATTGAGGGTGGGGAAGAGGCCAGCACTGGGTGTCCAGGTGAATGGGGTGTGTTGGAAGTGGGAGAAGGGGTCGTCAGAGCGTGGGCAAGAATCCTGGTTGAAGAAGTATGCACGGAGGGGAAGGCGGCAGAAGAAATGCTCGATGTCTCACCGCGTGTTGAACTCGTTAATCCGGGAGCATAGGGGGATGAAGGTGAGACCTCTGCTGAGGACTGATCGTTCATCCTCAGAGCTGGGGAGGGCTGGAGGAATGGTGAAAATATTGGCAGGGCTGGGAGTTAGGACCTGGGGCCTGGTGTGGCGCTGGAGTTGGGCGTGGGGGTGGAGTAGGGTGTGGGGCTGCAGAGCGGTTTGGGGGTGGAGTTGGCCATGGGGGCGGAGTTGGGCGTGGGGGCGGAGACACATGCGGCGTGGTCGTTGTGCAGGTGAGTGATACATAGTGATGTCTTGAACAGAATGCACATTGGAGAACAGGAGGTGCTGGCTGTCTTAAAATGCAAAAAGGTTTATAAAACCTTGGGACATAATCAGATGTATCCCAGCACCTTGTGAGAAGCGAGGGAGGAAATTACAAGTCCCCTCACAGAGACATTTGTATCAGCGACAGCCACTACAGACCAGTGAGACTGATGGCAGAGGTGGGTAAGTTGTTGGAGGAGATTCTCAGTCCTCCTTATTCTTCAAACCCTTCCTCTTTATGTCACCTGTTCCAGTCCCCACGTCTCTCCCTATCTCTGCAGAAACTCTACAGTCAAAGCTGCTCCAATAACCTGAAATCCTCTTGATCTTTCTAACTCCCTTTAGTTATGAAACTCTCTCCAACTCTGTAACATACTATCCTACAGTGTTGAAAGCCCTCCTTATCTTTGTATGCTCCTCCCATCCCAATAACTGTCCGTGTCTCTATAACAATGTCCTGCATCTTGAAACCTCCTGATTGCATTACTCTCTTCAGGCACTTTCTCTATTTCTGTAAGTTTCCCCTGCTCTTAGAACCCTCCCTGTCTGTATGATCCACTGGAAACTCTGCAGCCGTCCGTATCTCTAACCATCAACTGCTTCCACAACCCTCACTACATCTTTTGCCGCTTCCTGTCCCTTCAGCACCTTCTATAACTGCAAACTCCCATTTGCGAATGTTACTCCAGTTCCTGCAATGTCTATCAGAATCTGAAGCCTATTGTCTCTCTAATTTACAAATCTCTCTGTAATCCATTAACATCTGCAGCCACCACTAATGTCCGTACCTTTCTTCGATCCTCCAGTTCCACTCAGCTTCTTCTTGCATTAACTAAAGCCTGTGTATCTAATTACTGTCTTAAAAACGTTCATGTCTCTGTAAACTGCTCCATACCCTCCACTATCTGCATAAACTGCTGCAGCCCCTGAAGACCGCCCCCTCTGTGTAACCTCTTCCTGATACAATCCTCAATCTATGGAGCTGCTGTATTCTTCCCTGGTTGGGTAATCCCTTGATGTCTCTAGCGATTTCCTGATCTTAGCACCAACCCCAATCTTTGTGACTCTCCAGTTCCTAACAGACATGCCGGTCTCTACACCTTATCCTTTTCCAATTCTTAGGACTGAATGTATTTAAATTACACCCCCAACTAACCGTCCTGACCACAGGAACCTCTTTCAGTTTGTGCAACCCTCCCCATCTCTGTAACTGTCTCCAACCCAGTAACCTGGCATTCTCCATTGTCTTCCTAATTATGTAGCCTCCAGAACCAAGAAGACTTCTTACATCTATGAACGTCTTCAGTCACTTCATCCTTCCATATCTCTGTTAGTGTATACCAAGCTCTTCTCCCTGAAACAACCCCTGCCTGTGTCTCTCAGTTTGCCTGCCTCTCCCTACATCCATCCCTTTCCTCTCTCCAGAATCTAATCCAGCTCCCTCTGTCTTTGTAAATTCTTCCAATGCCCAAACACCTTTGTCCCACTGACATTCTTGACCAGGTGTAACTCTGTTTAACTCTAACATCCTTGATCCCCTGTAAGCCTCCCCATCTCTGCAAACTCTACCCATCCGTTCAACTCCCCAATACTGAGGAATGACCCCCTGTATTCCCCGTAAGGAAAATGGAATGACAGTGAACAGATATGATGGAATTGTCACTCCGGAGATGTAGCTGCAGAATGACCATCGCTGGGAAAGTTTGTTGGGATCTCAGCAGTATAGGCAAAAATCCACGAAGTTGTGAAGAAAGGATGAGGTTAATGCATTAAAGAGATTGCCAAGTGGAACTGAAGATGAAAATTTGGAGTCTATTTTGGTGTAGCTGAGAAACCGAAAGCAGCAGCAACCTTTAGCAGGAATTCCTTTTTAGGCACCAGAGAGTGATGGTGATGTCAATATAGTTACAGTCAGGACACTGAATGTACTTGTAGCAAGGGCAGGACAGTAACTGTGTGTGACAGTGATCTCCATCCCGACTGGATAACGAATGAGTATCAGGGCTCTAATGGATGGAATCCTGGATACTATGCGAGATGGTTTTCTATAACATCATAGCAAGGAGCCATCAACAAAACTGTCTATTGTAGATGAAATGCTGTGTAATAATAAATATCTAATAATCCCATTATAAAGGAGTTTTGTGTGCAGAGACCCATAATGTTATAATGTAGATACTGTGTTTGAGTTAAGACCATGAGATGTAGGAACAGAATTTAGGCCATTTGGCCCATTGAGGATTCTCTTCCCTACAATCAGATCATGGCTGATCTGAAACTGGTTAACTCTACTTTCCCGCCCATAACACAAACCCTTGTTTCCTTGATTAATTAAAATCTGATCATCTCTCCTGTGAATATTCTTAATGACCCAGCCGCGACAGTGCCCTGCAGTCAGGAATTCCCACAGAGTCACTACCCTGTGAGTGAATACATTCCTTCTCATCTCCATCTTAAATGACTGAGCCCTTGATGGGATTTTCTGCCCCCTGGTTACAGATTCTCACACAATTGAAATGAAAGTTAGTGACAAATATAATTATTTCAGATGAAATGAAAATTGGTTGATTTGGGCTTAATAAGCAATGATGTCCAAGGTTGCAGGAGGTTAAAGGTCAGTGAGAAAGATGTGCAGAGAAATGCCAAATTTCATCTGGACAAGTGTGAGATGATGTCAAAGTCAAGAAGAAAGTTAGGATACTGAGGGACATTGATTATAAAGAAGGATCTTGGTGCAAGTCAATAACTCCCTGAAAATGTCACAGAAGTGTTTCAGATGGGCAAGAAAGCACATGGAACACTGGCCTTCTTCGGTCACAACGTTGGGTATAGTGGTTTACACCTGATGTTGTAATTATATAAAACTTTAATTTGGCCACGTTTGGAGTACTGGGTGCAGTTCTCATCTCTACACAATGCGAAGGATGTGGAGGCTTTGGAGAGGATACGAAAGGAGGTTATCAGCATGTTACCTGTGTTGTAGTTTTAAGGTGTTAAGAGAAAATCAAACAAAGTTGGATTGCTTTATGAGAGTTTTCAAGGCTGACATGCGACCAGGTACATGAATATAACGTTAGGACAAGGATATATAATGTGGATAGTCAGAATCTCTTTTCCAATGTGTAAGTTTCAAATACTAGAGCGTAGAGGTTTAAAGTGAGAACGAGAAAGTTTAAATGGGATACGTGAGGCAAGTTTTCTTTTTACAGAGAGTGGAAGTTGCCAAGCGAGGTCATAGAAACAGAAATGTGAGTAAAGTTTTGATGTGGCATTTAGACAGAAACATGAACTGGCAGAGAATAGAGAGACATGGACCATGTACATACAGAGGGGACGAGTTGAGAATGACATCATGGTGGGCCGAAGGGCCGATTGCTGCACTGTTCTATTTTCTAACTTCCCAGCATTTAACCGATCAAAGCACTTCAGAATCTTGCATGTTTCATTCAGTTTCTCTCTCATTTTTCTCAACTTCAATGGGTTCATTCTTAATCTACTCCACCTCTCCTGATTATAAAATCCCTCAATTTCCAACATCAGCCGAGTGAACCTTCTCTGGCCTGCCTCTGATACAAGAATATCTTACCTTCGGGCACACACACTGTTCATAATATTCTCGGTGTAATCTGACTTGTACCTTGCATCGTTTTAGTAAGACCTCCATATATTTAGACTCCATTCCCTTTGTAATAAATGGCAGCATTTGATTTGCCTTCTCTATTACTTGATGACCCTGGAAGCGACATTTTTTCAGATTGATAAACAAGAACTCCCACAACCCTTTATGTTTCCAGTCTAAGAACAAATACTGTTAGCCTGACAGTAAGTCAGGAGCATGCTGAAATGAGTGAGAAACGACATATCAATAAAAATTAACTGGACCCTTAGAAACACATTTTATAAAAGAGAATTTGTTTTTGAGCCTGTTGGATTTTATTTGTTGATGTGAATATAAATGGCAGAATAGAAAAGGGTGAGGTGTGGAGGTGTTGGTACGGAGGGTATGGTTTATTTGACTTAACATAAACCTTTGTGCAAATTTCAATAAGGGCTAAAGAGTAACTTGGTAGAGAATAGGGCCCTTTAAATATCAATGAGGTCGCCTATGTGTGGAACCAGAGGAGATGGGTGAGATCTTAAACAACCAAAAAAAAGTCTTGTCAGTATTTACTCTGGAGAAAGACATGGAAGCTCGGGAACTTTAGGAAATAAATTGCGATGTCTTAGAAAGAATCCTCAATAGAGAAGAGAAAGGGCTGAAATATTAAAACAAGTAAAGATAGATCAAATCTCAGTAGCTCAATAGGTCGATCCAAGAATATTGTGTGAAGCTCCGGAAGAGATTGCTGTGTCCCTAACAGAAATATTTATATTATCAACAAACACAGTGAGGTATTGGAAGACTGGAGGGAGGCTAATGCTGTTCCATCATTTAAAGGCTGCAGGGAAAAGCCAGGAAATTACAGCCTCGTGAGCCCAATGATGGGGAAGTTGTTGTTGGAGATTCTGAGAGAAAGGAGCTCCTTTTTCTTTACAAAGGCATGGGCTGATACAAGATAGTCAGCATGGCTTTGTGAGTGGAAAACCATGTTTCACAAACCAGCTTGAGTCTTCGAGGAGGTGGCCAAAGATACGTGAAGGCAGATCAGTCAACGTTGTCTACATGGACTTCAGCAAAGCATTTTACAAGGTTCCAAGGGATGTAGAACATCTCGTCAAGAGGAAGAACAATGCTTACATAAGGTTGAGGAAGCAAGGATCGTTAACCTCTATAGGGTTATATGGGGGTGGCATGATAGCTCAGTGGTTAGCATGGCGGCCTTAGTGCACCAGGGATCCGATTTTGATTCCAGTCCCGGGCGACTGTCTATGTGGAGTTAACGCATTCTCCCCGTGTCTGCGTGGGGTTCCTCCAGGTGCTCCATTTTCCAAACACCGTCCAAAGATGTGTAGATTAGGTGACTCAGCCTTGGTAAATTAACCATCGTGTTCAGGGATGTGCAGGATTGACACGTTAGTTAGGGTAAATGGAGAGTAATAGGGTGGGGGAATGGTTTTGGGCGGGATGCTCTTCAGAGGGTCTGTATGGAGTTGTTGGGCGAAATGGCCTGTTTCCACACTCTGGGGACTCACTGAAGGTCGCCAGGAAGGAACTAAAGAATGGACGTAGGACAGCTAGAATGGAACATAAAAAAGCATTGTTGGAAAACATTAAGGAAAACTGTAAGGCATTCTCCACTGATGTGAGGAACAAGAGGATGGTCAGAGTGAGGGTTGGGCCTTTCAGGGATAGTGGAGGGAACATGTCCCTGGAGTCACAGGAAGTAGCGAAAGTCCTTAATGCATACTGTGCTTCCGTATTCACTACTGAGAGGGACCTTGTCATTTGTCGGATAGCATGAAAAGGACTGATATATGTGGACAGGTGGATGTTAAGAAGGAGGATGTGCTGAGAATTGTGTAAAACATAAAGATAGATAAGTCCATTGGACCAGACTGGATATGCCCAAAGTTACTGCACGAAGCGAGGGAATAGAACGCTGCGCCGTTGGCAATGACCTTTGCACACACACTGTCCACTGGAATCGTACCAGATGATTGGAGGGTGGTAAATGTTACTCACTTGTTCAAGAAAGGGAATAGGGATAATCCTGGGAATTACAGACCTCACATTTTTATGTATGTGGTATGCAAATTATTGGAGAGGATTCTGAGAGAGCAGATTTATGACTCCGTAGAAAACCATAGTTTAATTAGAGATAGTCAGCATGTCTTTGTAAGGGACAGGTCATGCCTCACAAATCTTATTGAATCCTTTGAGAATGTGATAAAACACCTTTACGGCTCATTCAGAAAATACAGAGGCATGGCATACAGGAAACCTTTCTGTCTGGACACAGAATTCCTGGCTCATAGAAGACAGGGGGTGATGATAGATGGAAAGTATTCAGCCTGGAGCTTGGTGACCAGTGGTGTTCTCCAGGGATCGGATGCAGGACCTCTGTTCTTTTTGATTTTTTTATAAACGACTTGGATGTGGTTGTGGAGAATGGGTTAGCAATTTTGCCGCTGACATGGAGGTTGGTGGAGTGTTGGATAATGTGGAGGTCTGTCGTAGGTAGCAACAAGATATTGACAGGATGTGGAGATGGGCTGAGAAGTGGCAGATGCAGTTCAATCGAGATAAGTGTGAAATGATACATTTTAGAAGGTCGAACTTGAATGCAGAATACAGGGTTAAAGGCAGAATACTTGGTAGTCTTGTGGAACAGACTAATCTTGGTTCCATGTTTATCGATCCCCAAGCTGATAGAGTTGTTAAGAAGAAATATTTTGCGTTGGCTTTCAATTGCTGGGGATTGGATTTTCAAGCCGTGAGGTTATGCTGCAGCTCTAGAGAGCCATGGTAGACTCCACTTGGAATATTGTGTTCAGTTCTAGTCCCCTCATTACAGGAAGGCAGTGGAAGCTTTAGGGAGGGTAAATTGGCGATTTACCGGAATGCTGCCTGTGCTGGAGAGCATGTGTTATGAAGAAGGGTTGAGGGAGGTGAGCCTTTTGTCATTGAAGTAAAGAAAGGTGAGGGGAGACTTAGTAGAGGTGAACAAGATGATGTGAGAAATAGAGTGAATAGTGAGAGACTTCTTTATACCATGGCATAAATGGCTATTGTCAGTGGGCAAAAATAATTTTAAGGTGATTGGTGGATGGGTAAGGAGAAATTTCAGAGATAAGATCTTTACAAAGAACGTTGCATGGTTGGAATGCACTGCCAGCGGTGGTAGGAGAGTCAGATACATGAGGGATATTTAATAGACTCTTGGATAGGCGCATGGATGATAGTAAAATGAAGGGTATGTCGGTTAGTTTGATCTTACAGATGGATAAAAGGTTGGCATGGCATCATGGCCAAAGTGTCCTGTACTTTAATGTTCTGTGCTCTACGTTCCATGTGGTAAACTAGGTAATACGCTCAGATCAATGTAAAAGGATATGGCATTCAGCAGGAGCTAATGAACTGTTTACAAAATTGGCTTGATGGTAGGCGACAGAGGGTGATGGGAGACATGTTGTTATTCTGACTGGAGGCATGTAACCAGCGGTGCAATGGGTCCACTGGTGTTTGTCATTTGGATAAATGGTTTGGATGGGAATATTGTTTTCCTGGTAAGTAAACTTCTTGGGTGACACTGAAATTGGTTGTAAAGTGGATAGTGAAGAAAGTTATCTATGAAACAAAAGGATGAACAGTACTGCTGGGATAGTGGGCTAAAGAATAGCAGATGAAGTTTAATTAGATAAATGTGAAGAGTTCAATTTTGGTGAAACAAACCAGGGTGGGACTTGTACAGTTAATGTTAGGCTCCTGGGTAATGTTGGATTAGTGGTGCTGGAAGAGCACAGCAGTTCAGGCAGCATCCAACGGCTGCTGTGCTCTTCCAGCACCACTAATCCAGTATTTGGTTTTCAGCATCTGCAGTCATTGTTTTTACCCTCCTGGGTAGTGTTGTCAGTCAGAGACCCAGGGATGCAGGTACACAGTTCTTTGAGAGTGGCAACACTGGTAGAAAGGCTGGTGAAGCAGGTATTTGGGATGGTTACCTTCATAGGGCAAAACATTGATAGTAGGAGTTGGGATGTCATGTTGTGGCTGTACAAGACATTGGTGCGGCCTCAATAAAAGCAGTGTTGATCAGTCGGAAGAACTCATCAGGATCACTTAGCTCCTTTAGGAAAGGACATCTGACATTCCAACCTGGACTGGCCTACATGTGAATCCAGACCCACAGCAATATGGCTGATCCTGATCTGCCCTCTGGGTAATTAGCAGTGAGGCAAAGAATGCTGGTCCAATCAGTGTCACCCTGATTCAATGAATGAATAAATTAAAATACATATGTCACTCCCTACATCTGCAAACACCTCCAGCTGCAGCAATCCGTACTGGCTTTGTAACACCGTTCAGGCCCTGACCACTCTCTGTAACACTCTCACCACCTCCAGCACCTTCACTCCTCCCTGTTCCTATCGTGTCATTAAACCCTGACAAAGATTCCACTTCCCATTACCCTCTCCCCTGCTCGCGGACCCCTTGCAATCCCTTTAACACTTATTGCTTAAACTCTCTCTCATTTCTGTATTTTAAGTACTTTGTGGTAACTGTCTAAGCCTCATAATCTAATATGATCCATTTTGTCCTGAGTGAGGGATGGGAGGGAATTTCTTGCTGAGGTTATGTCTGTTTCAATGGAACGCCCTTTTGTTGAGTGTTTTACATTTTTTCTTCAAATGTTTTCCACAGTTCATTTACAGACACATGTTTCAGTCTGTTTAGCCTGTTTACCTTGGTCAGTTCTCCTCTCAAACTCATATAATTGGCTATTTTTGTTTCTAGATGAAGCTTGTCCTTTCTGTGATTCACATTAAAACTTTATATTACTTTAAACTGCACTTTATCACAATTTCCCAGAGGATCTCCCCAGGTGACATTACTCACGAAGTTTCATCACACAACGGTCGCTCTGAGGTAGTTGCGTCCTTTGCCAGTTGCACAATTTGTTATTCAAAGAAACACTGAAAAAAATTCTACAATCTCCTCTTCGAATATCACTCTTGTCAGTGTGATTGTCAAGGTTATATGAATATTGAACTTTCACTAAATTATCACAATGCCTTTATTAAAAATTCCAATGAGTTCCTCTTTAGTGCAATGATGAGCAATGAAATGTTAAGTGGCCGAAAACTGTTCTGCTGCATGTGTCATTGGCAAGTAGTAGCCAGAATTTACATTCAGACTGACTCTACTGCATGATCTGAGACCCAATGCTTTCTCTGTAATACCTTTGGTATCCATTATTATTAGTGTTACCCACTTTGCCTGAGTTTCCGCAAGGTTGTGAACCATTGGATATTTATGTTCCACCTGTTGTTCGTCCTGTAACCATGTCTCCTTAGTGTCTAAATCTCTTTTATTTCTTTGTCACAAATCAGTCTAACTTGCTGCAGAGACTTTGTCCATTCCAAAAAAAAGCATAATTTGCTCTTTCCCACAATTTCCTGTCACAAACCCATTCACTGATGTACCGTTTTAGTTAAAATTTGTCAATTCCTGTTCCTTTCTGCTTGTCTTCAGACACATCCCCGTGCTGTTCACATGCGTCATCTTTTCTATTTGGATTTCGAAAGCTCCTTTCACTTGAACACTCTGTCAGTTTAAAGCCCTGTCCATAAACCTACTGACATGATTTGCAAGGACACTGGTCCCAGCTCAGTTCCAGTGGGACCATCCCAATGGATTTTTTTAAAGCCAGGTATGGGATGTGGGTGTCTCTAGCTGACCAGCCTTTCTTGCCCAGCCCTAGCTGCCCTTGAGCTGAGTAGCTTGCTCGGCCATTTCAGAGGGTAATTGGGAGGCAAACACTTTGCTGTGGGGATGTCGTGCAGACCACGTGAGGATGGGCAGATGTCCTTCTCTGAATGATAAGTGTTTGGATTTATTGTACATCAGTAATGGTAATTATAGATGGTCAATTACTATTTTTAAAATAATTTATTTCAAATTCCACCATTTCAGATGATGTGGTTCAACACTGCCTCTCCTGAACATTAGCTGAGGTTTAGGATACATGCTCCAGCAACAATATCACTAGGCCACTACTTTGTCTACTCACAGGCTGTTTATCCTTGAACACTGATACCAGGTTATTATGAAGTTAAACCTGTTTTTTCTTCATGATTGTTTGATCCTAATACCTTCCAGCACTCGAGTGATATCACTCACTCTCTCTCCATGTGTTATCCCTCACTTTGCTGGTCTAATTGCTGCCTCTGTCAACGTCTCTCACTCTTACAACTACTCCAAATCCTGAGCCCGCAGAATTCTGCACTCCAGAGAGACGCAGCAGCACCGGCCAGGGATGGAGCCTGGCATTTTCTAGATCTCTGTGGGACACAGTACTATTCTCCATGTGTAACCCTCACTGCATCAGTCTAAGTTCCCACTCTGTCTATTTCTCTGTCTCCTGTAGGTACTCAGGAATTTCCTGATTTAATAGATTTCCCAACTGCTGGGTGTTTCGTCCCTCACCACATTGAAGATGGTTGGTCAGACTGAGAGACAAAGGGCAGGGAGATCTGGAGCCTTCAATAAATCCTGCAGTGAGGTAAGATCACTCACCTTGATCTTACAGAGAGCAGCGAGCGGGCTCCAAACATCAGCTAACAGTGCTGGAGGGGGAGCAGTGTACAGGCACATCCCAGGCTCAATCACCACGTCTACTATAAGTTTTGTTGTTCTGAGACAGTATCAGGAGTGTCACAGTTATCAATCCAGGCCTGTGATGTCTTAGTGAGCACCAGGACAACAGAGGAGAAAGCAGGCTTCCCATGAGTGTGTGGAAATTCTGCCTGGGATCTTTCTGTTCTGTTTTCCCCCTCCAACACTGTACATATACCATGTCTCGTGGACTACTGTCTTCAATAACTTGTAACTCCTATAACAGTTTCTGTCACTATAAGCTCCACCTTCCCTATAGTCCCTCCCCATATTTGAAATGTACTGCATTTCAAACTATTATCCCTATCTCTGTAACTTTCTTCAGTGTCTCTACCATGTCTTATCTCTATAGTATCCTCCTCCAATAACTAGAGACAGAGGCATGCAACATGGAAACGGTTCCTTCCACCCAACTTGTCCATGCAGACCACTGTTCATGAACAAGTCGCATTTGCATGTGTTTGGTCCATATCCCTTCAAACCTTCTCTTCTCCATGTATCTACACAAATGTCTGTTCAATGTTGTAATTTTACTTTTCTCTACCCCTTCCCCAGACGCTCATTCCATACATGCACCATTCTCTGTGTGGAAATGTTCTCCTCTGGTCGCTTTTAAGTATTTCCTCTCTCACCTCATATTTCTGCCCTCTCGTTTTGGATTCCCCTAACTTCAAGTAGAGATCTTTACTAAACATATTACATATACTCTCATAGGTTTATAAACGTTCATAAGGTCACCTCTCAGCCACCTCCCCCCAAGGGAACGACGAAGGAGATTTATACAATTATCTCTGTCACGGACCCCGCTGCGACTTTGCCACAATGTTGTGGGATACACTTGTTCAGGACCTCAGGCGTTCTCTACCTTTGTGATCTAAGACCTCCAGCACCACCTCTTCTGTAATGGAGACTCTTTTCAAGACATCATTGTTTCCCTCCCTTTGTTTCCTAGTCTTTGTACACAGTATGTTCTGACAGGAAATATTCATTTCAGGTCGCATCCATCTCCTGTGGTTCCAGGCGTGGATGGCCTTCTTGATCTTTGAGGGGCCCTATTGTCTCTCTCGTTGCTTTTTTGTACATGTATGCTGTAGAATCTCTTTGGATTCTCCTTCACATTATCTATCAAAGCTATCTCATTGCCCTGTTTTGCTTTCCCGCTTCTCCAGCCTCTCTGTTTCTGTCAAACCCTTCAGTATCAGGAACATCTTCGTCAATCTTTGCTCCATTTGCAGTTTCAGAAAATGCTTCCTAAAGCAGGAGGATCAGAATTCTACACAGTTCCAACTGGAGTCCCAGCAATGTCTGAAACAGCCATACCAACTCATCTCCTCAATGCTCTTACCCATGAGAGCAAGTGTGCCAAATGCTGCTTTCCCCACCCTGTCCACCCGTGATGCCACTTCCAAGGAACAATGTAACTGCATCCCTTGGACCCTCTCGGTTAGACAACACTGTCCAGAGCCCTGCCATTAACTATGTTAGTCCTCCCTGGTGTGTTTTAACAAAATCCCCATTACCTGAATTCAGCTCCATCTTTCATTTCTTGACCCACTGGCTCAGTTAGTTAAGATCACCTTTGATAACTGTATTCACTTCCCACTATAACACGTATTTTACTATCCACAAACTTACCAACAATAATTCATAAAATCTCGTTTAAGTCAATAATGCACATGTGCGGACCCCGCACCGCTGGTCAGAGGACCCCAGTCTGCACAACAACCCTCTCCCACTACCCTCTGTCTCCTACTGTCAAGTGCATTTTGTGTTTGTTTGGTTTGCTATCCCTGGTCCCATGAGATCTAACCTTACTATCCAGTGCACCAGGCTATACTCTGTCAAAGGCCTTGCTGAAATCAGTATAGACAACATCTACTGCTCTGCATTCATTCATCTCATTGGTCACCTCCTCAACAAACTCTATCAAGTTTGAGAGACAATCCTTTGGACGCACAAAGCGGTGCTGACTGTCCCTAATCAATCATTGCCTTTCCAAATGCATGTAACTCCTGTGCCGCGGAATCACTTCCAACAACATTCGCACCGCTGACATCAAGCTATGTGGTGTTTATGTCCCTGGCTTTCCCTCGCAGCCTTTCCTAAATACTGTCACAACATTAGCCACCCTCCAGGCTCCCAGCTCACCACCCGTGTCTGTCAGTGATAGAAATATGTTTGTAACTTTCTTCCCTAAATTACTCCAATGTCCTGGGGTGTACTTGATTAGTTCCCAGGGAGTTATCTCATTTTAATGCGTTTGAAAACCTTCAGCACCTCCTGTTCTCCAATGTGGACTCTTTTGAATACATCACTGTTTATTTCCTTGCTTCCCCAGTGTGTTTTCCACAGTAAGTTCTGACGTGAATTTTTGTTTTCGGATCTCAC
The DNA here is from genome assembly GCF_047496795.1 of Chiloscyllium punctatum. Taxonomy (NCBI): domain Eukaryota; kingdom Metazoa; phylum Chordata; class Chondrichthyes; order Orectolobiformes; family Hemiscylliidae; genus Chiloscyllium; species Chiloscyllium punctatum. The sequence goes on along the minus strand of NC_092754.1, from coordinate 73,423,939 downwards.
CCATTTCCTGTGGTTTCACACATGGATGGATTCATTGATCTTTAAGGGGTCACATTCTGTCTCAAGTTAATCTTCTGTTGTTAATATACTTGTAGAATATCTTTGGATTTTCCGGAACATTCTCTGCCAAAGCCCTGTCCGTTCCCCTTTAGGCCCTCATGGTTTCCCTCTTAAGAGTATTACTGTACCCACAATGTTGTTCAAGGGATTGACTTAATCCAGCTGGCTATGTAGGACATGTACCCCCTTTTGTCTTGACCAGAACCTCAATATCCCAAGTCATTCAGTATTTTTTCCAGTTGTGTCAGCATTGTTATTCTCAGTAACAGGAACATGCTGGCCCTGAAATCGTAGTTTATCTCTCTTTTGAAAGAATCCCACTTGCCCGACGTCCCTTTCCTTTCAAATAGCCTCCACGAATCAACTTTTGGACAGTCTTGCCTAATACCTTCTGGACTGGGGCAAGGCCAGTTTTGATCTTTAACTTGTGGACCCGGCCTGTCCTTTTCCATCGCTATTTTTAAACTAACAGAATTGTGGTGACTTTGCCAAAGTGCTCCCCCACAAAGACTTCAGCCCCTTTCTCTCCCTTGTTTTTCGAAGGGACGTCAGGTTTTATCCCTTTCTCCAGTCGGACCAGTTACATACTTTTTGAGACATTTTTCTTGAACATACTGAACCAATTTCTTCCATCCAAACTGTGAACACTCCGACAATACCAATCTAGGTTTAGAAAGTTAAAATCTCCAACCATTACAACTCTATCATTCTTACAGATATCTGAGATCTCCGACATATTTGCTGCTCAATTTCCCACTGATTGTAGTACCGTCCTATCAAACTGATCATCCAGTATAATTTCTCAGTTCCACTAACACAGCTTTGCTGGACGATCCCCAGTAATATCCTCTCTCAGTGCTGCAATGATGTTTTAACTGATCAAAAAACACCATCCTCCTCCTCTCTTGCTTCCCCTTCGATCCTTCGTGTAGCATCTGTCTCTGGAACACTGAGCTGCCTGTCCGACCCTCCCTCAGCTGTGTTTCTGTACTTCCAATGATAACCCTGTCCCATGCTCCCATCCATGCCATGCCTTCATCTGTATAACCTGTTAGGCCTTTTACATTAAAGTAAATGCAGCTTAATTGATGCACTTTCCCTCATTGCCTACTGTACTCCTGCCTGGCTTGTCAACTGAAATGACTCTCTTAAAATTCTGTCTCAGCCTCAACCTTCAGACTGCAGCCTGAGGCCATCCCAATCACTGGGGACAACACTCTCACCTTTCATGACATCTGCAAACCTACTAATGATACATTCTGCTTTCACATCCAAGTGACTAATGCCCATAATGAACATCAATGGCTCCTGCACAGATCCCTATGTTACACCCGCTGGGCAAAGGCTTTCAATCACAAAACCAACCCTCCAGCAATTTTGAATCCAATTTGCCAACTTGCCTTGGATCCCATGGGCTCTTCCCTTCTGGACCAGTCTTCCATGTGGGACCTTGTCAAAGGAGGAGAAAGTGAGGACTGCAGATGCTGGAGATCAGAGCTGAAAAAGTGTTGCTGGAAAAGTGCAGCAGGTCAGGCAGCATCCAAGGAACAAGAGAATCGACGTTTCGGGCATAAGTCCTTCTTCAGGACCTTGTCAAAGGCCATGAAAACCACAACATCTGCACTGCCCTCATCAATAACTTCAATCGTAATTTCAAAGTAATCTCAGCTGATTTCATCAGACATTATCTTCCTCTTCCAAATCCATGCTGACTATCACTAATCAATCCCTGCCTCTCCAGTTATTGATCTATCTTGTCCCTCAGAATTGTTCCCAATATCCCTCCCCCTGCTGTCAGACTATCTGCTCTGTAATTACCTGGCCTATCCCTGCTTCCCTTCTTGAACAAAGGAACCACATTAGCGATCCTCCAGTCATTTAGCACTTCACTTGTGGCCAGCAAAGTATTAAATATATCCACCAGGGCCCCAGCAATCTCCTCCCTTATCTCCCATAGCAGCCTAGGATACATTTCATTGGGTACTGGGGAATTCCTTCACCTATATGCCTGTGAGAATATTTAATACCTCCTCCTTATTGATCTTAACATGTTCTGGAACCTCACTATCCCAACTGAAATCCCCAGCTACAATGTTTTCTCCTGTGTCAATACAGATGGGAAGTATTCATTGAAGATCTCACCTGCTTCCTCTGTCTCGATGCACAGATTGTCCCTTTGGTTTCTCACAGGCCTTCCTCTTTCACTGGGAATCCTCTTACGATCCTGATAAACTACCTGTGGCTTTTCCACAATCGTATCTGCCAAATATATTTCATGACCAATGTTTGTCCCTCATTTTCCACAATCCCCTTGCACTCTATACTTGTGAAGAACTTCTCCTGATTTTATTTCACTGTATTTTCTTTATCAAACTCACAATCTCACTTGATCAGTATTCGCTGGACTTGTTGCCTTTACTATTCACACTTCAAGGAGCACACTGGCCCTGCATTCTCACTGCATCATTTTAAAATACTCCACTTTCCTAATATGGACCCAACTGCAGGGAGTTCCGCCTTGTCTCTGTTTGCCAGATCCTCTCTAATGATCGCAATACTGATGGGAGACTCAGTTGTGAGGGGGACAGACAGGAGACTGTGTGGCTGCAGAGGAGACGCCAGGATGGTGTGCTGCCTCCTGGGTACCAGGGTCAAGGATGTCTCTGAGCGGTTACTGAACATTCTGAAGGGAGGGTGAACAGCCAGACGTCATTGTGCAAATCGGTCCACATGACACAGGTAGACAAAGGGATAGGCCCCTGTGAAATAAGTATAGGGAGTTAGGTAAGAAGTTTTTTAAAAAAGGATATTGTCATTAATGATCTCCATTTAATCCCAGTCCACACGCCAGTCAGGACAGAAATAGAAAGATAGGCTGGATGGATGTGTGGCTGAGGCGCTGCTGTAGGGGGCAGGGTTTCCAGTTCTTAGGTCATTGGGATCTTTTCTGGGGTAGAGGGGACCTGTACAAAGGGGATAGTTTTCACTGGAAACAGAGGGGCACCAGTATCCTTGGGAGGAGAAATGCTAGTGTTACCCGGCAGGATTTAAACTAGTTTGGCAGGGAGTTGTGACTCTGAATAAGAGAGGGGCCATCAACTAGTCAGGGGAAAATATATCAGCCATCGACAGCAAGTTTCCTATCCAGGATATCCGGGCACAGTATAGGAAGACTTCTGGTTTAAAGGGCATTAATTTCAATGCACGAGGCCTGACTGGTAAGGCAGACAAGTTCAGACCATGCATTGGCTCTGGGGACTAGGATATTATAGCCATAACAGAAACATGGCTGAGAGAAGGGCAGGAATGGCAGAATAAAGTTCCAGGATACAGAAGCTACAGGCGAGACAGAGGGACAAGTACGTGAGGGGGGCGAGTTGCCCTTTTGATTAGGGAGGACACAAAAACAGTGCTTAGAGACAATATTGTTAAGCAGTCCTCAAATGAGGCCATATTTTTAAAAGTTACAATCCAAAAGGGGCTGGTCAGTCTGCTGGGATGGTGTTCTTATCGCCCAAATAGCCAGCGGGTACGAGAGGAGAAAATGCATAGTGAGATTGCAGGTACCTATAAAAATAATAGAGTAGAATTGGATGGAGATGTAAGGTGTTCCGTGAGCCTGAGTTGTGCTTCATTGGAACATTGCAGCTGCCCAGGACTGAAATGTTAGCATGAGAGCAAGGTAGGTGATTGAAATTGGAAACAATGAGACGGTCAGGGCTCTTCCTAAAGACAGAGTGAGAGTGTTCCTCAATGCAGTCTCTGTTTGGTCTCCCAAATTTAAAGGAGCCTGAATTGTTTCAGCAATGACAGGAGACTGGATTGAAAGGTTACAAGTGAAATGCTGCTTCTTCTGGAAGGTGTGTGTTGGGTTGTTAAGAAATGAAGAATGAGTTAGCGATCTTTTCAAATGTTCAAATGCATTTCTTCTTATATGTAGACTACATTGTTCCACAACTTGGAGAGAGTAAGTCCTACAGGTGCGAGAGGTCAGAGTTAATAAACTTGGAGCTGGAGAAACACAGAAGAACAGGCCGAATCAGAGGAGCAAAAAGGCAATATTTTGATATTGGACCTTTCGTCAGGACTGGTGAGGGGGAGGGGAGCCCAGAAATGGAGTGATGGGATATGGAAGGGCGAAGGGTAGGCATGATGGTGGTGTATACATGCAGGTATGAGGTTACTGTGATTGGTCAGTTGCAAGGGTGAAGCAGACATGTGAGTGAGAAGATGGACAGTTGGGTCTGGTCAGGGAGAAGGGACATGGGATAAGGCTGCGTGTGCAGGGACTTGGATGCTTCTGTAGTCAATATTGAGGCCATTGGGCTATCAGCTTCAAAGGTAAACTCTCAGATGGTGTTCCTCTGACAGTGGACAGGCTTTGTATGGGCATGTTCCCGGACGAGTTGGAGGGTGAATTAAAATGGAAGGAAACTGGAAAGTCGGGTTGGTTTTTGTGTTTAGAGCACGTCTCCAACTCCCGATATGGTCTCCCCTCTTTCAGGGAGACCAAAGGGAGATTCAGGGACATATTCATAGACCATCTGCTCTCTGCACGCTTTAACCAACCCTACATCCGAGTTGCCATTCATTTCAATTACACGCTCACAATCACACACACCGCCTCCCCTCCCCCCCCCCCCACTTGCTCAGCCAGCGACAGGTCTATCCTTGGCCTCCTCCACTGTCAGAGTGAGGCCAAATAGAAACTAAGAAACACAACCTGATCTTTCAGCTTGAGAGCTTACAGTTCACTGGTCTCTATATTGACTTCACTGGCTTCAAACTCTCTCCACCCATAGCCTTATTCTATGTTCCCCTTCCCTGAACTGACCTCAGCTTTCCATCATCCAATTCGCATATCCGCTGCACTCTTCCCACAATCACATTATCCCCCTACTTGAATCCCCCATCTACGCTTCCCTCAGTCCCATGACCCTCCCTGTATTTACTTCCCGGCTCCCCTTCCCCAGCCCAATCCTGATGAAGTCTTTTAGCCTGAAACATTGACTTTCCTGTCCAAGGAAGCTGTCTGACCTGCTGTGCTTTTTCAGCTTCATATGTATCGCTATATCCGCAGCAACCGATTTTATTGTGCTTTTTATACGTTTTATTTTAATCTGTTTACTTAAAAGATTATCTTAACAGTATCTTTGTCACGAATGTTTCTCTCTGCTTCGAAATGATTTCCTTTGATTTAAACATACTTTCAAGTCTGCTGTTCGCAATACCATTGTAAATGTAATTCTTGTTATGCTGTAGCTTAATCACACCACGTCCAATATACTTCAGAACTTCCTTGTTCTTATACTCCAAACATCTATTCATAAACCTAAGGATCCATTAAGTCCTTCTATACACCAGTTTTAACTTGCCTGGCCATTTGTAATTTCCTGTCTTCTGTGTCCCTCTTTCCTTACATTTACCAGTCCTCCCACACTTCAAAATATCCTGAAAGATCACCAGCAATGCCTCCATAATCCCCTTCGGCATCTCTTTGGAACGACAGTGTGTTGTCCAACTGAGCTCGCTGATTGATCTAACTTCACCTTCCCCAGCTCCTTCACCTTATTGGTGGTCACTATACTCACCTCTACCCTTTGACTGTCTTGAAGGTCTGACATTTTGCTGGTGTCTTCTACCGTGAAGATTATTGCAATGTATTCAATTCCTCTGCCATTCCATTGCTTCCCATAACTATTCAAGCTTCATTTTCCAACTATCCTTTGTTTGTTCTTTACTCCCTGTCTTCTTTGTTATATGTCTAAAAATCTCTTTCAATGTTCTATTACATTATTAACAAGCGTAATATGAGATTTCACCCTCTCCTCCCATTTGCTGTTCTTAGTTATCCGTTTTGGAATTTATCGGCTTCGTAATCGTCTAGATTCCCAATAATCTTCACCACATTGTGCGCATTTTCTTTTGATTTTATGTTGTCCCTGAGTTCGTTATCACTCACGGCTGCCTTGTCTTCCGCTGAATATCTTTCTTCTTACTTGGGATGAATTTCTGATGCGCTGCTGAATTATCCCCAGAAACTCCTGTCATTGCTGCTTCACCATATTCCTGTGCTCAGCTCCCCTTCCAACTAACTCTGGCCAACGCCACTCTCATGTCTTTTTATTTAATTACTCAATTTTAAGCCAACTCATCCAGAAGTGAGCAATAGATGTAAACTGAGGCAGGGAGGTTTGAGACATTGGACACGAAGAACGGTTGGAGGATTTTTTAACTAGATGGAAAGACAGTGGCAGAGAGAGAGAGTATAGACGTGGAGTGTAAAAATAGGGAAGTCTACATGTTTGATAGTATTAGATGTGCTTCCCTATTTGGTTTGACAATTCCAGTGTGCTGTGGTCCTTTTTACAGTAGATGTGCAAACAGATTAATCTGTTGAAATCCTGGATTTGATGCCAGAACTTTTATCTCCGTCAATATGACAGGCACCAACTGCTGAGACAACACAGTATATGTTTCTCGGTCGAAAATTGATTAACTGAAACATGTTGGCACACCAGGAGCAGGAATTTATAACATCCATCCAAATAAGAATGAAACATTAGATCAGGGAATGCCAGAAAGAGGCAGGAGGCAGACGGCACGTTGAGAGAAGGGGAACATAACATCTAGGCTGAAGATTAAATAACATATTAATATTTTATAAATGTTGTGCATCATATGCATCATGTTTGTTAAGTCTGTCTCTCTTGTTCATTCTGTATATGTTGCACACATATGCACAATCTTATCTATCTACACACACACACAGACACACACAAACACACACACACTCACAGGCACACAGACAGACAGACAGACACACACACATACACACACACACACCAATCACTGTTCAGCCATTCCTTTTGAAATGATTCTGTTTTGTTTACACTGCCACTTGTCATTCCTTCTTCCGAATATATTCTGATTCGTTCACTGCATTTTATTTTATTCAGTCTGTTAAGCAGACATTGGGGACTGGTGGGTATGTCACTTTACTCCTCATCAGTCTCCACAGCCACTGTCTTCTATTCCTTTCTGTTTATTAACCCATGAAAAATACGTACTGTGCATGACCCTTTAATCCCAATAAACAGGTCAATTTTAAACAGAACACTTTCTTTTGCGCTAAGGCTACAAAAAATCTCAAAAAGAAAAGGCATATAAATTGTCCAATAAGATGTTTGCATCTTTACAAACAGATTATAGAATTGCATTATGTAAACAATAAACAATTAACTGGTAAGAGCTGTGAGAGTAAAATCCAGGGAAATCCATATTTCTTGTGTATGTTCGGGGCAGTTGTGACCAGAAGCAGTTTTTATATTGGAAGTTGTTGTGGTGGAGGAGACTTCAGTGTAGTAATAACATCTCGATTGATGCTGTGTAATGATGATTATAGGCAGGTTCCTATCCCATCCTCGCTATTGTTGGTGTTCCTGGTGAGCCTATCTCTGCCCATTTAATAATTCTCTAACCCGTTGTGAATGTCATCGTTTTATCTGTAGTGGATATTTGGCAAAGATCCAAACTATTGTCTTCGCTTTCAATCACAATTTCCATTTCTATACCATGAATTTCATATCCCTCGCTTACAAGCATCTGAGGATAAATGGAAGTGTTCATAACCACGATTACCCCATCTTATCCTCAACTGACTTGTATCTCAATATTCCATCCACCACAAAACCTCTTCACTCCCACCTTCACAATATCCCAGTCTTCATTTCTGCCTCAATACTGTTTCTGAATAAACCATCATCCTCACCTTTCTAGTTACAATTCTCTTAATGGCAACTCTTCTCGTTACGCATATTTTGATCACAAGCTTTTTCTTACCTCGACCTGGACCTATGCCAGGTGCAAAGATTGAAGTCAGTTTGATTCGAAAATGAGTTTCAGTATAACCTGTAACATCACACGAGGGAAAGGACTATGCTGTCAGTGACCAGGAAGTGACAGTTTCATTGAACTGTCTTGATTCTCGAACTTTCTGAGCAGGAGTGGGTGTCACGTCCATCATCTCCCAATTGCAGTATTCCGATGTATTCACAAGTGACGGAATCCATCTCTGCCTGCTGCTGAGGGTAATACCTTCGTCCTGTCTCCATAATGGAAGGTACCGAAAATCTTCTAGAAAACATATGGGACAGATTCACTGGTGAAAATAAGAACACGATTAGAATTAATAAAGTGAACTTTCTCAAACACTAATTGAATTGAAGATTGGCAAGTTACTGCACCAAATGAGTTCCATCCGAGTTTTCAGGGAAGTGGCATTATAGCAAGTGAATGACTGATCGAGTCACACAGGACAGAAACAGACGCTTCGGTCCAACCAGTCCATGCTAACTATTACAGTTCCTAACTAACTTAGTCCCACCTGTCCGCACTTGGCACATATCCGTACAAACCTTTCCTATTCATGTACTTCTCCAAATATATTTTAAACGTTGTAACGACAAGAAAGAAGTATTGATTACCCTACAAATTTCTTTAGACTCTGGACTTTCTCGTTCCTTAAGAATGGAAAAGAGTTATTGTAATCCTAAATATTTAAAACCGGAGTGGGAGGTAAAACAAAAAAAAAGGCACCTTGATGTTAGGTCTGAGGAAAATATTAGAACCTTTTATGTGATATGTTATAACTCGACACTTGGGAAATCATGATGTGACTTGGTACAGTCAACTTAGATTTAGAAACCGGAAATCATCGTTGAGAAACCCGTGGAGTTTGTGTTAGTTGATACATCCACAAGAGAGGACCAGTGGGAGTGGTGTATATGAATTTGCAGAATGCTTTTTTTACATTGTTGCAAACAAGTTAACAAAGGAAGTTGGAGAACATTGACAAGTTGCAGATGGGGTGATCTGGATATACCACATGGATTGAGAATTGGTCAGTGGAAGCAATGCTGAGCTTCTTGCAGTTTATGGACTGAAGACAGTTACTCATGGGATATCACAAGTTTCGGTGTTTGAACCACAACAATTTGCAAGGCATAGAAATGATTTGGATGTGAGAAATAAACAGCATGCATGTCATTTTGAACATAGAACACAGAACATAGAAAAATACAGTGCAGTACAGGCTCTTCGGCCCTCGATGTTGCGCCGACCGAAGCCTACCTAACCTACGCTAGCCCAATAACCTCCATATGCTTGTCCAATGCCCGCTTAAATGACCAGAAAGAGGGAGAGTCCACCACTGCAACTGGCAGGGCATTCCATGAACTCACAACCCGCTGAGTAAAAAATCTACCCCATCATCTGTCCTATATCTACCACTCCTTAAATTAAAGCTTTGTCCCCTAGTAACAGCTTACTCCATACGCAGAAAAAGGTTCTCACTGTCAACCCTATCTAAACCCCTAATCATCTTGTACACCTCTATCAAATCTCCCCTAAACCTTCTTTTCTCCAATGAGCAAAGACCAAAGTGCCTCAGCCTTTCCTCATACGATCTTCCTACCATGCCTGGCAACATCCTGGTAAACCTCCTCTGCACTCGTTGCAATGCCTCCACATCCTTTCTATAGTATGGCGACCAAAACTGCACACAATACTCCAGATGAGGCCGCACCAGAGTCTTATACAACTGCAACATGACATCAGGACTCCGGAACTCAATGCCTCTACCAATAAAGCCCAGTACACCATATGCCTTCTTCACAGAACTATTTACCTTGGTGGCAACTTTCAAGATCTGTGTACATGGACACCAAGATCCCTCTGCTCATCCACACAACCAAGGAGTCGACCATTAGCCCAGTAATACATCTTCTTGTTACTCCTACCAAAGTGAATGACTTCACACTTAGCTACATTGAATTCCATTTGCCACCTTACTGCCCAGTTCTGAAAGTATCTATATCACGCTGTAACCTGCCACATCCTTCTTCGCTGTCCACAACTTCACCGACTTTCGTGTCATCCGCAAACTTGCTCACCCAGCCTTCAAGCCCCTCCCCCAGGTCATTTATGAAAATGACAAACAGCAATGTTCCCAAAACAGATCCTTGTGGAACACCGCTAGTAACTGCGCTCCAAGATGAACCTATACCATCAACTACTACCCTCAGTCTCCTTCCAGCCAGCCAATTCCTAATCCAAACCTCTAATGCACCCTCAATGCCATACCTCCGGAATTTTTGCATTAGACTGCCATGGGTACCTTATCGAATGCCTTGCTAAAATCCATATACACCACATCTACTGCTTTACCCTCGTCCACTTCCATGGTCACCTCAAAGAATTCAATAAGGTTTGTGAGACACGACCTGCCCTTCACGAAACCATGCTGACTATCCTTGATCACGTTATTCCTATCCAGATGTTCATAAATCCTATCCCTTACAATTCTCTCTAAGACTTTGCCCACAACAGAAGTGAGACTCACTGGCCTATAGTTACTCGGGCTATCCCTGCCCCCCTCTTGAACAAGGGGACCACATTCGCTATCACTCCAGACTTCTGGCACTAATCCCGTAGACAGCGACGACATAAAAATCAAGGCCAATGGCTCCGCTATCTCCTCCCTAGCTTCCCAGAGGATCCTAGGATAAATGCCATCAAACCCAGTGGACTTATCTATTTTCATCCTTTCCAGTATTCCCCAGACCTCTTCCCTACGTACCTCAAGGCCATCCATTCTAATCACTTGTGACTCAATATTAACATCAGCAACAGTGTCCTGTTCCTGAATGAACACTGACGAAAAATATTGATTTAGTGTCTCACCAATCTCCTCCGCCTCCACACACATCTTCCCACTACTATCCTTGACTGGACCGATACCTACCCTAGTCATCCTTTTATTCCTGACATACCTATAGAAAGCCTTTGGGTTTTCCTTAATCCTACCAACTAAGGACTTTTCATGTCCCCTTCTCGCTGCTCTTAGCTCTCTCTTTAGATCCTTCCTGACTACCTTATAACTCCCAATCGCCCCAACTGAACCTTCACACCTCATCTTTACATAGGCCGCCCTCTTCCCTTTCACAAGGGATTCCAATTCCTTATTAAACCACAGCTCCCTCACTAGACCCTATACTCCCTGCCTGACTGGTACATACTTATCAAGGACACCCATTAGCTGTTCCTTGAACAATCTCCACATATCATTTGTGTTCTTCCCTTGAAGCCTATTTTTCCAATCCACGAACCCTAAGTCATGCCTCACCGCATCATAATTTCCCTGCCCCCAGCTATAACTGTTGCCCTGCAGTGCACACTTATCCCTCTCCATCATTAGAGTAAATGTCACCGAGTTGTGGTCACTGACCCCGAAGTGCTCACCTACCTCCAAGTCTAACACCTGGCCAGGTTCAGGCTGTTTGTATTGATTAAATAGTACAAGGTTGAAATGTGTTGTTTTTTCAAAAGGACCTGAATATCGACGATCATGAGCCACCAAAAATAGCACATCCAAGGCCTTAAGTATTAGCATCTTATATAGTATGCTGACCTTCATTGTAATATGATTCAAGAGCAGAAGTAAAGCCATCTTCCCGTATTTTTAGGGCCTTGATGAGAGAGTATTTGGTGCACTGTGAAGAGGTATGATCTCCTTTGTCACATTGCAGGAATGGTGTCAGGGCACATTTCCATTGTCGTATCTACTGTGTCCAGCTGTTATTTCATGTCACGTACAGCAAATCGAATTGCTTGAAGACAAGCATCTGTGATTCTGTGAGCATAATGATGAGTGTATCATATACTCAACACTTCTGGCTGAGGATAGGGCAGATACCACACCCTTGACGTCTTTGTCACTGATGTACAGAATTGCTCTGATATTTAGGATGAGGATATTTGTGGAGTCCTCTCCTCCAGTAAATTGTCTAATAGTCCATCAACATTCATGCTTGGATTTAGCAGGACGACAGAGCTTAGATCCGATCTGTAAGTCTTGGGATCATTTCCCCCTCTCCATCAGAAGTTAATTCTGCTATTTGGAATGCATCCAGTCACGTGTGGTAGCTTTAATGGGTTGTCAACGGGTTTAGGTGCACGTGATTCCGACCTTGGCATCAGCCCTGTATTCAGTAACCTAACCTGGTTTCTGATGCGGGAGCACTTCCATTTTCATATTCTCATTCTGCTGAGGGCATCTCTCTGGTATCACACTTCCAATTTGTTACTTTAACTCAATCCATTAAGATAATAATCGAGATCATTTCTTTTCCACAATGTCAACTTCTGTCTTTGAAGTGAATGTTTTTCCCTCTGTTTTCCTCCCTGAGCATGATTAAATGCTCTGTAGTGTCAGTGATGCCAGTCTCATTCACTTTCAGAGTCAAAGCACTTGTGCACCATGCATTATTGTTCAGTTCCCAGTGTACAGCGCTCCATGTTGAACAGGATGTTTGAGCATCTTTGACATCCTTCTTTGTAAATTGTCCAAAAACAGAAATTGCTCAAGAAATTACTGAAAATGTTGCAACATCTTCTGGAGTGAATGCAGAGTTAAACATTCAGGTCCAGTGACCCTTTACAAAGCTCCCAGTTTCTCCAGCATTTTTTATATTTTTATTTCCAGTATCCATAGTATTTATTTTAGTAAAAAATTGTTCTGTGCCTATTTGTTTCTGGAGAAACCCACCAGGTATGTCAGCATCTGCAGAGACAGAGAAATGGTGTGAGCATTTCAAGCCCCGTGTGACACTTCTTCACAACTGAAAAGGATTGGAAACTGGCCTTTTAATCCCTTGTCAGAGTTGGGGAATGGGTGATAGGGAAAAGAGGGTGTGGCAAAGATAAACGGGCTTTTAGCACTGCTGAACGAGTGGATGATGTAAAATGTGTTTAATTTAAGGTGTGAATGTGGAAAAGAGGTTCTCTCTATTGAGTGCAAGATAAAGAAGACACAACCACAGAAGGTCATAGGGAGGCCAAGAAGGAGAATGTTGACTATGTGGCATTATATAGATCTGGCCATAGATACGTTTTCACTGTCGAGATCATCGCCGCATTTAGACAAAGGATTCCAGGTGCTTGACTTTTAATTGACACTAGTAAGCATTTCATGCGGCCTTAGTATTGTAATATGGAGAAAAACAAATCACCATATGAAGTTGGCCTGAGTATTGTTTACCTGTCATGATTAATATTGTTTCAAATTTGCAATGCTTATCTTTAAATGCTTGTTCTTGAAATTAGCATCAGATGGAGTGTAGGAGTTTGGGTGGTGACATTGTAAAAGCGTCTAAATTATCAGAGATATGGATAGGGTGAATAGCCAAGATCTTTCCAACGGCATGGGGGAGTTCAGCCATAGAAGGCATAGGTTTAAGGTGAAAGAGGAAAGATTTAAAAGGAACGAAGGGGCAACTCTTTTTACACAGAGGGTGGCTGGGTATGGAATGAGCTGTCAGAGGAAGTGTGGTAGATGCCAGTAGGTACAACATTTAAAACTCATTTGAACAAACATATGAATGGGAAACATTTCGAGGCATATGGGCCAAATGAAAACAGGTGGGACGAGCTTAATTTGGAAAACCTGGCCAGCACGGACATTTAGAAAAGTTTCACGCAGGGTCGAGTGGGTTTTGTGAAAGGGAAATTATACTTTGCCCTGTAAAATTATGCAAAGTATTTCTGGAGATGCCTGAAAATGTAACAAGCAGACTTGATAAAGGGGATCTGATAGACACCAGGCTTTCCAGAGAACTTCCACACGGTATTACAAACTAAAAGTTCTTATACATGACAGAAGGTCCTGGGATGACGGATAATGTATTAACATGGGACAATGATTGGTTCGCACATAGAAATCAGAGAGTCAGGATTAATAGATCTTCATGATAAAGGTGTATCTGGTGGAGTACCACAGCTATGAGTCCGATGGCATCAGTTATTTACAATCTATACTGACAGCCTGAAGAGTGAGTTGAGTGCAACATACATCCGAATTTGTGGATGACACTGAGAACCAAAGGCAGGTTGTTATTTAATGGAGAGAACATCCAGAAAAGGAACAGTACAAAGGGATTGGAGTCTTCCTATGTATGAAACATAAAGTCAGCATGCTGGTGCAGCAAGTAACTGGGTTGGTTCAAAAGACGGGTTCCTGTGATGAAAGGTTTGTGTTAATGAGAATCTCTAAAATGGTGAGACGGTTATTCATTGGGGTTTAAATGAATGAGGAGTGATACTGCTGAAAAATACAAGACACAGAGAGGGGTTGACACGGTAGATGTTGAAAAGTTGTTACCATTCCTGGGTGGAGTCTCGAACTTGAGGATATAGATACCGAATATGGAACATCGATTTCAATCTGAGATGCAAAGTGATGTCTTCTCTCAGAAGGTAGTGAATGTCTGGAATTCCCTGACCCGAAAAGGTGTGGAGGGACAACAAATTTGGACTATACAAACACCCAGCGGGTAAATCCCTAATTCACTCTCCTCATGGACTCGAAAAGAACGTGGAGTCAAGCCCTGGAGTAGGTCAGCCTTGTTCGTATTAAATGACAGGGCAATCTTGAGGGGCCAAGTAGCCTACTATTGTTCCTATTTATTAATTTCACATGTTATGCTTTTGGAAAGTAACTGGTTATTTTCCTGGAAGTTGTGTTGTGTAATGCTACATTCGGATAAGCAGAGGATTTGTTTGAGTTAACCCTGGGTGGGGTATGGGGGCTGTATTCACAGTGAATCTGAGTCTGGGACATGATTTAAATCTGGAACAGAAGTTACAGAGATGGAAAGCCTGGAAACAGGGATTAGGGGTGGGGGTCGCTTCTTGATCCAGATTGGATTTTCCAAGTACATTTCCAAAACTACACCGAACCATTGGAGTGGCCTTTATTTTCCCCTGTATCACAGGTCTGAAGGGCTGATTGGGACATTAGAACATAGGACTGAGGGACACGAGGGGGGCATTTGGCCCTTTGACACTACTCCACCAGTAAATGAAGTCATGGCTCATCTTTTTGTGGTACCAGCTGCACATTTCTCTCCATGCGTCATTATCCCTGATTCACCTGTCTATTGAAAATCAGACGAATATAATATAATGTAATATGATATAATACAATTAATCGATATAATATAAAGTTTCAGCCATCCCAAACTTCTGGGAAAGAGGATTTCCACTTGAATGAATTCCCACTTTTTGAATTTCTTCTCACTCCATTTGCGACTGAGGATGGAGGGTGTCACTGTTTCCTTTTCTAGTCCCACTCCTCCACTGCTCGCAACAAATTTTAAATGTAACCAGGTTGGTGACCTGGCCAATGATAAAGGTCTCAGACTGGGTTAGGTTCAGTGATAAGAACAAGTCAGGCAGATTTCTTTAGTAAGCCACAAGTTACGAACAGAACTAACGGAGGAGTATGTTGGATCTGTGGGGAGCACTGCTGCCTCACATCACCAAGGAGCTGGGTTCGATTCCAACCTCGGGTGACCTTCTATGTGGAGTTTGAACATTGTCCCCGTGCCTCTGTGGGTTTCCTCTCAGTGCTCCAGTTTCCTGCCACAGTCCAAAGATGCGCAGTTGAAAGTGGATTGCGCAGGTTAGATGGGTTAGTTATGGGAAATGCAGGGTTACGTGGATAAGGTAGGGGGGCACGTCCAAGTGGGATGCTGTTTGGTGGATCAGTGCGGACTTAATGGCTGGAATGTCCTGCCTCCACACTGTAGAGGTTCTATGACAATGACAACAAATTTGGACTAAACAAACACCCAGCGGGTATATACTTAATCCACTCTGCTCAAGGTCTTGTATGTTTCATTCTCATTCCAAGAGTAAACTGTTAATACCTTCATAATATAAGCCCTTCACCCCGGGATTATGTGAAATGAAACATCTCTGAACTGCTTTCAATGTAATTATAGCCTTTCTCAGATAAGGAGACACAAAAAAATCTCACACTCAGATCATAAAGTTTATATTTGTTTTCTCAAAGAGCTGAGAGTCTTTGGAACACTTCCCCACAGACCTTTGGAGGCAGAAGTATTGAATATTTTTGAGGCACCAATGGAAGGGTCATGAATAACAACAGAGTCAAGGATTATGGAGAAATGGGCAGCAATTTGCAGCGTAGGGGAAAATGTAGACTGTGGTATCAAATTGCACGGGTCGAGTACATCCAGGAATATAATGCAAAATGAAATGATAATATTGATAAAACATTAAGGCGGAATCCAAGATGGCGGCGATCCGGAAGGTCTGCTTTGCTGGGCTCTGCATCACAGCACGGGCAAAGTGGTTCTCTAACCCATCCCATCCCAGCCATTTGCGTAAAAGTCATCACTGAAAAATCGATAGAATCTTTCCTAATCCCGTTTTATCCAGTGGAAATGACAAAATATGGGAAGGGATCGAGTGAGTCCCAACACACAGTGCACCCGACAGAAACATCGAGCATGCCTGAGGCTGTCACTGCAACCCACTCTGCTCGTTCCATAGACCCAGTTACTCACTAGGGCTTTTTCACTGAGTTCGCCAAGTTATGTGAAATGATTGAAGCCATGATTGAAGAAGGGTTCAGCAGTGGCTCGAGCCGCTCTCAGCCGTGCTCCAAAAACATGAGCAGCAACTTGACAGCCTTGGAAACAGAACAGATTACGCCAAGCGCCGAACTGCAGCGACAGAGACCACGATCAGTTCCTTTCAGGAGAGGATCCTCGCCTTTAAAAAACTGGACCATACCTTAACTGAACATGACGACGACCTCGAGAACAGGGATAGGGTGAAGAATGTTCACATCGTCGGTTTGCTGGACCGCACGGAAGGTGGTCAGCGGGTGAGTTTATTGAGAACTGGCTGCTGTGATTCCTTCACTTCAAAACTGAAAAGGGACCGGTAAAGACTGAGACAGTTCGTCGGGTTATGGTGCGGAGGTCAGACTCAGACCAGGGCCTTCGCCCTGTCCTTGTGCGGTTACATAGTTATGGGGACAAACAAAGACTAATGGAATCTCCCAGAACCCAGGGGAAAGATCCGATGGCTTTAATTCACGAGGGCTCCAGTATGACGTTCTTTCAGGACTTTTCAACGGCGGTGATTCAGGAAAGAAAATCTTTTGATGATATCAAGAGAAGAGTAAGGGAACTCTGGATTCAACTGACTCGCCAGAGAAAGCGAAAACTTTGCGGACATTTTAGAGTAAGATGGTTGTTTAGATAATCATGTTTCTCTAGTAAAGAAATTTTCTTGGATTTTTCTGGTATTAACCAGTGTTAAATTATAGTCGGGGATGGGTAGAGTACTCAATTCTCACTTCTTCATTAGTATTACTACTCTTTTTCTCTTTCCCTGCTTGTGTCTGGGGTGCGACTCAAGCTGGAGCAGTTTACAAAGGTAGTTGTGATGACTAAATACCGACCAAAGAGCAGTTGAAGCACGACCTTTGTTGTTAATGGCCCTGGATGTCATACTGGTAGCGGGCAGAAGACGAAGGTTTGGGGTATGTAACCATCCCCACTGGACGGGAGTGGTGGTGGTGGGGGTGGGGGTAAATTCCCTATGGAGTGTCATTAGCACGTTGGATTTTTTTTGTTTTTTTTTAATGAGTTTAGTTTTGGAACGATTTGAGAGCTTGTTAGTTGTAGTAGTCTTAGTTCGTGTTGTTTTTAAGCTCTGTGAGTCTTTTTTCATTCATGATCAGTGATGTTTAATTCGAGTTCTTCCTCTCTAGAGCTCAAATTTGCTACATTGTGTGATGGATAATGATGTGCTTAAATGGTGTACATGGAACAATAAGCGGAGCCATCGTCCAGTCAAGAGGAAAAATGCACTTTCTAGTCTTAGAAAGGACAGGGTGGATGTTGTCCTATTGCAGAAGATGCACTATGATGACAAGGAGCATTTAACATGACAGCTGGGCGGTTTTGATCGTGTTTATTTCTCGTTTTTTAATAGTAGGAGTAGGGGAGAGCCATACTGGACAGGAAGAATCTTCCAGTTAAATTACTAAATTATATTAGACATTACCAGGAGGATCATAACCCCCAAACCCTTGAACTATGGGAAAGAATACAGTATTATGAATGGTTATTGCCTCCCGGCACACCCTCTTAAAGCCGTGGTAGATGCATTTTCCAAATTAAGTTATCTTGCCTCGTGGTGCATTAATGTGGATGATTTCAACTGTCTTATGGACCACACAGTGGACAGAATGTCCAAAGGTCACCCAATACCCTCGTCATAATGTAAGCAATTAGTTGATTCTTGTGCAGAACAAGAGCTGGTGGATGACGAGAGGCAGATCTATCTCACAAGTACGGATTTTATTTTCTCCTTTAACCCGCAGAAATGACACACCGAAAGTTGATCTCTTCCACATCCCTGCAACAATCTTTGATTCGGTGGTATCCTGCACAATTGCAATAATTACCATTTCTGACCATGAAGCAGTATAATAGTTTCGAGATGCTGGCGAATGGATCCCTTTTTTCTTAAGGCTGGTTAGTTAATTGAGTATTTCTGTAATGATTTCAGATCTTTCTTAGCCATTAATTCAGATTCAACCAGTAACCCATCCATTCTATGGGAAACTGGTAACGCTCATGCCAAGGGAATAGTTATTCCTCAGGGAGCGGCAGAAGGGGGAGCAGCAATGTTTGTTTGAAACACGGCTGAGGACAGCTGACAGGGCATACTGTGATAGACTCTCAGTGGTTAAGCTGCAGAGGATCACAACGCTTCGGTCTATAGTGAATTCCACACTCACACAGACAACCAAGAAGGAACTTACTTTTGCAAAACAAAGGCTGTTTGAACGTCGTGATAAGGCAGGCAAGTATTTAGCCTAACTTGCCAGGAAAACGAGCGCCCCCTCAAGCCATTAACTCAATTCGGGAAGGTACTAGGATCCTTCCCTCCGATCCCAAAATGATTAGTGCAGCCTGTCCGAGATTTTTCTCCGAATTAATTTAGACTGAACATTTTGAGGATAGGTGGATTAAGATGGAGCCATTTTTCAAGAACCTGGGTCTTCCAGGAGTAATCCCTGAATAAGTGTTGTGTCTTAATGCACCATTTTCAGCGCAGGAGAGTGTGAAGCAGAGGGTGTAAAGGCACACGTTCTTGATGTATTTCCGAGTGAATTTTATAAATAATTTATAAACCTATTGTCAGGGCTGATGTTTAACATGTTCTTTCACTCATACAGTCAGGAACCCCTTCCTCCATCCTTAAGAGAGTCTCATATCTCTCTGATGCTTAACAATGAAGCACCCTGGAGGATTGTGCTTCTTACACGCCAATCTCACTTTTAAATGTTGGTTTCAAAATCCTGTCTGAAACCCGTACATTAAGGTTAGAAAATTTGCTGCCTTCCGTTGCCAAAGAGGACGAAACAGCCTTTATAAAGGGCCACAGATCTTCCTACAATGTTAAGAATTTACTCAATATGATCCAAGAGTGTTAACAACAATCTGTCCCGGGATTATTGATCTCTTTAGATGAGAGAAGGCATTTGATTGGGATGAGTGGCCAGATCTCTTCTGTACATTAGAACGGTTTGGTCGATGCAAAGTTTTTATCAAGTGGGTGAGGATCCTTTACCGTGATCCTCAGGCTGCGGTTCTCACTAATAGTATTAATATTTCTCCAGGCAGCCGACAAGGCTGACACCTTTCACCATTGTTGTTTATCTTGGGGATTGAGCCACTAGCGGAGGCCATCCGTAGGGATGCCAACATATCTGCCCCAGAAGTTGGATAGAAGTCACGTAAGATTACATTGTATGCAGATGAGGGTGTTTATGTTTTTTGTCAAATCCCGCATTTTCGGTAGTTCATGTGACGCAATGCATTAATTCATTTGTTGCTTTTTCGGGCGATAAGATTAATTTTGCAAAGTTGGAGGCCATGCCTCTGGGAGGTCTTAGGGAAATACCTGATACTGAGGGCAAATCCTGGTTTCCTTTTAAATGGTCACTGAGGTGGTTTCCCTATTTCAGTATATTAATTGTATTTGTCTTTGATCATTTATTTAGCGTGAACTGTGTCCATTTGTTTGACAAAATTAAACAAGACCTTCAAAGATGGGAGGCATTTTCAATATCCTGGCTAGGTCGGATAGCTGTTATGCAAATGAATGTCCTTCCTCATTTCCTACACCCATGTGAATGCTTTCTTTGATGTTTTCCAGACAGATAAGGTGTGTGGGTGGCACTGTGGCACAGTGGTTAGTACTGATTCCTCACAGCGCCAGTGACCCCGGTTCAGTTCCCACCTTATGCAAAAGACTGCGTGGAGTTTGCGCATTCTCCAGGTGCTCCGGTTTCCTCCGACAATCCAAAAATGTACCGGTTAAGTGAATGGGCCATGCTAAATTGGCCGTAGTGTTAGGTGAAAGGATAAATGTACGGGAGTAGGGTTGCGGGTCGGAGTGGACTTTTTTGGTGGAAGGGCCTATTTCCACGCTGTAAGTAATCTAATTGGGTTTTTTTTTCGAAAAAAAGGCTGGTTTAGCTGTTTTATTTGTCACCATAAGCGACTATTTATCAAGCTAACAAAATTGCAACTGCCCCACAGATTGTGGGGAGTAGATCTCCCCGATTAAACGCAATCAAATAAGTTTCTTTTCATTGTATGTGAGTGCCTGGGCCGCTGAGGTCTCGGCATCAATTGAGCCCTCTCAGACAAAGTGAACCCTTATTAGTCTGTTGTTCTTAGGTAAAATGACAACGTTTATGGAGTACTGTTATAAACTGATGATGAACAATACTGTTCAAACTTGAAGGACAATGCGTCAGATCGAGGGCAATACAGACAAAACAATGTTTCTTACCCCAATAATTGGTATACCGGGTAGTCAACCGGGGATAATGGGTTCCTGGTTTAAACTGTGGGCAGCGAGGGGGGGTATCTTGCTTGGGTGATTTAGAATTCGTAGAATCCCTACAGTGTTGAAACAAGTCTTTGGGCCCAGCAAGTCCACTTCAACCCTCTGAAGAGAAACCCACCCAGACCCATTCCCCTGGCATCCTATATTTACCCTGACTAATGCCCCAACTTACAGATCCTGGAACACCACAAGCAATTTCGCAATTACCAATTCATCTAACCTGCACATATTTGTGACTGTGGGTGCACCCGTCCCATAACTCTCCAAACCTTTCCTATTCATTTACCCACGCAAATGCCTCTTAAAGTTTGCACTTGTATCAGCCTCCCCCACTTCACTTCGCAGTTCATTCCATAAACGTACCACTGACACAGTTGAGAATACTAACTCCACACAGCCAGTCACCCAAGGCTGGAACCGAACTCGTGACCCTGGTGCTGTGAGTCAGCAATGCAAACCAATGAGCCACCACGTGTTACTTGAGGGAGAATCAACGATATCATTTGGTCAAATAACTCATAAGTATGGACTCCCTCGTAGAGACTTCTCTTTTTTTTCCAGATTAGAGATTTGATTTTAAAAAAAACTTTTAACAGACACTGAAAGATCTGATACAGAGAAGTGCGTTCTTTTTGCTAAGAATGCACTCTCTGTCAGCACCCTTTATCAATAGTTGGATAATGTCCCTTCAGACAAGACTGTGCAGCTTCGTGACGTCTGTGCGAGAGAGTTGGGGGTTTAGATCTCTTTGGTGACATGGGAGGATATTTGTGAAAATGTTCGAAGGATTTTGATCTGTAATATGACCCATTCCATGCAGTTGAAAATTCTTCATAGGGTCTATCTGACCCAGATTTTCTCTCAAAATTCAATGTGAGATTATCTTCAGCATGTCCTAAATGCAGAATGACTCCAGGCAGTCTTACTAATTGCATGTGGCTTTGTATATATTGGAGCACTGTGTTAGGTGTGGTGGAGTGGGTCTTGGGGACCGAATTGGAGATGGACCCGGTTTCTCTATTCCTGAGCCTGCCCAGAGTATCTTACGCAGATGCACATGGGGAAAAAATCCTTACTTTCTGTGCTAGGAAAAATATTCTGTTGTGTTGGATGTCTGAAAACTCTTCAGGGCTGTTGGGTCTTTGTAAGCTCCGCATGGAAAATATCCCTTTCGGCTTTCTCACCAGCATGGTGCACTAAAAACCAGAGATTAATATAAGAAATAGAGTCATAGAAATGTAAAGCATGGAAATAGACCCTTCGGTCGAACCCATCCATAAGGACCACATATTCCAAACCAATCTAGTCCCACCTACCAGCACCCGGCCCATAACCCTCCAAACCTTTCCTATTCATTTACCCACGCAAATGCCTCTTAAAGTTTGCACTTGTATCAGCCTCCCCCACTTCACTTCGCAGTTCATTCCATACACGTACCACCCTCTGTGTGAAATAGTTGCCCCTTCGGTCTCTTTTATATCTTTCCCCTCTCACCCTAAACCTATGCCCTCTAGTTCTCGACTCCCCAACCCCAGGGAAAACACTTTTCCTAATTACCATATCCATGCCCATCATAAGTTTGTAAACCTCTATAATGTCAACCCTCAGCCTCTGACGCTCCAGGGAAAATAGCCCCAGCCTCTTCAGCTTCTCTCTATTGCTCAAATCCTCTAACCCTGGCAACATCCTTGAAAATCTTTTCTGAACTGCTTCAAGTTTCACAACATATTTCCGATAGGAAGGAGGCCAGAATTGCACGCAATATTTCAACAGTGGCCTAACCAATATCCTGTACAGCTGCAACATGATCATCCAACTCCTGTACAATACTCGGACCAATAAAGGAAAGCATACCAAACGCCGTCTTCACTAACCTAGCTACCTGCGACTCCACTTTCAAGGAGCAATGAACCTACACTCCAAGGTCTCTTTCTTCAGCAATACTCCCTGCGACCTTACCATTAAATGTAGAAGTCCTGTTAAGATTTGCTTTCCCAAAATGCAACACCTCGCATTTATCTGAATTAACATCCATCTGCCACTTCTCAGCCCATTGGCCATTTGGTCAAGATCCTGTTGTAATCTGAGGTGAGCCTCTTCGCTGTCCACAACACCTCCAATTTTGGTGCCATCTGCAAACTTACTAACTGTACCTCTTATGCTCCCATCTAAATCATTTATGTCAATGCTAAAAAGTAGTGTATCCAGCACCGATCCTTGTGGCACTGCACTGGTCACAGGACTCCAGTCTGAAAAACAACCCTCCACCACTACCCTCTTTTACCTTTGAGCCAGTTCTGTATCCAAATGGCTAGTTCTCCCTGTATTCCATGAGATCTAACCTTGCCAATTAGTATCCCATGGGGAACCTTGTTGAACGCCTTACTGAAGTCCATATGGATCACATCCACTGCTCTGCCCTCATCAATCTTCTTTGTTACTTCTTCAAAAAACTCAATCAAGTTTGTGAGTCATGATTTCTCACGCACAAAGCCATGTTTACTATCTCTAATCAGTCCTTGCTTTTCCACATACATCCACATCCTGCCCCTAAGGATTCCTTCCAACAACTTGCACACCACCAACGTCAGGCTCACTGGTCTATAGTTCCCTGGCGTGGCCTTACCACCCTTCTTAAACAATGGTACCACGTTATCCAACCTCCAGTCTTCCGGCACCTCACCTGTGACTATCCATATTACAAATATCTCAGCAAGAGGCCCAGCAAACTCTTCTCTAGCTTCCCACAGAGTTCTAAGTTACACCTGATCAGGTCTTGCGGACCCGTTTCAAGATATCCAGCACTTCCTCCTCTGTAATATGGACATTTTGCAAGGTGTCACCATCTATTTTCCTACATTTTATATCATCCACAGTAAATACTGATGCAACATACTCGATTAGTATCTCCCCCATACTTCCTGTGCAAGGAAAAATATTCTGTCATGTTGGATGTCTGAAAACCCCTCGGGTCTGTTGGGTCCTTGTAAGCTCATCATGGAGAATATCGCTTTGGACTTTCTCACCAGTATGGTGCACCAAAAAACAGAGATTTATGTAAGATATGACAACCCTTTTTGGATTACTGCGATCCAGGCTTATCTGCCACTCTAATAATGGTTTTTATATAACTATGACGATATTGTCTAATGAATCTAATATGAATAATTATGAACATATGAATGCGTAATGCTCTCGAAGAACGAGAACTATCGCTTTTTTATGCTGAACCGTATTATTTATATATTGTTTATTGTTTATTTTTAGTTTTTCTTCTGTCTGTTTAGACACTAACTTGTTTTGTACGTACATGCAATTGGGTGTAATTTTGCTCAGGTATTTGAGTTGTTTTGTTATTTGTTTAATACAATAATAAAAATCTCTTTTTCATTAAAAAACTTTGTTAAAAAGTTAAAATGCTAACTTTGAAAGAATAGACTCCCAAAGAACTCTCATTAGAGAGAGCACTCATGATGGTTTATCGTGAGGGTCACCGCACCTCGGGTGATGGGGTGAGGTTGAGAGAGCGTCCCCTTCATGGTAGTCTCTATCAGTGTGGGGAATTGAACTTGCGCTGGTGTCTTCCCTCTACATCACAAACCAACCAACCAGCTAAATGAGTGGGAGACTGTGTAACTGTTTCACACAGAATCAGTCACAGACAAAGGGAAAGAGAAACTTTCATGACAAGGAAGAAGGTATATTTGAGATAATCGTCATGATAACGGCTGAGGATAACAATGTTCTCTGCTAGAAATTGTATGTTATAATGAGTCAAGTTTTTGGAAGCTATCTTTGGATGAATGCAATAAGGTGAGACAAGTGAAATAACCAGGATGACTAATTGTGATTGTATATCAATAATCATAAAATAAGTGCATGCTTTTGATTAGTCTGTGGAAAGCATGCTGACTGTTGCATGAATTTATAAAGCAGATGTAATATACTTTTAGGAGTGTCCATCCCCATGGGAAATGCCTTCTGAAGGCATGCTAGAAGAAACCCAGGGTAAAAAGTGCCTGAGAATCGTCTGCTCGACAACAAGAAGCTGAGGTTGAATGACTGAAAGTTCCTGTAACATGGAGCTGAGAAAACCATCAGATCACTCCAGAACGTATTGAATGTTGTAGCATATTTGATGTTCTGAATGGCCTCATGATAGATTTTAATTATGTGTGATTTGAAAAACGTACATCTCTACACCATCCTTTCACGTGTTACACACTGGGGCACCGCCGTCTTTTTGTAAGTGGGAATAAGTTGGAACATTATCTGAAACATTCCATAATTGGCATTCTCCAGAATATTTTATAACTGTGTGGGGGGCATTAGAAAGGCAAGAGAGAAAGGGAGGGAAGGTGATGTATGCAGTAGTGAGAGTGTTGGAGGATGAGCCGTGTTCAGGGGCCAGTGCTATATCAGACATACAGTGAGTGTGAGGGAGCAGAGAGAATACAGTGACCCTTATCCTGACAGAGCAGGGAAGGTTACTGATGCTTGTCCTGTTTTGCTGGACATTTCCTCAGACCGCAGGTTCTGCACTGAGCTGGGTGAGGAGCTCAGACCATGCTCGGTGCATCTGGTGGTGTTAGCCCTCTGGGAAGAGAATGGTCCCCCTCTGTACTAGCTCATCCACCATGACCTTCGTGCCCCTGTCGACAAACCGTGGTGTAATTTCCCCTAAACTGCCATGCCGGGAGCAAACTGTGAAGGGCAGATCTGAACTGACAAAGCACAACCGTGTACCCATTGGCCTTTTAAAGATGGCAAAAGTGCCAGGGATCACAGAATATCTATGGGCATTCTGACGATGGTGAGTGCCTCCAGTCATGATGGGTGGGAAAATCGGGCTGGCATTGAATGAGAGGGACACCATGGAGTGGGATGGGTAGTTAATGATGTGAGTTTGATAAGATAGCACCAGGAAACTAGTTCGGCCTCGTGCAGACAACCCCTCTGTCATACTCAATAAAAATGTCTCAGTGACAATTTTTGTTAGATTTAGCCCAGTGAGGTGAAGACTCTCCTGTCCTCACTCCCAGTTACAATGCTGCAGAACAAATACTCATCCAAAAATCTCCATCGCCTGAACTGACAGCAATATCCCTTTCACTCATAATTCTACATAATACTGACCCGTGTTGCATGATACTATCGAAATGTCTTCATTTCAGCATTCTGCAACCTGTGATCATATCCTTCCATGACGTCTCCCCACTCTGCCTTCGCACCAAAACACTCATTTTCAGTCATATTGCACGAGACTGCCAGTATGATTGACCATTTGGCCCAGCTGGTCGATACCAACCAAATTTTCAATCCACACTCTCCCCATTTCCCTGCCCTTGCTCAGTATCCTTCTAATCATTTCCTACCTGTGTATTTGTACAAATGCCTTTTCAATGTTGTTATTGTACCCACCTCAACCACTTCCACTGGCAGCTCCGTCCATATGTGTAAAACGTTGACCCTTAGGTTGTTTTTAATTTTTTTTCCTCTCCAAACATTAACAAATGTCCTCTTGTCTTTGATTCCCCAACCTTGCAAAATAAATTTGAAATATTCACCCCTATGCATGTCTCTCATGATTTTATAAGAGTTGCACTGCTATAAGAACCCCCTCAGTTTCCTATTCTGTAAAAAAAATGTTCTAACTTGTCCAACTTCTCCCAATAACCCAGACCCTTTCGCCCAGAAAACAACTTTGGAAATTTCTTTTACATTCTTTCTAGTTCAATAATATCCTTTCTCGGGCAAGGTGAACAAAACTGAACATAATACACCAACTGCAGCCTTACCAACATCCTGTACAACTGCAATATAACATCCCAATCTCTATACTCAATGCTTGATGAAGGCCAATGTGCCAACAGCCTTCTTCACTGTCCTGTGTATCTGTGACTCAAATTTCAGACAACCGTGCACCTGATCTCCAACGTCCTTTTGTTCCACTACACTCCTTAATGCCCTCTCATTTATCATTAAACTCCTACCTGGATTTGACTTTCCAAAATGCAAGACGTCACACCTTCTCTATATTAAACTCCATTTACAAATTATTAGCCTAATTCCCTAGCTGGTCAAGGTACTGCTGCAATTTCTGAAAACGCTCCTCACTGTAAACGATGCCTCCTAATTTAGTGTCAGCTGCAAACTTACGATCCTCACGTTGTGCACTCTTGTCCAAATGATTGATATAGATAAAAACAGCAATGGGCCCAATACCGACCCTGAGGCAGTCCACTGGTCACAGGCCTCCAGTTCGATTAGCATACCTCCACAATAGCTATTTGTTCATAATGTCAAGCCAATTGTGTCGCCAATTTGCCAGTTTACCTTGGAGTCCATGCGATCTAACCTTCTAGAGCGGACTTCCATGTGGAATCTTATCAAAGGCCGTACTGAAATCCGTATAGACTATGTCGACCACCCTGCCCTCGACAACTTTCCTTGTCAATTACTCAAAAAACTCAAACAAAATTTGTAAGGCCTGATCTGCTAAGCACAAAGCTATGCTGACTGTTCCAAGTCAAACTCTGTCTTTCCAAATGCATGCATATCTTATATCTCATAACATTCTCAAGTAGTTTACCGAAAACAGATGTGAAGCTGACTGGTCTATATTTCTCAGGCTTTTTTTGCAGCCCTTCTGAATAAGGGCACAACATTTGCTACTGCCCAGTCTTCCGGGACCTTGGCCCCTGAACTGTCTTCTCTCGCCTCGTGCAGTGGTCTCGGATGTATCTGGTCAGGACCAAGAGATTTATCTGACTTTTTGCATTCTAATATGTCCAACAGCACCTCTACTGTGATATGGACTGTACCAAGATATCACAACTGACCTCCCAATGGTCACAGGTCATGTCTTCTTTCATGGTAGACACAGAGGGGGAATTGACGACCTCACCCATCTCTTGTGGTTTTACACATGCGTGCCCATTTTGGATTTTAAGGCGTCCTATACTCTCTCTACTTGTTCTTTTTCTTTACTGTACTGAAATTGGATTCACCCTAATCTTCTCAGCCAAGGCTATCTCATACTCCCTTTTCGCCTTCCTGATTTCCTTCTACAGTAAACTCCTGTATCCCCGTGTACCTCCTTGATTCCAGCTGCCTGTACCTGAGCCACGCTTTTTTTTTGCTGGTCAGAGCCTCAATATTCTTGTCATCCAGAGTTTTTGCTTCCAGCCTCACTCTCCCTTCACCCTCACAGGAATATATAAACCTTGAACTCGAGCTATCCCACTTTTGAAGCCCTCCCACTTGCCCGGGATCCTTTTACCTGGAAACAAATTACTCCAATCAACCCCTGCAAGTCCCTGTCTAATTCCAACAAAATATGCCTCGCCACAATTTAGAACTTGAGTCTGTGGACCAATTTTGTTCCCCCCATAACTATGTAATTATTAATACAACGCTGGTCACTTTTCCCAAAATGCTCCCCCACTTTACCTCCGTCACCTATCTTGCCCTATGTCCCAACAGTAGGTCGAGTTTGTCCCTTCCCGACTAGGACCCTCTATATATTGCTTGTGGAAACTTTCCTGAACACACTTAAGATATAACTTTCCATCAAAGTTCTTAACCATCTGGAAGTCTCAGTCTGTGTTAGGAAAATTTAAATCACCTATTATAACAACCCTATTGCTCCTGCTACTCTCACCAGTCTCCCTGCATATTTATTCCTCCAATTCCCATTGATGATTTGGAGGCTTATAGTACAACCACTATAACATCACCATCCCCCTCTTACTTCCTTGCACCATTCACAAAACCTCATCGTATATTATCTCAGTGATACTCGCTTTAATCAGAACTACTGGTATTTACTGGTGTTTCCATTTACATTTCTCCCTCGCAGTGATTTTCACATCCGCAGCACCCTTGTCAAGGTACAGTGGAGATATGGAGCTGCAAATGGATGGGAGCTGCACATCCTGTCACTTCCAGCATTGGTTACATGTTTCCACACACTGGGCAGCGATCTAACACATGTTACCAAACAATGAGTGCGAGCAGCAGCAAAGGTAAGACAGTTTGTTTTAAAAATTCCTTACCCGTAGCGGGCAGCGGTGTTTTTTTTCCCTCTTCACAGAAAGAGCGGGAGCAGCAGGGGGAAATGACGAAGACCAAAGGGGCAGCCGGGAAGGAAAGCAGTGAGTATACATACTCACCCTTCGACGCCAATGGTCATTTTGAGTGCGAGCAGCAGCTAAGGTAAGACAGTTTGTTTTAAGATTACTTACCGGTAGCGGGCAGCGGTATTTTTTGTTTCTCTTCACAGAAAGAGCGGGAGCAGCAGGGGGAAGTGACAAAGACAGGAGGGGCAGCCGAGACCCGGAAACAGGTATTGCGTAAGCTTACCTGGGTAGGTTTTTTTCCCTATAAAAGTGCGCAGGAGCAGAACCTGAGGAACTACACTCCTCCTCTAACCTAATAATAAGACCCGTTGTGGGAAGGAGGTAAGTGCTGCATTTTGCTTGTTCTATTCTTTAGACCCAGTTTCTTTTTAAAAAAGGTTACTTTTAGAGGGATGGCAGTGAAGGCAGTGCAATGTTCCTCTTGCAACATGTTTGAAGTGAGGGATGCCATGGACGTCCCTGCTGATGACACTTGCACTCCTCTCCAGCTCCACCAGGACCGTGTTAGGGAACTGGAGCTGGAGCTGGATGAAATTAGGATCATTCGCGAGGCAGAGGGGGTCATAGATCGGAGCTTTAGGTAAGTAGTAACTCCAATGATGGTAGACAGATGGGTGACAGTGAGGGGGACTGGGCGGAAGCAGCCAGTGCAGGGACCCCCTGCGGCCGTTCCCCTCAAGAACAAGTATACCGTTTTGGATACTTGTGGGGGGGACGACTTACCAGGGGTAAGTAATGGGGCTCAGGCCTCTGGCACGGAGCCTGTCCCCATTGCTCAGAAGAGAAGGGTGGAGAAGAGCAAAGCAATAGTAATTGGGGACTTGATAGTTCGGGGCACAGATAGGCGGTTTTGTTGTGGTGAGAGAGACTCAAGTTTAGTATGTTGCCTCCCAGGTGCAAGGGTACGTGATGTCTCTGATCGTGTTTTCCGGGTCCTGAAGGGGGAGGGGGAGCAGCCTGAAGTCGTGGTCCACATTGGCACCAATCACATAGGTGGGAGGAGGGCTGAGGTTGTTAGGCAGGCTTTCAAGGAGGTAGATTGGAAGCTCAGAGTTAGAACGAACAGAGTTGTTGTCATTGGTTTGTTACCCGTGCCACGTGATAGAGAGTCGAGGAATAGGGAGAGAGAACAGTTAAATGCGTGGCTACAGGGATGGTGCAGGAGGGAGGGATTCCGGTATTTGAATAGCTGGGGTTCTTTCTGGGGAAGGTGGGACGTCGAGAAACAGGATGGTCTACACCTGAACCTGAGGGGCACCAGTATCCTAGGCTGCAGGCTTGCTAGTGCTCTTGGGGGGGGGGGGTGTTAAACTAACTCTGCAGGGGCATGGGAACCTAGACTGTAGCTTTAGGGTGCAGGATCTGGAGTGTAGGGAGGTTAGGAACATGGCATCAATCTCAAAGGAGGGTGTCTGTAAACAGGAAAGTGGCTTGAAGTATGTATATTTCAATGCAAGAAGTATACGAAATAAGATAGGTGAACTTGCAGCAAGGGTTGGTAGCTGTGACTTCGATGTTGTGGCTATTACGGAGACATGGGTACAGCAGGGACAGGATTGGCTGTTGAAGGTTCAAGGGTTTAAATGTTTTAGTAGGGTCCGAAGTGGGGGTAAAAGAGGGGGAGGTGTGGCATTGCTTGTCAAAGATAGTATTACAGCGGTGGAAAGGACGATGGATGAAGACTCGCCATCTGAGGTAGTTTGGGCTGAGGTTAGGAATAGGAAAGGTGAGGTCACCCTGTTAGGAATCTTTTACAGGCCTCCTAATAGTCCTAGAAACTTAGAAGAAAATATTGCGAGGAGGATTCAGGAGAAGAGTGAAAGCAATAGGATGGTCATTATGGGGACTTTAACTTCCCTGCTATTGATTGGGAAAGCTATAGCTCAAGTTCGTTAGATGGGTCGGTGTTTGTCCAATGAGTGCAGGAGGGTTTACTGACACAATATGTAGATAGGCCAACAAGAGGTGAGGCCATACAGGATTTGGTTCTGGGTAACGAACCAGGCCAGGTGTTAGAATTAGAGGTAGGTGAGCACTTTGGGGACAGTGACCATATATCGGTGACTTTTACTTTAGTGATGGAGAGGGATAAGTGTGCACTGCAGGGTAAGAGTTATAGCTGGGGGCAGGGAAATTATGATGCGGTGAGGCATGACTTAGGATGTGTGGATTGGAAATAGGCTTCAAGGCAAGGGCGTAATTGATATGTGGAGCTTGTTCAAGGAGCAACTACTGAGTGTCCTTGATGAGTCTGTACCTGTCAGGTAGGGAGGAAAGGGTCGTGTGAGGGAGCCGTGGTTTAATAAGGAATTGGAATCCCTTCTGAAATGGGAGAGGGCGGCCTATGTAAAGATGAGACGTTAAGGTTCAATTGGGGTGATTGAGAGTTATAAGGTAGCCAGGAAGGACCTGAAGAGAGAGCTAAGAGCAACAAGGAGGGGACATGAAAGGTCCTTAGTTGGTAGGATTAGGGAAAATCCTAAGGCTTTCTATAGGTATGTCAGGAATAAAAGAATGACTAGGGTAGGAATAGGTCCAGTCAACGATAGTAGTGGGAAGTTGCGTGTGGAGGCTGAAGAGATTGGGGAGACACTGAATGAATACTTTTCATCAGTATTCACTCAGGAACAGGACATTGTTGCCGATGTGAATACTGGGTCACAATTAAGTAGAATGGATGGCTTTGAGGTATGTAGGGAAGAGGTGTTGGAAATTCTGGAAAGGGTGAAAATAGATAAGCCCCCTGGGCCTGATGGCCTTTCTCCTAGGATTCTCTGGGAAGCAAGGGAGGAGATTGCAGAGCCATTGGTCTTGGTTTTTATGTCCTCGTTGTCGATAGGAATAGTGCCAGAAGACTGGAGGCTAGCAAATGTGGATCCCTTGTTCAAGAAGGGGAGTAGAGATAACCCTAGTAACTATAGGCTGATGAGTCTCACTTCTGTTGTGGGCAAAGTCTTGGAGAAAATTGTAAGGGATAGGATTTATGAACATCTGGATAGAAATAATGTGATCAAGGGTAGTCAGCATGGTTTTGTGAGGGGCAGGTCGTGCCTCACAAACCTTATTGAATTCTTTGAGAAGCTGACTAAGGAGGTGGACGAGGGGAAAGCGGTAGACGTGGTGTATATGGATTTTAGTAAGGCGTTTGATAAGTTTCCCCATGGTAGGCTACTGCAAGAAATACGGTGGTATGGCATTGAGGGTGAGTTGGAGGTTTGGATTAGGAATTGGCTGGCTGGAAGAAGACAGAGGGTAGTAGTTGATGGTAAAGGTCCATCTTGGAGTGCCGTTACTAGCGGTGTTCTGCAAGGACCTGTTTTGGGACCATTGCTGTTTGTCATTTTAATAAATGACCTGGAGGAGGGGTCAGAAGTTTGGGTGAGCAAGTTTGCGGATGATACAAAAGTCGGAGAAGTTGTTAACAGTGAGGAAGGATGTGGCAGGTTACAGCGGGATATAGATAATCTGCAGAGCTGGGCAGAAAGGTGGCAAATGGAGTTCAATGTAGCTAAGTGTGAGGTGATTCACTTTGGTAAGAGTAACAAAAAGATGGCGTACTGGGCTAATGGTCGGATACTTGTTAGTATGGATGAGCAGAGGGATCTTGGTGTCCATGTGCACAGATCTTTGAAAGTTGCCACCCAGGTAAATAGTGCGGTGAAGAAGGCATACGGCGTACTGGCTTTTATTGGTAGAGGAATTGAGTTCCGGAGTCCTGAGGTCATGTTGCAGTTGTATAAGACTCTGGTGCGGCCGCATCTGGAGTTTTGTGTGCAGTTTTGGTCGCCATACTATAGGAAGGATGTGGAGGCACTGGAGGTTGCAGAGGAGGTTTTCCAGGATGTTGCCTGGTATGGTAGGAAGATCGTATGAGAAAAGGCTGAGGCACTTGGGGTTGTTTTCATTGGAGAAAAGAAGGTTTAGGGGTGACTTGATAGAGGTGTACAAGATGATTAGGGGTTTAGATAGGTTTGACCGTGAGAACCTTTCTCCACATATGGAGTCAGCTATTACAAGGGGGCATAGCTTTAAATTAAGGGATGGTAGGTTTCGGACAGATGTTAGGGGTAGGTTCTTTACTCAGCGAGTCGTGAATTCATGGAATGCCCTGCCTGTAGCAGTGGTGGACTCTCCCTCTTTATGGGCATTTAAGCGGGCATTGGATAGGCATATGGAGGATAGTGGGCTAGTGTAGGTTAGGTGGGCTTGGATCGGCGCAACATCGAGGGCCAAAGGGCCGATACTGCGCTGTATTCTTCTATGTTCTATGTTCTATGTAATGCAACAGCCTGGGTTTTTCTATGAATGAACCAGCGCGGACTGCACAGCTCCCCACGCTGGACATTTAGTCCAGGATTATAGATCAAGCATTGGTGTGGTCTGCACAGAGTTCTACTCTGGACCGGATATACACAGTGCTCCATTCTGAATTTATAATGGATGGGCTGGTTATGTGAGTTTGATTGCGAATGTCAGAGAACTAAATATCTGACAATATCTTCATTTTGTGTTTTCATTCTTGTGATTGGATCCTTCAAATCCTGATTCATCCTTAGGCCCGACCCTCTGGATGTGTCATGGTGACTGTTGTTGCAGCATCTGAGTCTGCAACATGACCAACAAATGGTGCAGAGGCTGCAGAGAGGGGAGTCTCCGTAAAACGGAATGAGGAATTCACAATCAGATCAGCCATGGTCTTAGTGAATGTTGGGGCAGGATTGAATGGACCACAAGTGCAACTTATTCATATATTTATGTTTGTTCCAAGTACACTCCTCTTTTCTCAAAGTGTCTCATACTCGTGGGGAGTGAGTCACCTCCTCCTGTTCCTGTGTAACAGTATCCTGGGGGCTCACCCTTACAGATTTCCCTGTGGTCCAGTTTCGAACAGTTGAGTGACTCTCTCTTGTTTCTGTGTCCCAGTCTCGAACAGTTGAATGACTACCTCCTGTCTCTGTGTCCCAGTCTCAAGCAGTTGAATGACTGCCTTCTGTTCCTGTGTCCCAGTCTCAAGCAGTTGAAAGACTCCCTCCTGATCCCAAGTTTGAGAAAATTCCTGTTCTTGTGTAACAGCTCCACTAGCTCTGCGCTCATCTGCTGCTTCTGTGGAATGGAGGTGAGGGCCAGAATGGCATCTTCACGTGCTTTACGGATTTTCTTGACTAAACGCCTTTCTCCTGCATCTGTAAAATAAAAACAAAATCTGAATGACTGGCAGAATTCAGAAGCTGAATAGCCTCCTCCTGTTCCTGTGTTATACACTCAAGAGGCAATAGAGTCTCAGAGATACACAGCATGGAAAGAGACCCTTCAGTCCGGCCGTCCATGCCGACCAAACATCCTAAATCAATTTCATCTCCTTTGCCAGCACTTGGCCCATCTCCCTGTAAATACATCCCATGCACATACCCATCCATATGCCTTTTAAATGGTGTAAATGTACCTGCCTCCACCACCTCTTTTGGCTGTTCAATCCATACACACAGCAGTCTCTGTGTGAAAATGTCCCTATTTAAATCGTTCCCCTCTCACCTTAATCGTTTGTCTTCTAATTTTGGACTCGCCAATCCTGAGGAAAAGACATTGACTATTCGCCTTATCTATGCCCCTCATGATTTTATAAACCTCTTTAAGGTCACCCCTCAGCCTCAACGGTTGAAAATAGTCCCAGTCTATTCAAACTCTCCCTGTAACTCTGACCCTCCAACACCTGCAACATTCTTTTAAATCTCTTCTGTAATTTTTCAAGTTTGACAGCATCTTTCCGAGAGCAGGGTGACCAGGATTAAAGGCAGTATTACAAAAGTGGCCAAACCGACGTCGTGAAAATGTTTAGACTCAAAGCACATACCAATAAAGGGAAGATCACCAAGTGCCTTCTTCACTGCGCTGTCTACCTGTGACGGCACTTTCAAGAAACTGAGAACCTGCACCACAAGGTGCCTCACAGGGCAGCGATCTGGGTTTAATTCCATCCTTGAATGACTAGCTGTGTGGAGTTTGCACATTCTCCCCGTGTCTGCATGAGTTTCCTCCGAATATTATGTTTTCCTCCGGCACAGTATAAAGATATACAAATAAGGGTAGATTGGCCATGCTAAATTGCGCACTGTTCCCAGGGATGTGTAGGCGAGGTGGATTAGCCATGGGAAATGCAGGCTCAGAGGGATTGCGTCGGGGTTTGTCCAGTGGGATACTGTTTAGAGGGACGGTGTGGCCTCGTTGAGTTAAAAGCCTGTTTCCTCACTGTAGGGTTTCGACAATTTCAATGGAGTTCTCTTTGAATGGCAACTTGCAACATAACCCTACCTACATGTCTTGCCCTGATTTGTCTTGCCAAAATGCGACACTTCACATTTATCTAAATTAAACTCCATCTGCCACTTCTCAGTTCACTTCAACAATGTCCCATTATAGTGTGAGAGATCATTCTTGACTGTCGACTACACCACCAAAATCGTCATTATCTATCAACTTACTGACCATACTTCATATTCGCAAATTTAAATGATTTGTTTTAATGACAAAAGGCAGTGGACCCACTATTGATCTTTGCAGCACTCTACTGATCACAGGTCTTCAAGGTCATTGAACAAATGTCCACTGTCACACCCTGTCTCCAATATTCAAGAAAATTTTGGATCTAAATGGTGAGCTCTCCCTGAATTCCAGACAGAGTAACCTTGTTAACAAGTCTACCATGTAGAACATTTAGGTTTTCTTACTGAATTCCAGAAAGACAACATCCACTGTCCTGCCTTCATCAATCATCTTCATTACTTCCTCAAAAGATTACACTGAGTCAGTGAAATGTGATCTCCAAAGTACAAAGCCCTCTTCAGTCCTTGTATTTCCAAATGCATACATATGCTTTCCTTCAAAATCCACTCCAACAATTTAGTCACCATTGACGTCAGGCTCACCGATCTATAGTTACTTAGATTTTCCTTACTTTCTTAAATAATGACACTATGTTAGCAGCCCTCCAGTCTTTTGAACACCTCACCAGTGGAAAGCAATGATACAGATATATCAGCAAAATACTGAGAAATCTCTTTCCTAGCTTCCCACAAACATCTGGGATACAACGGATCAAGTCCTGGGGATTTGCTTACCTTTATATGTTTGAAAATATCCAACATCTCCTTGTAATATAGATACTTTTCAAGACATCATATATACCTCTTCACTCTCTCGTTCTTGTAATCTCCTCCACATTAAATACTGAGGAGAATTACTTGTTTCATACCCCTCCTATCTCCTGTGGTTCCACACATAGGTAGCCTTACTGATCTTTAAGAAGCCCTATTCTCTCCCTTGTTAATCTTTTGCCATTAAAGGATTTGTAGAATTTCTTCAATGCCTCGGTATCCCTATTTCTCAAGCCATCACATGTCCACATTTTTCTGGTCCGATTTCCCCGTTGACTATGCACTTACTGCCCTTTTACTTCTCTGGGGATTCACTTGATCTCAGCACTGTTTACCTGACAGATGCCTCCTTCCTTACCTTGACCAGAGCATAAATATATCTAGCCATCCAGCACTCCCTGCTCCCACCAGCCTTGACCCTCTCAATAATAGGAACACGTTGGCTCTAAACTCGCTGAAACCAAGATTTTATGGCCTTGCATTTTCCAACCATCCCTTTACCAGTAGATAGTGTATTCCAATCACCTAATACTTTCAAAATTGGATAGGTAAAAACAATGACTGCAGATGCTGGAAACCAGATTTTGGAGTGGAGTGGTTTAGGGTGTAGGTTTGCTCGCTGAGCTGTAGGTTTGACATCCAGATGTTTCATTGCCTGGCTAGGTCGCATCATCAGTGGCGACCTCCAAGTGAAGCGAAGCTGTTATCTCCTGCTTTCTATTTATATATTTCTCCTGGATGGGGTTCCTGGGGCTTGTGGTGATGTCATGTCCTGTTCGTATTCTGAGGGATTGATAGATGGCATCTCGATCTATGTGTTTGTTTATGGCATTGTGGTTGGAGCACCAGGCCACGAGGAGCAGCGTGATGCTGGAAAATCACAGCCGTTCAGGTAGCATGCGAGGAGCAGTAAAATCGATGTTTCGGGCAAAAGCCCATCATCATGAATACAAGCAGAGAGCTTGACGGGTGGAGAGATAAATGAGAAGAGGGTGGGTGTGGGGAGAAAGTAGCAAAGAGTGCAATGGGTGAATGGGTGTGGGGTGAAGGTGATAGGTCAGTGAGGAAGTTGGAGTGGATAGGTGGAAAAGAAGATAGGCAGGCAGGACAAGTCATGGGGACAGTGCTGAGCTGGAACTGGGGTGAGATGGGGGAGGGGAAAATGAGGAAACTGGTGAAGTCCACATTGATGCCCTGGGGTTGAAGTGTTCCAAGGCGGAAGATGAGGCATTTTTCCTCCAGGCGTCGGGTGGTGTGGGAGCAGCGATGAAGGAGGCCCAGAACATCCATGTCCTCGGCTGAGCGGGAGGGGGAGTTGAAATATTAGGCCACAGGGTGGTGTGATTGATTGGTGTGGGAGTCCCAGAGATGTTCCCTAAAGCGCTCTGCTAGGAGGTGTCCAGTATCCCCATTGCAGAGGAGACTGCATCGGGAGCAGCGGATACAATAAATGATATTGGTGGATGTGGTAGGCAGGTAAAACTTTGATGGATGTGAAGGCTTCTTTAGGGCATTGGATGGAGGTGAGGGAGGAGGTGTGGGCGCAGGTTTTGCAATTCCTGCGGTAGCAGGGGAAGGTGCCAGGACGGAAGGGTGGGTTGTTGGGGGGCCTGGGACCTGACCCATGGAGGGAGCGGTCTTTGCAGAAAGTGGAAAGGGATGGGGAGGGAAATATATCACTGGTGGTGGGGTCCGTTTGGAGGTGGCGGAAATGTCGGCGAATGATTTGTTTTATGGGAAGGTTGGTAGGGTGG
This sequence comes from Chiloscyllium punctatum, assembly GCF_047496795.1. Classification (NCBI taxonomy): domain Eukaryota; kingdom Metazoa; phylum Chordata; class Chondrichthyes; order Orectolobiformes; family Hemiscylliidae; genus Chiloscyllium; species Chiloscyllium punctatum. The sequence goes on along the minus strand of NC_092754.1, from coordinate 73,386,028 downwards.
AGGTTAAGCACCAGGTGCGTTCTGTCCTTGTTATGGATGGAGGGGTGGGCTCTGAGGGTGGAGGTGCGGGATGTGGACGAGATGCGTTGGAGAACATCTTTAACCACGTGGGAAGGGAAATTGCGGTCTCTAAAGGAGGGGGGCATTTGGTGTGTTGTGTGGTGGAACTGGTCCTCCTGGGAGCAGATACGGTGGAGGCAGAAGAATTGGGAATACGGCATAACACTTTTGCAGGAGGAAGGTTGGGAAGAAGTGTAATCCAGGTAGCTATGAGAGTTTTTCCCTAACACTTTCAAAATTGTTCAAAGTTAGAACTTTAATGTTTACATCAGGTCATTCCTATTCCACTACTATTTTAAAACTAATATTTATGCGTAACAGACTTGGAAGTTAAATAAACACTTCCTGCTCCTCTGTAACAGGCTCGAAAGGCTGAATGGATGCTTCGTGACCCTGTGTAATAGACTGGAAAGACTGAATGGCCTCCTCCTGTCCTTGTGAAACAGACCTGTGACATTAAATGACACAGCAACCCATAGATTACGAGCAGTCTGTCAACTGTATCTGATGGAGGTCCATCCCTTCTCAGTTACAGAAACACAAACAACGCAATGTACTCCAGTTGGCTCTCAGTAACACCTCATACAGCTGCAGCGACACATCTCTTTGTTTTGAATGATTCTGTTGGCAAAATGTGCCAATATTCTAGATTTCCACCTTTTCAAGTAACAACAGGCTAATATGGGCTGAATGGCCTTCTCCTATCCCTCTGTAAGGGGCCCATAGGGACAGAATTGCTTCGGCCTGTTCCTGAGCAGCAGTCTCAATGCCCTGTTGCAAGGTTATGAAAGGATTTGATAACAGGGCATGACAACCAGGAGTAGCCTCACACTGGTGAATAAGTATTATACTTTGGGTTAAGGTATCTAGAAACTTACCCCCCTGATTTTCTTTCTACGCAGCAGACCTGTTATTTTATAACTGACTCCTTTCATAAACAGAGTGGAACACATATAGACCCCTGCAGTGTTCTGTTAATACTCTCATATACAAGTTTTATAAAAAGATTTAAAAGATTTAAAGATTTTTGGTCCATCACTCATCCATTCCATCTCAACCCAGGAAATGTTCTTTTTTATATAATGATATGAAAAGTGATATGTGGAACTAGTGAATTGAGCCTGTTTGCTCAGTCATGATTTGAAGATGATGGTGTTGGACTGGGGTGTACAAAGTTAAAAATCACACAACACCAGGTTATAGTCTAACAGGTTTAATTGGAAGCACACTAGCGTTCAGAGCGCCGCTCCTTCATCAGATGAAATTAGAGGACACACTTCTTAGGCACAGAATTTATAGCAAAACATTTACAGTGTGATGTAACTGAAATTATACATTGAAAAATACTTTGATTGTCTATTGAGTCTTACATCTGTTCGAATACCATGATAGTTTCATTTCTTTCATGTGTAAGTCACAAATTCTTTTTCTTTTAAAGTTGCATTCTCAGGTTAGCTGTAACAATGAGTGTTAGCTAGACAATATGTTGAAGGTGTTAGTTCCCTGTGTCGTCTGTATATACTATGATGTTTAGATTGATTCTAATCGAAATGTTAGATAACAGAGTTTTACATGAATTCACGCAGTTTTTGAGCTCAGAGGTTTACATGGATTCATGCAGTTTTTGAGCAAAGTACAATGTAACTCTGCAAGTATAAATTCACCCCACAAAATATATGTGTGTATGTGGGTCTTTCTCTGTTTGTGTGTGTGTTTGTCTGGTTTGGGGGTTGTGAGTGTGAGAGGGAGTGTATATGTGTGTATAGTGATGTAGAGTATCTTAAGTCTGTGAGGGGGTGCATGTGTGAGTGTGGGACTGTATGCGTGTCTGGGGTGGGGGGTTTTGAATATCAGTGAGAGAAAGTGTATATGTGTGTGCATGAGCGTAGAGTGGTCTACATCTCTGAGCGGATGCCTGTGTGTGTGTGGTGTCTGTAAGATTGTGTGTGAGTGTCTGCGTGCACGTCTGTGTACATGTGTGCCCGTTTGTATGTGTGTGTATAGGAGTGCCTGTGTGTGTGTGTGTGTGTGTGTGTGTGTGTAGTGCAATGGTGGTCTCCTGCAATGTGACATGAACCCAAGATCCCGGTTGAAGCCCTCCCTATGAGTAATGAAATTAGTTATCAGACTCTGCTCGGCCACTTTTCACTGCTGCCAGTCCTGAAATCCGCCTTGAAGGATGGTCACCAGAAGGTCGGAGGTTGAATGTCCTGGACCACTGAAGTGTTCCCCAACTGGGAGGGAACACTCCTCTCTGTTGATGGTTGTGCGGTGCCCATTCATCCTTTGTCGTAGCCTTTGCTCAGTTTTCCAGTGTTTGTTCAGTGACTGTGATTAATGCCAATCTCCATGGATTCTAATTATCCCAGCGGAGGGTTTCCATCTTTTAATGATATATGGGCTCCATTCAATGTGTTATCCCATGACATGAGCAGGAGCATCACCGACAGCACTGACAGGGATCAGCAAATCCAGAGAGATGGGGAGGAGAGATCAGAATCTGAGAACATTAGACTGGAATGTCCCAAACAAGTATCAAAATATGGGAACATTAGACTGGAATATTCCAACAATAGACAGGAGCTTATCCGATTATTATTCGTGTATTTCTGCATTTTATTGGTGGACATTATCATCACGGATCGTTTGCGCTCTTCTCATTATTCAATATTTTTATTATCCTTTCCTGGCTATCGTTGGTGTCCCTGGTAAGTGTCACTGTCCAGATTTTTTTTTGATAAACCGGTTATGACTGTATTACGGTTCTTTCATATAGTCCACACTTCTTGTCAATATTATTTTCCTGCTGAATCTCTCAATCCATATATTCACTCTACAGACTACTACTAACCTCATTAATGAAGGTGTTCAATTACTGTCTCGCTCTGACATTGTTACTCACGGGTCTCTATGTTGACCTACTCATTTCCAGCAGAGAACTACAATTTATTGTATCATTGCCTTTGTTATTTAAATATTAACATCATGGAAGTCACTCTCTACTGTTCTGATTACAAAATCCACTTCCTTCCACTGTTTCCATCTCATCTCTGGCAAATATCTGCGACTGAAGCAGACAAGTCACAACTGTGGAAGATCCCTTTGAGACCATTCCCTGACCATTTCTAACTTTAAATACTCACCACTCCAGAATATATCTCACTGGTTTATTCCATCTGCTGTTTGAACCTTGATCTATGAAGTAGTCTTAATGAAGCCAATAATCTGCTGCTGACGCTCCGGGTTTCACACCTGCCGAAGCAAATCTGATTCGAACTCACACCAAACTCCCATCCACCTGTCATTCATGTGCATGCCGATGTATATTGCTGTTGTGTCTGGCAATGCCTTTATTTTGATATTCTCAAACACTTATCTCATCTGTCCATGAAACTTCTCTCGTTCTCTCTGTCGATTATCAAAAAGCCTCCCAGCTGTTCTTATTGAAAATAGTTTCTTCCATGTGCGTTTATTCTCAAACAATGAGTTTCACATTCAACCACGCCAATCGTGAACACACACATACATTCTCTCTCTCAGTCTCTGATGAACACACACACACACACACACAGCAAATCTTCCCAGTGTAGACATTGTAGTAATCTGATGCGAGTGTCGTTAGCATATGATATTAAAGTTTGCAATGCTCTCCATGCTGGGCAGGTAGTGTAGTTTACTGAGCAACGCATTAAACTGCTCTGCACAGCTCTCCATGCTGGGCTGTCATCTTGTCCCAGTTTATGATGCTTGTGGTGTTCTGTCAAGCAGATTCAGAATTTGATGTAACAAACCATTCCAGCTGATCTGACAATGCCTTTATTCAATGTTCTCATTCTTGTAATTTTACTCTCGAAGATCTCATTTCTCCAGTTAGTCCCACTGCCCTGTCTTTTTCCCCATATGTCCACACCATCGTTTCAGTTAATTAACTGTCAGTTTCTGTCTTTAATGTGAATGTCTCTGCCCCTCTGTATCTTTCCCTGGCCTTTGCTTCTGACTCCCTAGAGTATCCAGTGCTGGCATTGTGAAGCTCAGAAACAGTGAAATGGTGTATGTCAGGCTGTTGTTCACTTCCCGGTATGTCCGATGATATGGTCCATTGACAGGCGTGTTTCAGAAGTTATGAGACACATCCTTGTAACTTGTTCAATACCTGTATTTGTCCCTCTCAGGTGATCTTGCAATCGAGGAAGCCCCTTAAGTAAAGGACCAGGCATCTAAAGTGTGTGACAATGCTGTCACTTAAAAAAGATTACCTTCTTTTTTTTTTAAAAGAAGAGATCTTACAGGCCAATCTGCCTACTGAAAACTGCTCAAGTAAATAACTTACAACGCTTTTAAGGTTTTTCATAAATATTACTAACAACGGCCTAGTAACTTATCGCTAGCTGCTACTCTCTCTGAAACCTGGCTTGATGCTGTTTCGTCCTGAATTGGAGAACTGTGTGCAAGAACGTATGCCTGAATGTTCCTTTTTGCCAAGGGGTGTGTTTATGGGATGTTGGTATATTGGAACAGTTCATTTGTAGAAGGTACTAGATCCATTATTCGGTTAAGATTTCCAATAGATAAATTATTCTAAATTCCTCTTCATTTTATATGGATTTTCATTAGAATGCTTAAGTATGTTGTGTTTTGCTGAACACCCACCTCACGTCTACCTTTAAAATAAGGAATGTTTGGCATCCAAGTTACCCTCTTAAACTAGTTTGAGGCAGTCTGGGTGGTCTATTGCAAACTGGGGACTTTGTTTGGTTCTAACTCGATAATAGCAAATTGGGTTTAGAATTACAATCCCTACAGTGTGCAAACAGGCCATTCAACCCAACAAGTCCACACCAACCCTCCGAAGAGTAACCTACCCAGACCCATTCCTCTACCCTACTATTCCACATTTACCCCGTCTAAGGCACCTAACCCACACATCCCTGAAAACTATGATCAATTTAATATGGCCAATTCATCTGACATGCACATCTTTGGGTTGTGGAAGGAAACCAGAGAATCCAGAATAAGCTCAAGCAGACACTGGAGATTATGCACTGGGAGGCTATTGGGTTCAAAGGTCGTGTATGGTAGTTGTTAGTGTCTTTTTTCTCGATGTTGAATTCGGTTGTTTTAAACAGCGTTTTATGTATAATGATTCTTTCAGTCATTACGTATTCTCTGGGTGTGGAGGAAGTGAAGTTGGGGGTTTCACAAAAGGTAATGAAGGCAAAGCAGCAGGAATTGGCAGACAAGCTGGAGTTGAGGTTGCGATTGTCTGCGAGAAAATGAGAGATAATTACAGCTATAGCTCGGCAACTATATTTGGTGGAAACGTCATCAGATTCTTTGGAAATGGCAAGAATTCAATTTCAAATGAGGCACTTTGAACATGAGAAGGAATTGAAACAGTTTGAAATATGATGAAAAGCAGAAATAAAAGAAAAGGAAGTTAAGAAGAAAGAGAGAAAAGGAGAGAAGAAAAGCAGAGAGTTCCAACTTCAAAAGTTAGCAATTAGAGAGGGAAGTTGACATAGAATGCTGAGATGGAGGTAGATGGTTGGCCGGATGAGGAGGATAGTGAGGTTGAACAACCCTGAAGTAGCCAACGGCCTCATGGGGTTCTGTTTAAATATGCCCAGGCATTATCTACATTTGATGAGAAGGATGTGGAAGCCTTTTGAGTTTCATTTGAGAAAGTGGCTAAACAAATGCAGTGCTCAGTAACCATGTGGATCTAGTTGATCCAAACAAAGATGATAGGTATTTGCATCCATATCGGAGGAGGTATCTGGCCAGTATGGGATGGTGAAGAAAGCCACCTGAAGTGCATATGAGGTTGCGCCAGAAGCTGACAGACAGTGTTTCAGGAATCTAAAAACGGGTCCATGGTTAAACGCACATTGAGTTTGAAAGGTTAAAACAAAATAATTTTGAAAGGTGCATAAGAGAATTAAAAACAGAGCAAAGCTCTGACACTGTTAGAGAGATTCTTATTTTGGAGAAGTTCAACAATTCACTTCCTGCAGTTGTGCGAACCCGTGTGGAAGAGCAGAGTGTTGCAATGGCAAGGTTAGAAGCTGAAATGGCTGATGATGATAATTGAGTTCAGAGATCAAAGTTTAGTTTCTGTGAGAGATTGAGGAGAATTCGTGAGATCTTCTTAAAACATATCCCTGTGAGAGTAAGGTTTACTGGCATAGGCCAGGAGTAGCAGGTAAAGAGGTTACAGCATGAAGAGGTACAGAAGCATGTAATTCTTTTATGCTGAGACATGAGGAGCTATGTCATTCAGAGGGAGCATTGGAGAGATGAGAAGTGCTCCATTACGTAATGTGTGGTCAGAGTGTCCAGTGGAATCATCAACAGATTTATTCCACAATGGGGAAGGCAGCCTTGAGCTTGGTGTTGGCGTTACAATATTTCAGCATTTAAATTGCGAAAAAACATACATGAGGCAACTCTTTATTACTGATCTTGACACCTTAACGTTTTTGGAGAAGTTTAGGGAGAAAAATACCAGTCTGTTTCGACTGAGCTTATTCTTGCTGCCATTCAATTTCAAATCATACAGGTGACAGGGCGAGAAAACCTAAGTTTTGACACATTGTGGAGACTTGGATGAAGAAAATCAAAGGTAGTCTGCAGCAGGAGTAAAATGACTGAAATTGAAACTAGTTGTGAAAAATTGTAAGCTCAGAGTCAATGTAATATATATATATATATTGCAAACTACTAACAGAGGAAGACGAGGAGGTCTAAAATGAATCCACCGTTGTATATTGATGGATTATTTTATTAAAGATGGAGTTGCGAGGATACTATCACTGTTAAATGGTTATTTTCTCTTGGGTTATTTTTTTGAAGAGAGGTTTTAAAGGCAGAGGTGCAGAACTGCTGCCTGAATACAGTTTAAGTAAATAACTGAGGAGACCTTTATGTTTTATTAAAACGGTGGTAACAATGGAAGGGCTTTGACCTGCTCTCCCAGGCCAGGTTTCCTCGTTTTGTTTTTAGCTGCAGCATTCAGAAGCTGTTGGGCATCCCAGACGGGGTGGAACTTTCAATGCATGATCCCCCGCTGCTTTTCTCTGAGATCTCTGTTGATGTTGTTTCCCCCTGGATTGGAAAACTGCTGTAAGGATCTGTATTTGAGTATATCTTTGTGCAAAACGGTGTAAACCAAGAAGGTACGGTATCTATTGTTTGTGTAAGTGTTCCAACATATAAGCTACCCCAAAATGTTCTTTTCTTTGATTGTATTTTAAAGCATTTTAATCGATTATATTTTGTTTGATGTCGAATGGTTTGACCAGTCACAACATATCTGGAACGCACACTTCCCATCTATATTCAAAATAAGTAGAGGTTTGTGTCTAAACTGCCTTCTTAAAACATTTTGGGTGGATATGGACTGGTCCACAACACTTGTAGCTGAGGGTTTTGTGACTGACTCCTGTAATTGAAAATTTTTAGGAGGGGCTGGGGATGGTTTGCTGGGGGATGTGCTGTAAGCTGCCTCAGACATTCAGGGAGACCTGAGGGTTAGGTGACCCAACTCGGGATGGAGCATGGGGACTGTAGTCACAGCATCTGGGTCTGTAACATGAACAACAAATGGAGCAGAGGATGCAGGTAGGGGAAGATTGAAACCACGCAGTGAGTGTGTGTGGGGAAAGGAAATCTGGTGTATCCACATCTGATTTTCCAGGAAAAGCTTCCCAAGCTTCACTTAACCCAGGAGCAGAGTGTGAGGGACACTGACTGAACAAGGAGCTGGTCATAAAGCGGTGTCACCTCCTTCAACGTGACCTGCAGCTTCACACCAGGAGGTGGTCAGTGCTGCCAGGGGCTGTTAGGGTCACTGCTTCATTCAGCTTCTATGATCGAGAACTTTCCAGGCAGGACTAGGTGACATATCCATCATCTCCCAGTATCTCAACATCAATGTCACCATTCGGTGATGGAGGATATATTTGGTGGATGAGGTAAATAGATTGTTTCTCCCACAGCAGGGAGCTGCCGGGTGTATCCAGTATAGTGGGATTCCTGATGGTGTACATGGCATCTGCAGAGTACCCGTGACAATGGGGAGAGGTAGAGGAACTGTAGGAGCACTCTCTCTATTCATGTTACAGTGTACCCATGCACAGTACATCATGTTGGTGAATACCCACTGTCCTGGCAGCAGTCACGGCCTCGTCATTCAGAAGCAGTAAGCCATTCCCATCGTCATCGGGTCTCCACGTGGAAAGAAATGAATATATCTTGGATAAAGGCTGTCCCCTTGATGCACGTTTCAAAACACCATCCCCACCACCAATTAACCACATCAAAGTATTCCATGTGTACGGGGAGCAATGAGGTTACTTGGAGTGTCTGGGAGCTGACGATCAGGGATGGAGCAAAACCTCCCATGTCTGAATGGATCTGAGTGAACTCCCCAATACACAGTATCATAAAGTCCTGTAATCCCTCTCCATTTCAGTAACATACTGCCTTCCATTATTCTGGTATATGGAATGGCAGTTTATATCATGTTAAATTCCACCTGCCAAACTATTATCTACTGTCTTTACCTCTCTGAATCTATTTGCAGACTCTCCACCCTCTCTTGATAATTTAATCTCTTGCTTATCACAGCGGCATAACAATTATTTGATGAGGTGAAAAGTAGGTGAGACCAGGGAAACCCAGTGGATGTGGTCTCTCTCGACTTCCAAATGTCCTTTTGATAAGGTGCTACACGGGAGGCTGCTGAGTAAGGTGAGGGCCCATGATATTCGAGGTGACCTACTGGCATGGATTGAGGATTGGCTGTCTGACAGAATGCAGAGAGTTGGGATAAAAGGTTCTGTTTTGGAATGGCAACCGGTGACAAGCAGTGTCCCGCAGGGTTCAGTGTTGGGGCCGCAGCTGTTCACGCTATATATTAATGATTTGGATGAAGGGACTGGGGGCATTCAAGCGAAGTTTGCCGATGATACTAAGATAGGTGGACAGGTAGGTAGTACTGAGGAAGTGGGGAGGCTGCAAAATGATCGAGACAGTTTGAGAGAGTGGTCCAGGAAATGGCTGATGGAATTTAATGTGAGCAAATGCAAGGTCTTGCACTTTGGGAAAAAGAATAAAAGCATGGACTACTTTCAAAACGGTGAGAAAATTCATACAGGCAAACTACAAAGGAATCTGGGAGTGCTAGTCGAGGATTCTCTAAAGCTAAACATGCAGGTTGAGTCTGTGATTAAGAAAGCGAATGCAATGTTGTCATTTATCTCAAAAGGGTTGGAATATAAAAGCAGCGTTGTGCTACTGAGCCTTTATAAAGCTCTGGTTAGGCCCCATTTGGAGTACGGTGTCCAGTTTTGGGTCCCACACCTCAGGAAGGACATAATGGCACTGAGGCATGTCCAGCGGAGATTCACACGGATGATTCCTGGAATGGTAGGTCTAACATACAAGGAACGGCTAAGGATCCTGGGATTGTATTCATTGGAGTTTAGAAGATTTAAGGAGAGATCTAATGGAAACTTACAAGATAATACATGGCTTGGAAAGGATGGACGCTAGGAAATTGTTTCCGTTAGGCGAGGAGACGAGGACCCGTGGGCACAGCCTCAGAATTAGAGGGGGTAAATTCAGAACAGAAATGCGGAGACATTTCTTCAGCCAGACAGTGGTGGGCCTGTGGAATTCATTGCCACGCAATGCAGTGGAGGCCGCGACGCTAAAGGTCTTCAGGGCAGAAATTGACAAATTCTTGATGTCGCAAGGAATTAAGGGCTAAGGGGAGAATGCGGGTAAGTGGAGTTGAAATCCACATCAGTTATGATTAATTGGCGGAGTGGACTCGATGGGCCGAATGGTCTTACTTCCACTCCTATGTCTTATGGCCTCATGGTCTTATGGACATGACCAAACTCAGCATTCGTATATCTTTTCCATCCTCCTGATCATTAATATAGACTGTAAACGGTTGAGAAACCAGCACTGGTCACGGTGTGACCCTACTGGTTATGTTCTCTCTAACTAATTTATCCTGAGTGCCTGCTTCTTGTATGACACCCAGTCCTCCCCTATTCCTGGGCAACACAGTTGAAGAGTTGAATAAGAAAAAGGAGCATCTGTGAGGAATCCAGCCCCTTGATGAGGCTGATGTCAACGCAGCCTCTGTTCCACTTTCCTGCCATCTCTCCATCCTAAAACTCTAGTCTCTTGTTGTAGATTGCGCCACATGAAAAAAAATCCAGTCCACATCTACACTTTCAATTACTTTTAGCATTTTACAGACCTCAATGAGATCTCCTTTCATTCTTATAAACTCGAGAGTATAGGCCTAAACTGCTCAATTACTCTTCATAAGACAAACACCTCAAATATGGAATCAATCTCATGAAGCTCTTCTGAATTGCCTCCAATGGAAATACCTCATCCTGCAGGACAGCCAAACTGTACTCCCGTTGCAGCCTCACTAATGCCTTGTGTAGCTACACCAACACTCCCTAACTTTCTACTCTTTATTTTATAAATAAACACTGAAATTATGCTTGCATTCCTCATTACTTGCAGTACCCGCAAACAGGTTTTCTGTGAAATGCAAACAGATACCCAGCTCCCCCTGCACCTAAACACTTTGAACTTTCTCTCCATTTAGATAATAATTTGTCTTTCTATTATACTGGCCAACTTGAATAGCCCCATATTTATTCACTTAAAGTTTCCTTGCTAAATGTTGGACCATTCACCCAACCTATCCACGTGTTTTAAAATCTCTTGCATCATCATTCCGAAGTAATTTCCCATCGATGTTCGTTTCATCTGAAAATGTGGCATTGTGTTTTCTCTCCCATCAACCGAGTACAGTAATACCATCGATTGCAAATGCTTGAGGCATGAGTACTGAAATCTATGGCACAAACTGCATTTGCCAAAAGAAAATGACACATTTAATCCACCTGACTATATTTTGTTGTATAACCAACCCTCCATCCAAGCTATTAAATTACTCCTAAACCCATGTTGTCTGATATTACCATTTACTCTTCGAAGAAGCGACATATCGGATGCCTTCAGGAAGACCAGATATGTTCCATCTCCAGGATTCACACTATCCACCTTGTTTGTGACATCTTCAAATAACTCAAGCAAACAATTCAAACACGACTTAGCCTTCGTAAAACCATGTTGACTCTGACGAATTGTGGTTTGAGTTCGCAAATGTCCCGAACAATGGACTCTAAAAATTTGCCTTAAATTACAATAGTTTATTGTTACACTTAAGTCCCTGATGTTCTTTCCTTTCGAAAGCCTTCACGTTTTCATTGAATTCCTGTTTAATGGGCACAAGGCTTTAAGAGATCTGCTCCAATTGCTGAGTAAGAGCCAAGTGTGGCTGAATGGACTCATCATCCTGTTGGTGTATAAACTCGATGGGCTGACGTCTTTCTGGTGTTCCCATGTTGCCAACTCCAAGGCCAGAATGACCTCCTCCTGTTGATGCTTTAGAGGATTGGGAGATTATGAAATCTTCCTGTTGCTTTGTAACATTTTGAGGGGCTGATGGGTCTTCTCATACTTCTCCATAACAGGTGGAAACACTGAACGGTCTCCTCATGTTTACCGGAGATGGGACCGAGGGATTGATTGGTCTTCTCTTGTTCCCATGCAACAGACACGTGTCTAAATTACCTCTTCCTTTGTCATGAAAGGAGTCTCAGATAGTTTTTATTCTGATCCAATTCCCTTGCAATAGACTTGGTGGGTCTAAATGGCCTCCTGTTATCCCAGTGTAACAATCTCCAGTCACTGTGTGACCTCTTCCAGTTCCTATGTTACAGACTTGAGGAGGCTGAATGGACTGATCCTGTTGCTGTTTAACAGGATACTGATGCAGCATGGCCTACTCTGGGTCCAGTGTTATAGGCTCGAATGGCTGATTGGCCTCCTTCTGTAAATGCATGTCAGGCTCCAGGGGCTGAATAGCCTCGTCCTGTTTGAGTGTAACATAGTCGAAGGTCTCAATTATCCTCCTGTTGTTCCTGTGTAACACATTGGAGAACGGAATGGATTCCTCCATTATCTGTGTAATTCACTTCACTTGTTAACTCCTTCTGTCATCTATGTTCAAATAAGTTCATCTTTGATTTTTGTAAACTCCAATGGCTACTGAGTCAACCTGATCATCCTTTTGTTATAAGCTAGCAACTTAATTGCAGGAATCAGTTGAGGGAACCATCTCTGAGCTGCTTCCAACATAACAACATCCTTTCTTCCTTGAAGACATTAAATCTGTACACACTACTCCAGATGTGATCTCCCTGTACAGCAGCAGCAACACTTTACCAGCCTACTGTAAAGTTCCCACCCAGGCTAGAGCTGTCTCAGCTCTCTGGGGGAATACAGAGCATTGTTGGAAGATCATTGTCCTTCTCTACTCCATCAACATAACGGGAGATCTGGAGAAATTAAAGTTTGAGAAGATCATAAATGATGTGGCGAGATGATCTCTACCATTAATCTCCCCAGAGCCCACATCGCTCAGATTCCACCGAATCTAGTAGGTGGAGCGCAAAAACAGCGAGGAGGAGCAAACATTGATGCGAGTTATACATCAAAGTGAAAGCTGCAATACAAATGCTGGACATGTTATAAAAGAGGAAATGAGATATACACATTTGTGGGTACTTCAGTAATAATATACTGCTTAAATTATATCTAAACTGTGTTAACCCAATTGAATGCTCATGCTGGGAAAAATGGATTTCATGACCAGGTATAAGATGGTTTACATCAACATTATGTCGAGCACTGAGCTCGACATCAGGTTATTTACGAATTGGTGTTGAGTGATCAGAAGAGCTAATTGACAATTTTGCTGGAAAGGACCTTTTGGGAAGAGTGACCACAATGTATTGGTTTACTTTTATGCTGTTTGAGTACACGGCAGTTTTTGTTTTATTTGAAGTAACCGTGATAAGTCTGAGTCATGCAAGCCATGAAGGTGTGAGGAGAAAGTGGGGACTACAGATGCTGGAGGTTCGAGTCGAAGAGTGTGGTGCTGGAAAAATACAGTCAGGCAGCATACTAAGAGCAGATAAATAGATGTTTCAGGCATAAGCCCTTCATCAGGAATGAAGCATATGTGGCGAGGCGGCTGAGAGATAATTATGAGAAGGGGGTGCGGCAGCGGGGAGGTAATTGGGATTGTGATAGGTAGATGAAGGTGGTGTTGAAATGATGGGTGACAAAGGGAGACAGAACGCCTCATCTACTGCATCCATTAAACCCAGTGTGGTCTTCTCGATATTGGCGAGGCAGGAGGTCAACTTGTGGGTCATTTCAGAGAACATCTCTGGGACAGCCATATTGAACAACTCCATCGCCTTGTGGCTGAGCACTTTAACTCCCCTTCCCACTCTGCCAAGGACATGAGGGTCCTAGACCTGCTCCATCGCCAAACCGGAGCCACCAGAAGCATGGAGAAAGAAAGCCTCCTCTTCTGCCTTGGGACCCTCCAACCAAAGGGGATCCTAGTGGATTCCACCATTTCCCTTAATTCCACCATATCCCACTCCAGCCTTCCAAGTCAGCACCGCCCTTTTGAATGTTCCTATGTGTACACAGTCCTTCCTATCAATCTGGCCGCCATCCTCTCCGACTATCACTTTCAACCCCACCTTCTTCTACCAATTAGATGAAAGGAGGCAGCTTAGAAAAATGCCAAGTGTGGCAGTAAGCCAGTAGATTCAGAGAAATGTCGGACCCAGCAAAGGATGACCAAGAAACTGAGAAGAAAATCAGAAAGAGAAAAAGCATGTAAACGAAAGAAAAATATAACGACTGCTAAAAAGCGTCTATCAATGCTTGAAAACAAATAAAAACAAGGTCAAATGTGGAACAGTTGGTGCGAGTTCAGGATAATCTATTGCAGAGAACAGAGAAATCGCAGGGAAAAGAAACAGTTTCTTTGGTGTCTATCTTCATGGAAGAATGTCCAGAAATTCTTCCAGAAATACCGTGACCATGGGACTTGTGTAAGTAAAGTCTAAGACCATTCTTATCAATTTTGGGTTTATCTTTGCAAAGAAAGCTGGATTGAATATTTATAAATCTGACAGACTACATACAAGAATTCAGAGGAAGCAGCAATAGACATGTTGATTGCATCTAGGATTTTCACTTTATTTTCCGACACATTCCCAAAAGGCATTTCGCCAATCTGGATAAGGCAAAGGTTATAAATATTATCCAACAGTTTAAGAAAGGATGAATTTGGGAATGGTGAACTACAGACCAGTTATCTTGTCATCCGCAGTCGGGTGTCTGTTGGACTCGATTACAACGAACATGCTACTAGATATTTAGAAGGTAATAACATAACTGGGGAGTGTGAGAATGTACCGATGAAAGGAAAAACAGAAGTGGCAAACATTTTTTGGTATGGTTTGAAGGTGATTCTTGTGGACATAGGAAATGAAGAATCAATGGATACCGTGTAGTTGGATATTTATGAGCTTTTTTTAAAGAACTCACACAGCAAGTTCATAAGAAAAATTAAAGCGAGAGTTATTGGGAAGAACACATGCAAATGGGAAAGTAAAAATTAGGTTTACATTCATGTGAATTGTAATTGGAAGAGGATGTCGTGCACCATTTGCATCGAGCGTTGGTGAGACTAAACGTAGAATATTGTGTATCGCTCGGAGTCCCAATCTAAGAAAGAATATATTGACTGAAGAGGAACTTTAAAAGGTATTATACAGATTAATCCGTAAAATGCCAAGATTGTCTGATGTGGAAACTCAGCCTGCAATCTCGAGTTTCAAAACATGAGAGTTGATTGAGTGAATCTTAGAAACATCGAAAGGACTGAATAACAGAGGGACATGAAGAAGTACAAGTAGGCGAGACCTGGGAGAATCCCACTATATTCTACACGGACAAGGAGAACAGAATAATCAGCAAACAGTCAGTGTCAATTAGAAACCAAAGGGGCAATCTGTGTGTCAGGGTGGAGAACATTAATGGATTGTAACATGAGACCTTCACATCTATTTTACTTGGGAGAAGGAGGAGGCAGGTACAGAATTCAAGAAGATGGACTGGGAAGCTCTTGAGCAAATTGATGTAAAATACGAGCAGGGATTTGAGGTTTTGTTCTGTACAAATTTGGACCAATCTCCATGTCTGAATGAGTTGTATCACAGGCGGCTATTGGGTCAAGTGAGGAAAGACCCTGACTGAATATTTTAATTAGAATCTTACCATAGGGGAGGTGCCAGAGAACTGGAGAACTGCGAATACGATTCCACTTCACAGTAAGGGTGGGATAGATAGACCAGGGAACTATAGACGAGCGAGTATTAGATCACCGTTAAGGAAACTACAGGATAAAATAGGGAAGGAGAAAATCGAAATCCAATCAGAGCTGCAAGGTTTGATCAGGGATAATCATCATGACTTTAACAGAAGGAAGTCACATTCAATGGATTTGATTGAATTAGTTTGAGGAGGTCGATTATTTAGTTTTGTAGGAAGGCCTTTGACAAATTTCCACCTGGGAAACTGAAAAAATAAAGTAAAATCTCACAATATGATGGATAACTTGACAGGTTATAACGAAAATTGTCTTAGTAGCAGGAGACAGAGGATGGTGGGAGAAGGCTGTTTGTGTGACTGGAGACCAGAGTCACCTGGTGTACCACAGAGATCAGTGTTGTGTCCCTTATCGTTTGTGTTATTCATAACAAAATATAGATCTGAATGTGGAGGGGGCTAGGTGGAGAGTGGGGAAGGTGTGATAAGTAAGTGTACGTTTGACATAAAGATTGGCTGGGTGGTTCACAGTGAGAAGGAAGGCCTTAAGTTACACGAAGATGCAGCTGGAATGGTCAGATGGACAGATCAATGGCAGATGGAATGTAACCCTGATAAATATGAGGTGATGCACTTTGGGAGAAGGAAACAGGCAGGGGATGACTCAATGAATGGCAGCACACTGGGAAGCTCAGATTGTGATTCTCCACACATCCCTGAATGTGACTGGACAGGTTAATGCTTAAAAATGTGTTGCTGGAAAAGCGCAGCAGGTCAGGCAGCATCAAAGGAGCAGGAGAATCGATGTTTCGGGCAGATTCCTGAAGAAGGCTTATTCCCGAAAAGTTGATTCTGCTGCTCATTTGATGCTGCCTGACCTGCTGCGCTTTTCCAGCAACACATTTTTTCAGCTCCGATCTCCAGCATCTGCATTCCTCAGTTTTTCTCCTGGACAGGTTAATGGACTAGTTAAGAATTGGACCTTGGGTGTAGCGTTTCCTAATCAGGGTGTAGATCATAAGAGCAATACAGGGCTTTGGTTCGGCCAAAATGGAGTACTGTATGTAGCTCCAGGAACCACATTCCAGGAAGGATGTGATTGTACTCCAGGAGAGGGTGCAGAGATGATTCACCAGGATGTTCCCTGGGATGGAGCATATCAGCTATGGAGAGAGGCTGGATAAGCTCAGGTTGTTTACTTTGGAGCAGAGAAAGCTGAGGAGTCAGTGATTCAGAAGGATAAGATTATAAGCGACACGGACAGGGTGGATAGAAAGCAGCTGTTCCTTTTAGTCAGAGGGTCAAGAACAAAGGGGCACACTTTTAAAGTGAAGAGATTGAAGTTCAGAGATGATTTAAACATTTTTTCACCACGAGGTTTGGGGTTCTGGGATTACTTCCTGAGAGGGGAATGATTACCTCACAATCGTTAAAAAGTACTTGGACGAGCACTTGGAAGTGTCATAACATTCCAGGCTGTGGGTCTGTTGTAGGAAAGTGGGACTAGTATAGATCGTGCTGTATTTCTGTTGGCACAGAGTCTATGCCCCTGTGAGTGTAGGAGGTCAATATTTGAGCATTTTAAGGCAGGAATTGATGGATTTCTGAAGAGTTATATTCATAAGGATTATAAGAGTGAATTGTATTAGCTTGTTAAATTATGTCAATGTGAGAAATATGAGAAAACAATTGCAGTTTCCTTACAGTTTGAAACCAGAGAATGCAAAATGGGGAACAGGGAAATGGCAGAACTATGAAGCCACTACTTCAGTTCTGTCTTCACAGAACTTTCTAACAATACAAGGAAAACCGAGTCTGGTGTGGGAGAAAATGATAGAATACATGGAACAATAAACACTGTAAGTAAACGGTTTAGCAGAAATTATTGTGGCTGAAAGTCATGATCATAGACAACACTAACATAGATTTATGAAATGGGAATTATGTTTGAGAAACAAACTGGGAGACAAATGAAAGAGAAGCAATGGAGTTAAAACATTTTCATTTTTAGAAAAATGTTGGTCAATCTCCAAGCCCAATTTTCAAAATCAAGTCTGAGTGGATTGGGGCTAATATATGGACATGTTTCTACAATGGGACAACTGGCAGGAAACAGTAAATAGAAATAAACCGACTGGTCAAGTAATAGCCTGACATTTTCTGAAAGGTATGATTCTGTGAGTATGACTATGTCTCAGACTCCCCATTACCATCCCCGAATATCTCCAGTCTCATCAGTAGGACGGACACAGCAGAAGTGGCGGTACAGTGGGATACAGTTAGAAGGGAATTGCTCTTGGAGTCCTCAACAGTGACTCCGTATCCCATGAAGTCTCATGGCATTAGTTTGCACATGGGAAAGGAAACCTCCTGCTGATTGCCATGTACCAGCCTTTATCAACTGATGAATCAGTACTCCTCCATGCTGACCAACACTTGGAGGAAGCACTGAAGTTAGCACGTACGCAAGATGTACTCTGGGTGGGGAATTTCAATGTTCACCACCAACAGTATCTCAGCTACAGCAATACTGATCGAGCTGGCCGTGTCCTAAAGAATATAATTGGCGGCAGGTGGTGAAGGAACCAACAAGAGGAAAATACATACTTGTCCACAGCCTTACTAATATGTCAGTTGCAGAAGCATCTGTCCATGACAGTATCGGTAAGAGTGACCACCGCATAGTTATTATTGAGAATAACCTCCATCATTTTGGGTGGTACTATCACGGTGCTTTATAGGGCAGACTTCGAACAGATCTAGCAGCTCAAATCTGGATGTCCATAAGGTGTTGTGGGTCATCAATAGCAGTGGAATTGTACTCCCGTAAAACCTCATGGCCTGGCATATCCCCCTCGCAACAATTACCATAAATCCAGAGGATCAACATTGGTTCAGTGGAATGTGCAGGATGGCAGGAGCAGCACCAGGCATACCTGACAATGAGGTGTCAGCCTGGTGAAGCCAGCAAACAGGACGACTTGTACGCCAACCAGCATAAGCAGTAACTGGTAGACAGAGCTAAGGGATCCCACAAGCAACGGTTCAGATCTAAGCTCTGCAGTCCTTCCACATCAAGTCGAGAAACGTTGGGGACAATTAAACAATTCACTGGAGGAAGATATTCCACAAATAACCCCTTCCTCCATGATGGAAGAGCCCAGCACTTCAGTGTATAAGAACAGGCTGATGCATTCGCAACAATCTTCAGATCTTCAGCCAGAAGTGCTGAGTGGATGATCCATCTCAGCCTCCTCCAGTGGTCCTCAGCAATTCAGTTACCAGTTATCAACCAATCTGATTCAGTCCACTCGATATCCAGAAACGATTGGAGATACTGGATACTCCATAAGGTCCATAATCTGACAACATTCAGGCAAAGTACTGAAAACCTGTGCTCCATAACTTGCCACTTCCCTTGCCAAACTGTTTCAATACATTTACAACTATGGCTTTTCCTCATTATGTGGAAAATTACCCCAAGTATCTCCTGTATATAAAAAGCAGAACAAATCCATTCCGGCCAATTGCCACCCCATCAGTCGACTCTCGATCATCAGTAAAGTGGTGGAAGGCCTCTGTGCTTTTCAGCAGCAACCTGCTCAGCAATACCCTGATCAATGGCGCCCAGTTTGGTCTCCACCAGAGCTACTCAGCTCCTGACCTCATTACTGTGGTTCAAACATGGACAAAAGAGCTGACTTCCAGAGGTGGATTGAGAGTGACAGCCCTTTAAGTCAAGGCTGCATTCGACAAAGTGTGGTATCAAGGGGCTTTAACAACACTGAAATCAATGGGTATCGAACAAAATCCCTGCTGGTTAGATTCATAACTGACACGTAGGAAGGTGGTCATGGTTGATGAAGGTCAGTCAACGCAGCTCGAAATCTGTAGGAGTCCCTCTAGCAGTGACCGAAAACTTCTTCAGGGCTGCTTCATCAATGACCTTCCCTCCATTTTAAGGTCAGAAGTGGGGATGTTCGCCAATGATTGTACAATGTTCTGCAACGTTTGTGGCTCCTCAGATACTGAAGTAATCCATGTTCAAACGCGACAAGATCTGGAGAGTATCCAGGCTGACAAGTGGCAAGTAATATTCAGGCCACACAAACGCCAGACCATGACCATCACCAATAAAATACACTCTCACCTGCCCCTTGGCATTCAATGGTGTTACTATCACTGAATCCTCCAGTATCAGATTCCTGGTGGGTAATCATTGCTCAGAAACTCACTGGTCTCGCCATATGAACACAGTAACTCTAAGAACTGGTCCGAAACAAGGAGTTCTGCGGCGAGTAACTCACATCCTGACTTCCAAACGTCTGTTCATCATCTACAATGCATAAGTCAGAAGTGTAATAGGAGACTCCAAATTTGCCTGGATGAGTGCAGCCCCCAAAACACTCAAGAAGCTTGATACCATCTAGGACAAAGCAGCCAGTTTGACTGTCCCGTCATCCACAATGCTCCACCATCAACGCTCAGCAGCAGCAGCAGTGTTTTACTATCCACATGCTGCAATGAAATGATTCACCAAAGATCCTCAGAGACCATCTTTCCAACTCACGACCATGTATATCTAGAAGGACAAGGGCTACAGATGTATGGGAATACCATCATCTTCAGGTTCCCTCCAAGCCATTCACCATCCTGAATTGGAAATATATCACCGCTCCTTCACAGTCACTGGGTAAGAATCCTGGGATTCCCTCCCTAATGGCATTGGAGGTCAACCACAGCTGGTGGACTGTAGCGTTCAACAAGGCAGTTCACCACCACCTTCTCAAGGGCAACTAGGGACGGGCAATAAATGCTGGCCCAGCCAGTGACACCCAGATTCACGAAATAAATAAATAGAAATTAACAGAGGATGGTTGCTGAGGTGTCGCAGGGATCTGTGCTTGGGGCCCAGCTATTCACAATGCCCTTTAAACATTTGGTTACTGGAATCAGATACAATATATCCCAGCCTGCTGACAGCACTAACGGATGTGGGATTGTGAGTGGGTGAGGAGGATGTAAAAAAGCACCGAGAAGACGAGGACAAGTGGAGTGAATGGGTAAATGCATGACAGATGGAGAACAATGTGGATAGAGGTGACGGTGTGCCCTCTGGTGGAAATGATAAATTGGCAGACGACCATTTGAAAGGGATTGGTTGAAACATGTTGATCTGCAAAGGGAGGAATGCTCCTTTTTTGTTGTTTCCTTCTGCATAAACCTCTGAGGCCCCTGCAGCGCAGTGAGTTCTGTAACCAGAAGTCAGTACTGGGCATGGCATTGGCACGCTGCCCAGTGTACACAGACCCACCAAGTGGGGAGCTGCAACACTGAAAAGGATCTGCATCTCCTTGTACACCAGTCGCTGAAAGTAATATTGCAGAAACAGAAAGCAGTGCGGAAGATAAATGGTGTGTTGACCTTCATTTCAGGGGGATTTGAGTCCAGAAGAAAAGGTGTCTTACTGCAGCTGTACAGGGCCTTGGTGAGATATCATCTTGAACATTGTGCAGTATTGTGTGCTGTGTTGGTCTCCTTCCCTCATAAAGGACAAACCTGACATTGATGGAGAGCTGTGAAGGAAGACCAGACAGATTTCTGAGATTACTGGCTTGTTGTGGGAGCAGAGTTTGGTTGACTGGACCAGTATTCCATGGGGTTTAGGAAAATGGGTGGAGATCTCAGTGAAATATACAAAACTCTGACAAGATGAGACAGATTGCAAGCAGGGATGATAATTCCCCAGGCTGGGACTTCTAAAAGAATGGGCCACAGTATTTGGTACAGGCAGTCACTCTGCATTGAGATGATAATAAATGTCTGCTCTCACTGATTGGGGAAACTGGGGAATTCGCTCGCACCTGGAAAGGGAGACACTGATTATAAATAAGGATTTAGAGACAGTAAAGAGATGGTGGGAGAGCAGGAGTACGGTATGGAAATGAAGGGCCAACCATCATTATGTTGATTTGGTTAGCAAACTCGGTGGACCAAACGTACTACTGCACCGCCTGTTTTATAGCTTCCCAAGGTTACTCACATTAACGGATATGTATATCGTGTGGGGTAAGTGCATTGAGGAGATTTTTTCCATGAACTCGAATGGGGAGGCTAAATGTGTTTTCCATTCCCGATGTTTCTGTGCCGTCTGTGGGAAAGCTCTGTAAATGCTGTCACAAGCTCTCAGATGTTAGGAAGGAGGTTTCTGCAGAGTCGACAGGACTGTGTTCCGATTCCCTTTTCCGACACTGATGTTGAGGCCGGGTGTTCTGTCCGGTTTCATCCTTTCAGACCTCGGAGTAGTTTGATACAAATGAGTGCTTTGCTTGTCGATTTCAGAGACCAATGAAATGTTTATCACATGTCAGGGTCTTTGGAGTCACTTTTAGGCCAGCCCAGGAAATCATGGGAGATTTACTTCCTAAAAGTACATTGGAGAAGGAAATTCTGTTTACAATCGATATTGCTTTCAAGGTCACTGTTACTGACCCCAGATCTGAGATCTCGATATTTTATTAATTGTCTTTAACTTCCACCCGCTGCCAGATAATTAGCCTGGTCTGGATTAGTAATCCAGTGACATTTCCACAACAGCAACATCTCCACATGGGGACCTGTGAAAAACCATAATGAGCAGGTTATTTCTGTGCTGCTTGATAGCTCTGTCAAAAAGAACTCCCACCAATTTGACTGTTATAATGGGACTGAGGAGGTGGTAATTGGTCAGATTGTAATTATTCCCGTTTTTGCGGACTGGAAATAGCTGAGTAATTTTCTTCATTGCCAGGGAGATGGCAGAGTTGATGCTGGAATGAAAAAGTTTCCCCAGGGACACGGCTTGTTGTGCAGCACACCTCTTCAGTTCTATTGCAGGAATGGTGTCAGGGCCCATTGTCTGTGTCGTATATACTGTGTTCACGTGTTTCTCCATGTCATGTGAAGCGAATCAAATTGGTTGAAGACTGGCATCTGTGATTCTGTGGGCATCATGATGAGGGTGAGGTGTATCATCGACTCAACACTTCTGGCAAAGGATGGTGCAGATAAAACATCCTTCTCTTTTACACTTATGTGCATGTCTGTTCCATTATTTAGGATGGGAATGTTTGTGGAGCCTTCTCCTCCAGTCATTTGTTTAATCGTCCATCATCATTTGTGACTGAATGTGACAGGACTGCAGTGCTTTGATCAGATCTGTTGGTCAAGTCTGGTAGCTTTAATGAGTTAGCATCAGGTTAAAGTTCATGTGATTCTGATTCTGACATCTGCACCCACACTCGTCACTGAGCCATAGATGGTGTGATGGTAATGGCAGACTGAGGTGTTTCCCTGGCAAAAAGTTACAGGTTGTGGTCTAATGCATGTCTGTTTCTCCTGCTGCTGTGGTCTACAGCACTACACGAACACGCAGTTTCGAGCTGCAATATCTGCAATGCAATTCTGCTGTCTGTTTCCCAATTCTCACTGAGACCCATTCACCCATCAACCCTGCACTCAGTGGCCTAACCTGGTTTCTGATGTGGATATACTTCCATTTTCAAATTTTCATTTTGCTGATGGTCTCTCCCCGGGTCTTGCTTCCAATCTGACACATTCCGCAAAAGAATTGAACTAATCTTAATGCAAATGTTTAATTCATCTGAAACTTTTTCCTTGAGAAATACCATCTGCTGTGTTTAAAGTAAATGTTTTTCCTCTGTTTCTTTCCCTGACCATGATTGAGAGCTCTATAGTGCCAGTGATGTCAGCCTTATGTAATTGCAAAGCCAATGAATTCTCTGGATTCCCAATCATTTTCACCACATTGTTTATTTTCTCTTTTGGTTTGATGCCTTATCACTCATGGCTGCCTTGTTCGCCCATGGGTATGTTTCAAGTTCTTGGGGTTGCATTTCTGGGATTATCTCCCGAATTATCCCCAGAACCTCCTCCCATTGCTGCTCCATGGTCTTTCCTGCTCAGCTCCACTTCCAATTAACTCTGGCCAGCTACGCTCGCATGCCTTTGTAGTTACATTGCGTAATTATAACCACATTACATCTTGAAGAGAGCGCTAGATATAAACTGAAAGAAGGAGCTTTGGGAGATGGGACACGAAGAATAATTGGTGGATTTCTTAACTAGATACAAAGGGAGATCGAGAGACAGGATATAGATATGGAGATGCAGAAAATGAGAAAACTACATTATCGAAAGAAGTAGATGAACATCCCCCAATGTTTTGGCAAAGCCTGTGTGCTGTGGTCCTTTGTACAGTGCATGTACAACAGAGTAATATGTTTAAATGCTGAGTCTGATGCCAGAATATTAATCTCCAATAATATGACAGACACTAGCTTTGGAAAGAACCCAGCAGGCCAACACATTGAATTCCCGGTAGAAAGGGGATTAACTGAAATCAGTTGGGACATCAGAATCAAGAATTTGGAGCATACATCCTGGTGAGAATGAGAGAATAGAGTTGGGAATTCCAGAAAAGGAGGGAACGTTGAGAGGATCAATCATGTTTTAATGTTTTATCAATTTTATACATCATATGCATCATTTTTCGTTAACTGTGTCTCTGTTGTTCATTTACGATTGTGTGGACACATATGAAAAATGCAACTTATCTGCACACACACATTGATTAAATAGTGTATATAAAATCACTTTTCCACCATTGATACTGTCCTGTTGTCGTATTACGAGGATACATAAACACCAACTAGCCACCAAAAGACATGACCCACTATCACTATGTTCCATACATACAGACAAAGAAAGGCACCACTTTGACTGGGACAAAGCACACACACATGCTAAGACACGCAAGGACCTTCTTAGAGGAATGGTATTCTAACCAGAAGTCCATCAATAAACGCATCAATTTAGATCCTGTCTACATTCTTTTGTTAAAATAACCAGAAATGACATCACCCAATTTACGAAACCAAGACCTATAAATAGAGAGGCTGGACATACCACCAGCATTTCAGCAGATACTCTCACTGATTATGTCACCTAGTCATGGTGACGAAATTTCTGCAAACGTACCTTCAAGCTCAGCGAGCTAACTTGCATACATATAAATTGTTATTTTGTTGTTTACTAGTGGAATTTAAGAGTTCTCTGTCGCTCATGTTTTGACAGATTATGATGTGAGGTGAGCTTTTCTAGGTGGGTGATTTTAATTAACAAAGGAGTTCGACATTGATGTCATAATAGTTTGGGGCCTTGCCGTGTGGCACTTGGACCGACTTGCACAGATTTGAGATACAACAAGTCCCAGCAAATTCCAACTCATTGCAATTAGGGACTTTGATCTTCAAATAAAACCAGTTGGAAAATTCGTTTAATTTTGTTACTTGTGGTTAGTTAAATGAGGGAAATGGCTTTTAACATTACTAAAGAGGTTCTCAAATTTTCCGAGGAAGTTTAGAAAGACAGAAGGAGGACCTTTTTTGGAATTAGCAAACAGCTTGGAATTGGGTTTAACAGGGAGAAAAGAGAAGTTGAAATTGTATTGGAGTTAGTTAAGCACTTTGATGTATCAGAGAAATAGGTAATTGCAGTAGAGTTATAAAAATTAAATTGCAAATGTGGCAACTGGAGTTAGAAGATAAAAAAAGGGACGAAAACAGAGAGAGACGAAAGAGAAAGAGAAGAAAAAGAAAGAGCGAGGGGATTTGAAATTTAGAAGTTGGGAATTAGACAAGAAAGTTAAATTAACAGGATGGAGATGAAGGGAGAATGGAGGGATGTATACAGCTAGGTTAGCAACTTGCCATGTTTCGATGAGAAAAATGTCAAAACCTTTTTTATTTTATTTGAAAAAATGGCTAGGCAGGTGACGTGTCCAGTGAACTTGTGGGTAATGCTAGTTCAGACTAAGCTGGTGGGCACAGCTGGTGAGGTATGTGCAGCGCTGTCAGATGAGGGATCAAGAGATTATCAAGATGTTAAATTGGCTATTTTGATTGGTTATAAATTGGTACTAGAAGCATATAGACAGAAGTTCAGAAAAATAGAGACGGAACCAGGTCAGACTTATATTGAGTTTGAATTAACTACAGTCACTTTGACAGATGGGTTCTGGCTTTAAAATTGGAGAAGACCCGTGAGGCTTGAAGGGAGATTAATCTGCTGGAGAAGTTAAAAGACTTAATTCCAGAGATAATAAGAATTCATGTGAATGAATAGAAAGTTCAAGAAATGAGAAGCGCGGCAGAAATGGCAGGTAAATATGCACTGGGGCGTGTGATGAAATTTAGCTTCTGGCAGGAATTTCATCCTGTGAGGGATAGAAATTGGGAGAAGGGACGATCACACATTACAAAGCGAACAGTAGCTCACAATAGTTTACCACAGGTGAAGAAAGAAGCCCAAGGGGGTTGAAAGGTGGTGAAAGGATTCAGGTGCTGTCACGAAAAGGGAGTGGGACACATAAAATTACTGTGCTGGTGGTTTACGAAGGGCAGGCACAAGATAAAAGTTGTATTCACTGCAGTAAGCTAGGACACACCGTGCTGGGCGTTAAAGGAAGACACTTTGGGGAAAGATGCGGTAGAAGAGGCTAAACCCAGTGGCATTAGTGAAACTGGTAAAGGAGACCCCAGGTGGAGCCGAGGAGCTGCAGGAAATTGCACAGCCGAGGCAAGGGCTGGGTATGGAGGCAGTGCCTGATCTCTCTAAAGAATTCACCTTAGTAGATAAAGTTTACTCAGAAAGAACAGGGGGAGAAGGACAAGAAGTTTTAATTTTGTGAGATATGGGATCTGCTCAGTCTCTAAGTGTTGAGAAGTGATGCGCCGGAAAATTCACAACAGATCAGACAACATCCGAACAGCAGGACGATCGAATATCAGGCAGAAACCCATCGTCAGGAACACGGTGGGGGGACAAGGGGACTGAAAGATAAATACGAGGATAGTAGCTGACATGGTGGGAGGGACAATGGGAAGGCAATAAGAAGATGCAGGTGGGAGTGATAGTGATATGTCGGAGGGTAGGGTGGAGTCGAAAGGTGGAAAGAAAGATGGCTAGTTAGGGTAGTCCAAGAGGGCAGTGCTAGGTTGAACGCTTGGATCTGGGAGAGGTTGGTGGAAGGGAGATTTGGAATTTGGTGAATTCAACGTTGATGCTGTTCAGTTTGAGTGTTCCAGCTGTCCGACCACCGATAGGAGTCCTATCACCCTCCTCTCCGACCTACCACCATCACACCCCACTTGCATCTACCTATCGCATTCCAAGCTCCCTTCCACCCAGCTCCACCCCCACCCGCCCATTTATTTCTCAACCTCCTTCCCCCTCCCTTACCTCCCACTTTCCTGATGAAGCAATTATGCCTGAAACGTTAACTCTCCTGCCCCTCGGATGCTGCCGACGTGCTGTGCTTTTCCAGCCCCACACTTTTCAATTCTAATCTCCAGCATCTGCAGCCCTCACTTTCTCTTACACTCTAATCGTAAGAGATGAAAGTTTTTTTTTCACTCTTTCTGGCATGTTAATCAAGAGCGTGTTAATTTGTGGATTGGGGACAGAAATTAAGCATTCCCTTGTGTAACATCAGGATGGAATGCCAAATCAAGATTCCAGAAGCAACAGTGACAGTGAGTAACAGAGTGTCAGTTTCAGGAATACAGTTTGTTCTTGGGAACGATTTAGCAGGACGCGAGGTGGGATAGGCACCCCTTGTGGTGGAGAAGCCAAAGGAAGACTAGGAAATTGGTGAGTTAAAAGAAAATTAAACAGGAATTTTTCCAGACTGTGTAGTAACAAGATCCCACTGTCATAAGTTACAGCAGCAACGAAAAACGAACGAAAAGGACAAATGGGTTGATGCTCCATGAACTGACACCCTGTTTGATGAAACGGTGCAGGAAAAACCTAAACAGGCAGAGGATCAGGCAGAGATGTTTCGTCCAGAAAGGCTAATGGACTGACAACAGATATATACACACATTCATACACACACACAGAAAAGGAATCAGAATATGTTGATGAATGTTATTAACTTAAAGATAGAATCATAAAATTAAAATGGAGACCCTGATAGGTTACTGCAGAAGGGAAATCGGCCGAAGTGTACCAGATTGTGTTAGCAGTAACGTACAGTGTTACGGGTAGCTCATAAACTAACTGCAGGCGGTCACCTAGGTGGACAGAATACTCAGGCTAAGGCACAGAAGCATTGCCACTGGCCTGGAATGCACAAGGACGCTGTTAATTTTTTTTTTGTACGTGACATTGATACCAAATGGTATGTTAGTAACAGGCAGTAATAAAACCAGCACCTTTCTTGCCAATTCCTGCATTCGAAGAACCTTGCTCGTGGGTTATGATTAATTGTGTAGCTCCCCTTTCTAAAGTAAAAGTGGAAACTAATACTTGCTGACAATAATGGATGTGTCTACCAGATTTCCAGAGGCAATTCCATTATTGAAGTGTCAAGGCATACAGGGAGGTGGAGGAGTTGGTAGCTTTCTTTACTCGCTGTGGGCTACCCAGAGAGATTCAGTCAGACCAAGGGTCTCATTTTACCGCTCAGCTGTTTAAGGAAGTCATGGATTGCTTATCCATACAGCACTTCAAATCAAGGGCGTCCCATCCTGAATCCCAGGGAGCCTTGGAAAGTTAGCATTAGACGCTGAATACTATGTTAACAGCGTACTCTCAGGGTTGGCCAAATGATTGGGATAAAGGTGCCCCATTAAAGTGTTTGCCATTATAGATGCCCCAAATAAATCTACTCACTTTACTTCCTTTGAGTTAATATTCGTACATGAAGTGAGAGGTCCTTTGAGATTAATTAAATATAAATTGACAGGAACGAAGTCGGAAATCTCACACCTGGATTATGAAGGAGAGAGTAGATGGAGTAGGTGAGTTTGCTAAACTGTATCTGAAGAGCACAGCATAGAACGAAGCAGGTGGCAGATAGAAACACTGAAACTGTGACGATTTCCCGTGTGGATGACGTTATAGTATTGTCACCAGTAGTAAGAAATCTCTTCAAAGCCAGGTTTAGTGGCCCTTTTCAAATTAAAAAAAAATGTGGAGTCAGTTAAACTATCGAGTAAAGATACGAGAGATGACAAAAAACTTTATTGAGTATTTCATATGGATGAATAATACACCAGCCACATTTAAGACTGAGAAACAGAGTTGTGGCCATATGAACAAATTGTGCAGCTTATCTGTATGTTGCAGTGATCTTTAGCAAGTGATTGAAAGCTCACATGTTACAGTTGGCAGAGCATGTTGAACGATTACAAAAGCAAACTTGGTAATAAACTTAAAGAAAACAGAATTCGCGAAGGCAGAAGTGACGTTCTTGGGACATTACATTGGACATGGAAGGCTGACCCCATGGAACACAAAGACGAAGGGCTTTGAGGAATTCCCACGACCATCCTTGAAGAAAGGTGCTTCAATTTTTGGAATTGAGTGGATTCTATCGGAAGTTTGTTGCAAACTTCAGCAGTGTATTGACACCACTGATGGAGTTATTAAAGAAGAACACAGAATTGAGGTGGACTGAACAATGCCAGGAGGCATTTGAGAATTTTAAAGCAGGATTAATCACCGCACCAGTTTTAGCTGCACCAAATATTCTGAAACCCTTTGAAAATTGTGTTTGATGCTCGGGATATAGAGGTCGGAGATGTATTGATACAGAAAGAGGATGATGAAATTGAATGGCTAATTGGCTACTTGTTGATAAAACTCAATATCCACCAGAACAAAAATACAAAATCTCCATTATTGAACAAGAATGATTAAGTTTCACACTGGCCTGACAATATTTTAATGTGTATATGACAAACAAATTGTCGGAGATGGTTGTGGACATCAACAAATCTCTCGCATGTTTTGGAATATTTAAAGACCAGAATATGAGACTATTTAATTGGAGTCTTACCTTACCGACTTTAAACTCACAAAATGTACAGGCTGTGGCTCCTACAATGTGATAGCAAATGGGTTTCGCGGATTTAAAGGAAAGCAGTGTAGATAAGATTTGACTTATTCCAGTGTTGTATTGGTGTGCAGAATTAATATGAATGATATAACTGAGATTAATACCTTTGTATTTCATATAATTGGGATTAAGAATTAGAGGAAAAGGAATGATGCCATCTTTTCATTCTGCTGGTTCATTTTATTTTCTGAAGTGGGAAGATGTTATGAAGCCAAAAACATGTATGGGCATTTTAAGACAGAACGGGTTTTGTTGAATAGAAAGTAAAGCCACAGATGCCAGCTAAAGGTCACACTGTTCCACATGTCACCATTAGCTGAGAAATGGATACCTGAGTTTTGGTTGCTGTTTTGACAGCCATTCAAATGCAACCAAAGAGTTTAAATAACGCTCAGGATACCAGAAACCAACAGAATTTGAATATTATTGTTTGGACACCTGGACAGCAATCAAATTATGAGAATTATTATATCATGGGGAGTATATAAACCCAGCATTTTGAACACTGGAGGGAGAGCTGCTGCCATCCAACAGCAGAGCAACTGCTGTAGAGCAGGAGTGCTAACTGGCCATCTCAAACACTCTCTATCAAAGACACATGTTCATGTAATCCTACTTGCAATAAAAAAAGTGACCCAGGGATATCAGCAGTTGAAAGAGTGAACACAGCGGGGAAGATAGAGACTGTCTGGTCTTGAGATTTTAATGTTTCATATGTGGGTTGTTGGAACAGCATATCTTTACAGATTTGGAGTCAGATACTAAGTAGCTAAGAAAAGAGGGGCTTGTATTTGTGAATAGTTGTTGTTCAGTGTTCACTATTAAAGTTAAAAAACTATCTTGATAATTTTTGTTTACATAGGGGAATGTAGGAGATCAGTGTCGCTGATATTTTAACAGATTACGAGGTGAGGCGAGCTTTTCTGGGTGTTTGGGTTTAATGAACAGACGGGTCGACTCCACCTTGTAAGCATCCATCCACGCTAACCCCATTTCCCTGCAGTTGGCCCATATGCTTCCAGTCCTTTCCTATCCACATATTTATCCAAATGTTTTTGAAATGTTGTTAATGTACCCCCCTCAACCACATCTGCTGGCAGCTCATCCACGTACCAGCCTCTGTGTAAAGAAGTGACCCCTCAGGTTCCCCTTTATTCCTTCCCCTTTAACCTAAACTGATCCCCTCTAATCCTCGATTCGCTACACCTTGGAAAAAGACTGAGAACATTAACCCTATCATACCCCTCATGATTTTATAGAGCTCCATAACGACTCCCTCAGTCTCTTACACGCTAAAGAAAAGGTCCTAGCTTGTCCACCCTCTCCCTATAACTCTGACCATTGGGTCCTGGAAACGTCCTTGAAAATTTCTTCTGCACTCTTTCTAATTTAATAACATCCTCCCCATAACAAGGTGACAAAACTGAACACAATACTCCAAGTGCGGCCTTACCAAAGTCCAGTGTAACTGCAACATAAATTCCCAACTTCTATACTCAAAATCCGCCTGATGAAGGCCAATGTGCCAAAAGCCTTCTTCACTACCCTGTCTACCTGTGTCTCCACTCTTAGAGAACCGTGCACCTGAACGCCAAGGTCCGTCTGCCCACTGCACCCCTTAAGACCCTCCCATTCACCATGAAACTCATACCTTGATTTGAGTTTCCAAAATGCAAGACCTCACGCTTCTATATTAAATTCCATTTGCCATTTCTCGGCCCATTTCCCACCTGATTAAGGTCCTGCTGCAATTTCTGATAAACTTCCTCACTGATCATGCTCCCAATTACTTTAGTGTCATCTGCAAACTTACTAATCATACCTTGTACATTCTCAACCAAATCATAGATAACAAAAAGCAATGGACCAAGCCTCCGGTCTGACAAACATCCTTCCACTCAACCCTCTGCTTCCGACCATCAAACCAACTGTGTATCCAATTGGCCAGTTCCCCCCGCATTCTACGAGATGTAACCTTCCTGAGCAGCCTCCTATGTGGAACCTTATCAAAGGACTTACTGAAATCCGTAGAGCTTACGTCTATCATTCTGCCCTCATCAAACGTCCTCGTAACTTCATCAAAGGACTTTAAAAAATTTGGAAAGCATGATCTCCCACTCACAAGTCTATGCTGACTGCTCTGAATCAATCTCTGTGTACGTAATGGGTGCAGACAATGGCATGCTGTCATTCATTGTAAGATGATTCGAGTGCATAAGTAAAGCCATCTTCCTGCTGTTGTAGAGCCTTGCTGAGCGAGCATTTGGGGCACTCTCTACAGATGTGATGTTCTTTGTAAGGAACGCTCTCCTTACCACAGACACGGGTGATGGTAACATAAGGATAGAGTGAATAAGCTAAGTTTTTAATCTGGAGAGCTGTGAGAGATGAAGAAATGGTGATGCTGAAACACGAGGAGTGGCAGTGATCACTTATTTCCAAAACAGACATTGACAGGGAGAGAAATTCCGTATTTTTCCCAGGATTGATTGGTTTGATTTATTGTCACGTGTACCTCAGTACAGCGAAACACTTTATTTATGAGCAGTGGAGGCAGATCATAGTAAGAATGGCCAGACAGATCATAGGGTGGAAATAGACTTGGACAGAGTAAGGCATACAGGTTACACTGAACAGGACGTGCACTAGACAAGATCAACATGAATAAGATCACCATTATTTGAACTTAGAGAATGCATTCATCAGTCTAACATCTCTTTCCTAATAGTTTATATGCCTAAATTAACTATCCCCACATTATTGCGCAGTCGGCGAGTGAGCCCTGTACTGAACGTCAGGTTGCTCACAATACCCAACAGAAGGCCACAATACCTTCCGTCTGAAACAGGTAGCGAATCCCACCAGCATCCACCCTACATAGAGAACACCAGGCTGTCTTCTTGGAGATAGAAGACGCCCTCTTGATACTTCACACAAGATATATGGCTTCCCTGCTCACCATTAGAAACCCACGTTAAACTCCCACATGTGTATCATGAGCAACAGAGCCAAGAGGAACAACGTAGAACAGTCTGTCTGTCCAGCCTCTTCTCCACTTTTTCATCATGTTCGAGCATCAATTAGGAGACACTTAGGACTGCCGATGCTGGAGATCAGAGTAGAGCATCAATTGCTGGAAAAGCACAGTGGGTCAGGCAGCATCCAAGGACCAGGAGAATCGACGTTTTGGGCAAAAGACATTCATCAGGAATCAGCAAAAATTACCTCATTCTGCCCCCGTGTAAGTGCATTGCGGTGGGAATGGCCTCCTGCTGTTTCTGTATAAGTGACTCAAGGGAGTGATTGGCTTCAATCTCGTCCGATTGGACAGGGCCAAGGGCCTGACTGGTTTACCCCTGGTTCCTGTTTGACAGCTCATTGCACTGACTAGTGTGGCAATGCTGCAGCTTAAAGTGATTATTTTTTCCGGGTTTCTTTTAAGAGAGATTGAACGATCGTTACAAAGCTGGCCAGTTAAGACCACTTGAGTAACCGCTAAGGAGGCCTTGTGTTTATTTTAATGCAGCCTGAATGGGTGTGTCCAGCTCTCACAGATTAGGATCACTGTGATTTGGTTTCTCATTGACATCAGAAACTATTGGGGTCTCCACAGAGTTGGAAGCTTCAGTGAATGTTTCCTGGTTGCTACCGTCTCTGAAATTTCTCTTGATGCTGTTTTTAATTCCAGGATTGGAGAAATGTTTGTGACAATCTGTGTCTAAATATTTCTTTTTGACAAGGGCTGTGTTGATGGGATTTTCCTATATTGGAACAGTTCATTAGTAATTGTTCCTAGTTCTGTTATTCTGTTAACTTGACCAATAAAATTACATTATTCTAACTTCCTCTTTCTATGGATTCATTTTCTCTTTCGTATTTACGTAGATTGTGTTTTGCTTCACAGTGCAGTTTGACCATTCACAGTGCATCTGGAACAGACAGTTTACATTTCCTTTAAAATAAGAAAACATAAACGTCTAGGCTACCGCTGTCAAATCTTTTCGAGGGTCTGTGGTGTGATCCATCACACTAGACTCCTTCTCTACCTGAGTAATAGGCTGGAGGCACTGAATGGGCTGTCACTGTTCTTCTCCAATAGTGTCAATGGGCTGAACGACTTCCTCATATTCCTGTGAAACCAGCGTGAGGTGCTGATTGAATTCTTGTTTTACAGTGGCAATGTGCAGTGTCAGGAAGTGCAGTTACATGAATGTTATGGAGCCTTTAACAGCACAAGTCTGAATTGAGTCTGGATTCGTGGTGCTTGAAGAGCACAGCAGTTCAGGCAGCATCCAACGAGCAGCGCTCTTGGATGCTGCCTGAACTGCTGTGCTCTTCCAGCACCACTAATCCAGTATTTGGTTTTCAGCATCTGCAGTCATTGTTTTTACATTCATGAATTGAATCTGGGTCTTGCGACACAAATGCACAGACCAGTTCAGGAGCTGACGGGGGGACAAAATGTTCTGAACATTGTGGAACCTTCAGTGACCATCCCCACTTCTGATCTTATGGTGGGGAGGGTGGGGGCTGGGAGACATTAATGAAGCAGCGGAAGCTGTTTGTGAAGAGGAAGCTACCCTGAGTATCTCCCACAGAGGTGACCCAGGACTGAGATGGTGAACATCTTCCTTTGTGCCATATTTGACCCCAAACACTGGAGAGGTTACTCTGATTCCCATTAAGTGCAGTTTTATTAAGCTCCTTTATGTCAACAGAAGTCAACCACTGCCTTGATATTGGGGCCAGTCATTTTTGTCTGAACCCTTGTGACAACCCCTTTTTTCACATCAATAGGCCATGATACAGTAGCAGCAAGTGTTTTCTTCAAACAGCTGGTATTGAATGTCAGTGCTTCTCTTCGCAACAGTGTTCGGGAGCTAGATGACTGAACGTATTTGAAGAGGAGGAAGATGGACATTGACCTGTCAGAGAGTTGAGGGCTATGAAGAATTTGATATGAAAAAGGATTTGAGACGAAGAGCAGATCAGTCATGATATTAAAGAAGGGCAAGGCAGGCTTGGGTGATGAACAACACGCCCCTGTTTCTGATGTTCTCCCATTCTGTTATTGGAAAGTTAGTGGGTGTTATTTTCATGAATGTTCTGTTATTGAATGTTGCAGACAGGGAGACCAGAGGATTTTGTGAGCCATCCCTGAGTCAGGTATGGGTTGGAGGGGGCTGTATTCACACTGAATCTGGGTGTACAACATTCGTTATGATTAGATTAGATTATGACCAACAAATGAAGCACAAGTTGCAGAAAGGGGAAGCTCTGTGAAGAGAGATGAGGGGCCTCTTTCAAACCCAGCCTGTGTTTTCCAATTACATTTCCCAATTCACTTCAAACCGTGTGGGACAGTACTGAGGGGCTGAATGGTCTCCTGTGTTTCTGTGCAACAGGTTATAGGAGTAAGGAGCCTCCACCTGCTCCTGTCTAGCAGTTTTGAGGGGCTGAATGGAACACAGGAACATGGGACTGAGGAGCAGGAGTTGGTCATTAGATATTTTGAGCCTTCTCCACCAGGCACTAAAATTGTAGCTGATCAGGTTGTGGTCTCAGCCTCACTTTCCTGTCTGCGTCCCAATGTGCATGACTCACTTCTTTGTCAAATATTAAAGTAACACAGTTTTCAATCAATGTGAACATAGAGACACGATAACCTTCCACTGAAGAGAATTCTGACTTGAAAGGTCCTTTCAGAATTATTCGTCATCCCTCAGAGAGTCATGCAGAATGGAAACAGACCCATTAGTCCAATCTGTTCACTCCGGTCAGATATCAAATCTGATTTAGTCCCATTTGCCAGCATTTGGCCAATATTCCTCCTGTGATTGTACCCGCCTTGACCACTTCCTCTGACTGCAATTTCTGTACAGACACCACTCTCTGTGTGAAATATTTACCTTCAGGTCCCTTTAAATAATTCGCCCTCTCCCTTTCAACCTGTGCAGTCTTGTTTTGGAACCCCCTATCCTTGGGAGCAGAACATGGCTGTACAGAATATCCATGCCCCTGATGATTTTATAAACCTCTATAATGTTGCCTCTCAACCTCTGACATTCCGGGGGAACACCTCAACGTAATCATCCTCGCCCTATAGCTCAAGCTTCCAGTCCTGGAACATCTGTGTAAGTCATTTCTGCAGAAAACCGAGTT
This sequence comes from Chiloscyllium punctatum, assembly GCF_047496795.1. Classification (NCBI taxonomy): domain Eukaryota; kingdom Metazoa; phylum Chordata; class Chondrichthyes; order Orectolobiformes; family Hemiscylliidae; genus Chiloscyllium; species Chiloscyllium punctatum. The sequence goes on along the minus strand of NC_092754.1, from coordinate 73,350,540 downwards.
GTATGCAGTATTCTTAAAGTGGCCTCACCCACATCCTGTACAGATGCACCATACCACCACAACTGCTATACTCAATGCTCTTACTAATTAAGGCAAATGTGTTCAGCACCACTCTGTCTACCTGCGACTCACTACTACAGGTAATCATGTACGTAAACATCAGAAAGTTAACATGCTGGTAGTGCCAGCAGATAGGAGGACCAGTGATGCATTGATCATCATTGAGATTAGATTGTGTTGGGAACATGAGCTTAACATGTCAGGAAGTGAAATCAAATCAATGGGTTCAGGGTGGTTAATATACAAAATAACAGACAGCCCGGAGTGAGTTACTAAACTGGAATCTAATTGAAGGGTTCGGGTGGTTAATATACAGAATACCAGATGCCCCGGCGTGAGTTACAATCTGGAATCTAATCAAGGGGTTCAGGGTGGTTTCTATACGAATAACAGATACCCCGGAGTGAGTTACAGCCTAGAATCTAATCGAGGGTTTCAGTGTGGTTTATATACAGAATAACAGGTAGCCCAAAGTGAGTTACAGCCTGGAATCTAATCGAAGGATTCAGGGTGGTTTATTTACAGAATAACAGATAGCCTGGAATGTGTTACAGGTTGGAACCTAATCGAGGGGTTTTAGATGGTTTATGTACAGAATACCAGATGCCATGGAGTGAGTTACAGTCTGGAATCTAATTGAGGAGTTCAGGGTGGTTTATATACAGAATAACACATAGCCTGGAGCGTGTTACAGATTGGAAACTAATCGAGGGATTTAGGATGGCTTATGTACAGAATAACAGATACCCTGGAGTTAGTTACAGTCTGGAATCTAATTGAGGAGTTCAGGGTGGTTTATATACAGAATAACACATAGCCTGGAGTGTGTTACAGACTGGAAACTAATCGAGGGATTTAGGATGGTTTATGTACAGAATAACAGATACCCTGGAGTTAGTTACAGCCTGAAATCTAATCGAGGGGTTCACGGAGTTTTAGATACAGAATAACAGATAGCCCGGAGTGAGTTACAGACTGGAATCTAATCGAGGAGTTCAGGGTGTTTTTTATACAGAATAACAGATACCCGAAAGTGTGTTACAACCTGGAATCTAATCGAGGGGTTAAGTGTAGTTTATATGTATAAAATAACAGATACCCCGAAGTGAGTTACAGCCTGGAATCTAATCATGGGATATGTTAACCTTTTTATATGAAATAACTTGTACCTGGGAGTGAGTCACAAAGTGTACTATTCGCCAAGTGGTTTCAAATCTTGACTCACATAAACATAATGCAGTCACAAACAACACAACTTTACTGACTCCCAACTTTCCTATTTTGAGGACTATCCTCCTCTGTTTTCCCCTTTCACTGAAAGTACTAATCTCCCTTTTTTACTGCACTGCCATTCTGGTTATAGTGCTACCTATCTCTCACTGTCTCATTTATCTTCAATCCTGTTGAAAGATACTTAAACCAACAGACACACAAAGTTCCAGAAAGAGCTTTGTTCAATTGCAGGTGCATTATTTTCTTTTATTTGTAGGCAACACACAATTTGACCCCACAGAAGGTCAGTGTGGGATTTGAGAAACCCTTCAATTTGGGATAAGGCCGAGCATGGCAGGATTCTGATCAAACGCTGCAAATCTATAATTCAGTGGCTGAGCTCTTTCATGTTTTGTATATTATGTTTCTCTCATATATTAGTAACTTGGAAAGTAAGGCAGACCTTACTGGAATATCACATTGTATCTCTGCATTCACTGTAAACAGGTTCTGGGATTTGCATTTTAATCACCTTCAAAGAGCTGTCTCCATTGCCTATTTCTGCTATCATCAATGAATGGAAATGGCTTTTGACACATTGCCCCCTCTCCCTTGCTGAAAGTATTCCTGACACAAATCAGTCAGGCAGACATTTTAGATTTGTCCACAGCCATCATTTTATATCAACAAAACGATGACATTGAGTTTATAAATTAGGAAAAGCAAGAGAGACTGGCAACATCGATAGAGATCGAAAATATATGAAACATTGAACAAGCACACAGAATCACACAAACAGACATACACAGACACACAGAATCACACACACAGAGATACAGACACCTTCCAGGAGCTGTCTCCATTTCCTATCTTGCAAGGGGATTGATGTTATGATGATGCATTCAGGCAGGACAGTCAACAGCTTTTGAGACTTTGCCCAGTTATGACAGAAATTCAGCCCCAACCTGAAACTTTGAGATATGTAACAGAACAGAAATGAACCAGCAGCTTTCTGTGTTCCTGCTCCCAATGTAACATTTGACCATTTAGTTTATCTTGTCTTCAGTCTAACATCCAACAAGGATCACTTCACAGATCCAATAACAGATCCTCAGGAGTGGGTTCCAGACTGGAATCTAATTGAGGGGTTTAGGGTTTACATACAGCATAAGAGAGACCCAGGAGTGAGGGACAGAGTGGAATTAACCGAGAGGTTTGAGGTGGTTTACAAACAGAATAACAGATAACAAGTAGTGAGTCACAAAATCGCGGAGTCATGCAGTCATAGAGATGTATAGCATGGAAACAGACCCTTTGGTCCAACCCATCCATGCCGACCAGATATCCTAACATACTCTAGTCTCTTTTTCAAGCACTTGGCCCATCTCCCTTCAAACCTTCCCATTCATATACCCATTGAGGTGCATTTTAAATGTTGCAATTATACTAGCCTCAACTACTTCCTCTGACAGTTCATTCCATTCATGTACCACCCTCTGAGTGAACAAGTGGCCCCTTAGGTCTCTTTCATATTACCTCTCACACTAAACCTATGCCCTCTAGTTCTGGACTCCCCACCCCAAGGAAAATACTTTGTCTATTTATTCTATCTATGCCCCTCATGATTTTATAAACCTCGATAAGGTCACCCCTCGGCCTCTGATGCTTCAGCGAAAAAAAAAACCCACCTGATTCAGCATCTTCCTGTAGCTCAAATCCCCTAAATCTGGCATCCTCCTTGTAAATCTTTTCTGAACCCTTCCATGTTTCACAACATCCTTCCAATAGGAAGGAGACCAGAATTGCACGCCATATTCCAAAAGTGGCCTAGCCCATTTCCAGTCCAGCCACAACATGACCTCTCAATGCCTATACTCAAAACTCTGACCAATAAAGGAAAGCATACCAAACGCTGCCTTCATTATCTTATCCGCCTGCCACTCTACTTTTAAGGAGCTAACAACCTGCACTTCAAAGTCTCTTTGTTCAGTAACTCTCTCTCGGACCTGACCATTAAGGTATAAGTCCTGCTCAAATTTGCTTTCCCAAAATGCAGCACCTCGTGTTTATCTAAGTTAAACTTCATCAAGTGGAATAGAATTGAAGGTTTTGGGGTATTTTTGAAACATGTCAGTCACACATACATAGAAGTGAGTTACACGTTGGAATCTAAACGAGAGGGTTCCAGGTGATTCATATAATCCCGACAGTGGGGAAACAAGCCCTTCAGCCCAACAAGACCACACTGACCCACAGAAGAATAACCCATCCAGACCCTATTCCCCACATTTACCCCTGTCTAATGTACCTCACATACACATCCCTGAACACTGTGGACAACTTTAACAGGGTTTGCATTGGATGGTTAATATACAAACTAAACGATACCCAGGAGTGTGATACAGACTGGAATCTAATCAAACGATTGAAGTGGCTTGCGTACAGAGTCCGTTAAAATTGGAAATCAGCTACAGATTGAAATTTTATCAAGGGGATTCGGGACGAATATGTGTACAATAACAGATACCCCAGAGTGAGTTACAGACTGGAATCTAATCGAGCGTTTCAGGATGGTTTATATGCAAAATAACAGGTATCCCGGTGTGAGTTACAGAGTCATAGAATCATAGAGATGTACAGCATGGAAACAGACCCTTCGGTCCAACCTGTCCATGCCGACCAGATATACAAACCCAATCTAGTTCCACCTGCCAGCACCTGGCCTATGTCCCTCCAAACCCTTCCTACTCATGTACTCATCCAAATTCCTCTTAAATGTTGCAATTGTACCAGCCTCCACTACTTCCTCAGGCAGCTCACTCCATACACGTACCACCTTCTGCGTGAAAAAGTTGTCCCTTAGGTCTCTTTCATATCTTTCCCCTCTCAAACTAAACCTATGCCCTCTAGTTCTGGACTCCCTTACCCAAGTGTAAACCTCGATAAGTTCACCCCTCAGCCTCCGACACTCCAGGGAAAACAGCCCCAGACTGTTCAGCCTCTCCCTGTAGCTCAAATCCTCCAACCCTGGTAACATTCTTGTAAATCTTTTCTTAACCTTTTCAAGTTTCACAACATCTTTCCGATTGGAAGGGGACCAGAATTGCATGCAATATTCCAGGAGTGACCTAACCAATGTGCTGTAGAGACACAACATGACCTCCCAACTCCTGTACACTGTACTCTGACCAATAAATGAAAGCATACCAAACGCCTTCTTCACTATCCTATCTACCCGCAACTCCACTTTCAAGGAACTATGAACCTGCGCTCCAAGGTCTCTTTGTGCAGGTACACACCCTAGGAATGTACCATTAAATGTAGAAGTCCTGCGAAGATTTGCTTTCCCACAGTGCAGCACCTCGCAATTATCTGAATTAAACTCCATCTGCCACTTCTCAGCCCATTGGCCCACCTGGTCCAGATCCTGTTGTAATCTGAGGAAACCCTCTTCGCTGTCCACGACACCTGCAATTTTGGTGTCATCTGCAAACTTACTAACTGTACGTCTTATGCTCGCATCCAAATCATTTATATAAATGACAAAAAGTAAAGGGCCCAACACTGATCCTTGTGGCACTCCACTGGTCACAGGCCTCCAGTCTGAAAAATGACCCTCCACCACCACCCTCTGTCTTCTACCTTTGAGCCAGTTCTGTATCAAAATGACCTCTTCTCCCTGTATTCCATGAGATCTAACCTGCTAATCAGTCTCCCATGGGGAACCTTGTCGAACGCCTTGCTTAAGTTCATATGGATCACATCTACTGCTCTGCCCTCATCAAACTTCTTTGTTTCTTCTTCAAAAAACTCAATCAAGTTTGTGAAACATGATTTCCCACGCACAAAGCCATGTTGACTATCCCGAATCAGTCCTTGCCTTTCCAACGTCATGTACATCCTGTCCCTTAGGATTCCCTCCAATAACATGCCCACCGCTGAAGTCAGGCTCACTGGTCTATAGTTCCCTGGCTTGTCTTTACCGCCCTTATTAAACATTGGCACCACGTTTGCCAAACTCCAGTCTTCCAGCATCTTACCTGTGACTATCGATGATACAAATATCTCAGCAAGAGGCCCAGCAATCACTTCTCTAGCTTCCCACAGAGTTCTCAGGTACACCTGATCAGGTCCTGGGGATTTATCCATCTTTAACCATTTCAAGATATCCGGCACTTCCTCCTCTGTATATCTGCAACATTTTGCAAGATGTCACCATCGATTCCCCTGCAGTCTATATCTTCCAAATCCTTTTCCACAATAAATACTGATGCAAAATATTCATTTAATATCTCCCCCCTTTTTCTGTGGCTCCACACAAAGGCCGCTTTGCTGATCTTTGAGGGGCCCTATTCCCTCCCTAGTTACCCTGTGTCCTTAATATATTTGTAAAAGCACTTTGGATTCTCCTTAATTCTATTTGCCAAAGCTATCTCATGTCCGCGTTTTGTCTTCCTGATTTGCCTCTTAAGTATAGTCCAACTTCCTTTATACTCTTCTAAGGATTCACTCGATCTATCCTGTCTATATCTGACATATGCTTCCTTCTTTTTCTGAACGAAACCCTCAATTTCTTTAGTCAGCCAGCATTCCCTATAACTACCAGCCTTCCTTTCAACCCTGACAGGAAGTTACTGCCTGGAATTTAATCGCGGGGTTCACGGTGGTTTATATACAGAATAACAGATAGCCCCGAGTGAGTTACAGCCTGTAATCGACTCTAGGGGTTCAGGGTGGTTTATATACAGAATAACAGACCGTCCAAAGTGGGTGGGGTTCAGGGTGGTTTATTTACAGAACAGCAGACACCCCGGAGTGAGTTACAGGCTGCTATCTAATCGAGGTGCTCAGGGTGGTTTATATACAGAATAACAGCTATTCTGGGGTGTGTTACAGCCTGGAATCTAATTGAGGGGTTCAGTGTGGTTTATATGCAGAATAACAGATGACCCGCAGGGAGTTACAGCCTGGAATGTAATCGAGGTGTTCAGGGTGGTTTATATACAGAATAACGGATAGCCCAGAGTGAGTTACGGCCTGGAATCTAATCGAGGGGTTCATGGAGGTTAGTATACAGAATAACAGATAGCCCGGGGTGTGTTACTGCCTGGAATCTAATCAATGTCTGTTCACTTTAAGATAGGACGGCTTTTGCTGAATCGAAAGTACAGCTAAAGGTGCCAGCTAAAGGTCAGACTGTTCCAAATGTAACAATTCGCTGGGAAATGGAAGCCTGAGTTTTGGTCGCTATTTTGACAGCATATCAAATACAATCAAAGACTTTAAATAATGCTCAGAATACCAGAAACCAATGGAATTTGAATATTATTGTTTGTAAACCTCGAAAGCAATCAAATTATGAGAATTATTGTATCATGGGAAGTATATAATCACAGCAATTTGAACACTAGAGGGAGAGCCGCTGCCATCCAACAGCAGAGTAACTGCTGTAGAACAGGAGTGTTAACTGACCATCTCAAACACTCTCTATCAAAGACACATGTTCATGTAAAACATACTTTCATTAAAATAAAACATGACCCAGGGAGATCAGCAGCTGAAAGAGTTAACACAGCGGGGAAGATAGAGACTGTGTGGTCTTGAGATTGTAATGTTTTATATGTGGGTTGTTGGAACAGCATATGTTTACAGAGTTGGAGTCAGATAGAAAGTAGCTAAGAAAAGAGGGGCTTGTATTTGCGAATAGTTTTTGTTTAGTGTTCACTATTAAAGTTAAGAAACGAACTTGCTAATTTTTGTTTAAATAGTGGAATGTAGGAGATCTGTGTCACTCATATTTTAACAGATTACGATGTGAGGCGAGTTTTTCTGGGTGTTTGGGTTTAACTAACAAAGGGGTTCGACTCCACCTTGTAAATGTCCATCCACACTAACCCCATTTTCCTGCAGTTGGCCCATATCCTTCTAGTCCTTTCCTATCCACATATTTATCGAAATGCTTTTGAAATGTTGTTAATACACCCCCCTCAGCCACATCTTCTGGCAGCTCATCCACATACCAGCCATTTATGTAAATAAGTGGCCCCTCAGGTTCCCTTTTTTCCCTTCGCCTTTAACCTTAAACTGATCCCCTCTCGTCCTCGATTCTCTAAACTTTGGACAAGACTGAGAGCATTCACCCTATCCATATCCCTCAAGATCTTATACAGCTTTTTAAGGTCCCCCCTCAGTCTCCTACACGCTAAAGAAAAGGTCTAAGCTTCTCCACCCTCTCCCTATAACTCAGACCATTGGGTTCTAGCAACGTCCTTGTAAATTTCTTCTGCACTCTTTCTAATTTAATAACAACCTCCCTATAACAAGGTGACAAAACTGAACACAATACTCCAAGTGCGGCCTTACCAAAGTCCTGTGTAACTGCAACATAAATTCCCAACTTCTATACTCAATGTCCTGCCTGATGAAGGCCAGTGTGCCAAAAGCCTTCTTCACTGCCCTGCCTACCTGTGACACCACTCTCAGGGAACCGTGCACCTGAATTCCAAGGTCTCTCTGCCCACTACATCCCTTAAGGCCCGCCCATTCACCGTGAAATTCCCACCTTGATTTGAAATTCCAAGCTGCAAGACCTTACACATCTATATTAAATTCCATTTGCAATTTCTCAGCCCACTTGCCCACCTGATTAAGGTCCTGCTGCAATTTCTGATAAACACCCTCACTGATCATGCTCCCACTTATTTTAGTGTCATCTGCAAACTTACTAATCATGCCCTGTACATTCTCAACCAAATCATAGATAACAAACAACAATGGACCCAACCTCCACTCTAACAAGCATCCTTCCACTAAACCCTCTGCTTCCTATCACAAGCCAACTGTGTATCCAATTGGCCAGTTCTCCCAGTATTCTACGTGATGGAACCTTCCAGAGCAGCCTGCCATGTGGAACCTTATCAAAGGCCTTACTGAAATCCATAGAGACTACGTTTACTGCTCTGCCCTCATCAACATTCTTGGTCACTTCACCAGAGGACTCTAAAAAAATTTGCAAGCATGATCTCCCACTCACAAGTCTATGCTGACCGGTCTGAATCAAATCCTGTGTAAGTTATAGATGCAGTCAATGGTATGCTGTGATTCATTGTAAGATGATTCGAGTACATAAGTAAAGCCATCTTCCTGCTGTTGTAAAGCCTTGCTGAGAGAACATTTGGGGCACTTTCTACAGATTTGATGTCATTTTTAAGGAATGATTCCCTTACCACAGACACAGGTGATGGTAACATGAGGATAGAGTGAATAAGCTGAGTGTTCAATCTGGAGAGCTGTGAGAGACTGAGAAATTGTGATGCTGAAACATGAGGAGTGGCAGCGATCACTTATTTCCAAAAGAGACATTGACAGGGAGAGGAATTCCATACTTTTCCCAGGATTGATTGGTTTGATTTATTGTCACGGGTACCGCAGTACTGGAAAACACTTTATTTATGAGCAGTGGAGGCAGATCATAGTAAGCATGGCCAGACAGATCATAGGGTGGAAATAGACTTGGACAGAGTAAGGCACGCAGGTTACACTGAACAGGACGTGCAATAGACAAGATCAATATGAGGAAGATCAGCATTATTTGAAATTAGAGAGTCCATTCATAAGTCTAACGTGACTTTCCTAATAGTTTATTTGAAACAATTAACTCTCCCCATGTTATTATGCAGTCGGCGTGTGAACCCTGTACTGAACATCATGTTGCTCACAATCCCCACAGCAGCCACAATACCTTTCTTCTAAAACAGGTAGCCATTCCCAACCACTTGCCCCCCACATCGAAACACCAGACTGTCTTTTCGGAGATGGAAGATGCCTTCTTCCGACTTCACACAAGACTTATGGCTTCCATGTTCACAGCGAGAAAACCACGTTAAAGTCCCACGTGTGTATTATGAGCGACAGAGCCAGGAGGAACAACGTGGAGCAGTCTGTCTGTGCAGCCTCTGCTCCATTTGTTCATCATGTTAGAGCATCAATTAGGAGACAGTGAGGACTGCCGATGCTGGAGATCAGAGTAGAGAGTCGATTGCTGGAAAAGCACAGCAGGTCAGGCAGCATCAGAGAAGCAGGAGAATCAAAGTTTCGTTAGGTTTATTTTACTGCAGTCTGAATGGTTGTGGCCAGCTCTCACAGATTAGGATCAAAGGGTTTTGCTTTCTCAGTAACATCAGAAAATATTGGGGTCTCCACAGAGTTGGAAGCTTCAGTGAATGTCTCCTGGCTGCTCCTCTCTCTGAAATTTCTCTTGATGCTGTTTTTAATTCCTGGATTGGAGAAATATTTGTGACAATCTGTGTCTGAATATGCATTTTTGCCAGGGGCTGTGTTTATGGGAGTTTCCTATATTGGAACAGTTCATTAGTAATAGTTCCTAGATCTATTATTCTGTTAACTTGACCAATAGAATTGCGTTATTCTAAATTCATCTTTCTTTGGTTTCATTTTATCTTTCGTGTTTAAGTAGATGGTGTTTTGCTTCACACCGAGTAGTCTGACCAGTCACATTGCATCTGGAACAGACAGTTTACATTTCCTTTTAAATAAGAAACCATTAGAGTCTAGGCAACCCCTTCAAATATTTTCGAGAGGCTCTGGTGTGGTCCATCACACTAGACACCTTCCCTTCCTGAGTAATAGGCTGGAGGTACTTCGTGGGCTGTCCCTGCTCTTCTCCAATAGTGTCAATGGGCTGAACGACTTCCTCATATTCCTGTGAAACCAGCGTGAGGTGCTGAATGAACTCTTGTTTTACAGTGGCAATGTGCAGTGTCAGGCAGTGCTGTTACATGAATGTTATGAAGCATTTAACAGCACAAGTCTGAATTGAGTCTGGGTCTTGCGACACAAATGCACAGACCAGTTCAGGAGCTGACGGGGGGACAAAATATTCTGAACATTGTGGAACCTTCAGTGACCATCCCCACTTCTGATCTTATGGTGGGGAGGGTGGGGGCGGGGAGACATTGATGAAGCAGCTGAAGCTGTTTGTGAAGAGGAAGCTACCCTGAGTATCTCCCACAGAGGTGACACAGGACTGAGATGGTGAACATCTTCCTTTGTGCCATGTTTGACTTCAAACACTGGAGAGTTTACTTTGTTTCCCATTAAGTGCAGTCTTATTAAGCTCCTTTATGTCAACAGAAGTTAACCACTGTCTTGATATCAGGGCCAATCATTTTTACTTGAACCCTTGAGACAACCTCTTTTGTTCATATCAATAGACCATGATATAGGAGCAGCAAGTGTTTTCGTCAAACAGGTGGTATTGAATGTCAGGATTTCTCTTCTCAAGAGTTTTGGGTAGCTAGATGACTGAATGTATTGGAAGAGGACGTAGATCGACATTGACCTGTCAGAGAGTTGAGGGCAATGAAGAATTGGATATGAAAGAGGATTTGAGACCAAGAGCACATCAGTCATGTTCTTAGTAAAGTGCAAGACAGGCTTGGGGAGTGAATGACCTGTCCCTGTTTCTGATCTTCTCACATTTGTTATTGGAAAGTTAGTGGGTGTTATTTTCATGAATGCTTTGTTGTTGCATATTGCAGTCAGGGAGACCAGAGGATTTTGTGAGCCATTGTTTGGTGAGGTATGTGGGCTGTACTCAAAATGTATCTGGGTCTACAACATGACCAATAAATGGAGCACAAGTTGCAGCTGGGGAAGCTCTGTAAAGAGAGATGAGGGGCCTCTTTCATACCCAGCCTGGGTTTTACAATTACATTTCCGAAATCAATGTAAAGCGTGTGAGACAGTCGTGAGAGGTTGAATGGTCTTTTGTTTCTGTGCACAAGATTATAGGAGTAAGTGATCTCCAACTGTTCCTGTCTCGCTGGTTTGAAGGGCTGAATGGAACACAGAAACATGGGACTGACAAGCAGGATTGGGTGATTAGATACTTTGAGCCTTCTCCAACAGGCACTAAGATTGTGGTTTATCAGGTTGTCGTCACAGCCCCACTTTCCTGTCTGTATCCCATTATCTGTGACTCACTTCTCTGTCAAATATTTAACGATTGCAGCTTTCAATCCATGTGAACATCGAGGCACGATAAACTTCCAGTGAAGAGATTTCCCACTTGAATGGTCCTTTCAGAATTATTCGTCTTCTCTCTTGTAGAATCAGAGAGTAATGCAGAACGGAAACAGATCCGTTAGTCCAATCTGTTCACTCCGATCAGATATGAAATCTGATCCATTCCCATTTGCCAGCATTTGGCCAATATCCCTCCTCTCAGATACTTTTAAATGTGCGATTGTAACCACCTTCAGCACTTCCTCTTTCAGCACTTTCTATACACACACCATTCTCCGTGTGTTCTAAATCATTCGCCGTCTCCCCTCCAACCTATGCTCTCTTGTTCTGGACTCCCCTATCCTTGGGAGCCGAGCGTGACTGTTTAGAATATCCATGCCCCTGATGGTTTTATAAACCTCTATAATGTTACCCCTCAACCCCTGAAACTCCAGGGGGAAGCACCTCAACCTAATTAACCTCTCCCTAAAGCTCAAACCTCCAGTCCTGGAACAGCTGAGCAAAACTTTTTGCAGACAATCGAGTTGTATGCAGTATTGTTAAAGTGGCCTCACCAATATCCTGTACAAATGCAATATTCCACCACAACTCCTATACTTAATGCTCTGAATGATTAAGGCAAATGTGCCAAATGTGTTCAGCACCACTGTGTCTACCTGCAACTCCACTTTCAAGGAACAATGTACCTGCAGCCCTATGTCCCTTTGTTTCACAACACACCCCAGGACATTACCATTAAGTGTATAATTTCTGCCCTGATTTACCTTCCCAAAATGCAAAAGCTAGTATTTATCTTAATTAAACTTTATCTGTCACTCCTTGCCCCATCTAATTGTGGTCTCGTTGTACTTTGAGATAATCTACTACACCACGTTTCTGGTGTCATCTGTAAACTTACGAACGATGGCCCCAATATTCACAACTAAATCCTTTACATAAATGATGAAATGCAGTGAACTCAGTACTGATTCATACAGCACACTGCTGCTCACAAGCCTCCAGTCTGAAAAACATCCCTTTTCCTTCAAGCCAATTGTGACTAGCTTCCTCTGTATCCCATGTGACCAAAACCTACGAATCTATCAATCAGAATGAAATACTAACTATGAAGAGAGACTAAGTAGGTTAGGTTTATTTTCACTCGATAAAAGGAGATTGAGGTGGGACCTGATTGAGGTTTTCAAAATCATGAAGGGTATAGACAGCGTGGATAGAGATGAGCTTTTTCCCAGGCTGAAGGATTCAGTAACGAGAGGTTGTGCTTTCAAGGTGACAGGTGGAAAGTTTAAGGGGGATACATGCTGTAAGTACTTCACACAGAGTTTGGTGGGCGTTTGGAACGCGTTGCTAGCAGAGGTGGTAGAGGCAGGCGCGGTAGATTCATCTAAGATGCGTCTGGACAGATGCATGAGTGGGTGGGAGCAGAGATATATAGATGCTTATGAATTGACCGACAGGTTTAGACAGTACATTTGCATCGGCTCAGGATTGGTGGGCGAAGGGCCTGTTCCTGGGCTGTAATATTTCCTTGCTCTTTGTTCTTTAAATGAACATCTTGCTGAAGTCCATATAGACAATGTCTACCAAACTGCCTTCATCAATCTTCTTTGTCACCTCTTCAAAAAGCTCAGTCAAATTAATGAACCATGATTTCCCATGCACAAAGCCATGTTGACTACCCCGATCAGCCCTTGCCTTCCCAAATGTATGTAAATGCTATCCCTCAGACTCCCCTCCAAAAACTTACCCACCACTGACATCAGGCTCACCGGTCTATAGTTCCCCGGCTTTTTGGGTTACTGTTCCCTTTTCTAGTCCCACTGCTCTGCTGCTCAGAACAAATGTTAATTTTACCCAGGTCGGTGATATGGCCGATGATATCAGTCTCAGACTGGGTCAGGGTCAGCTTTTAGAAACAAGTCAGGCTAGTTTCTTTAACCTGTTAACATAGCATGTTTATGACCCAGATGGAAAGATGAAATGGCAATGTGTTTGGGTATTGCAAATATATAATCAATATTTCCCTTTCTACACACACACACACTTTCTCTGCAATTTTAACTTGAAAGAACTTTGTCCAGATATTATTGTAACTCATGACAAAAGGAAAAATTGAGAGATTGTCCAAAATGTGATTCTGCTTCTGAAGATACAAACTGCGAATCATGGAATTTCATCCTGTAACGGTTGGATTATGCTGAATTCCCTTTGCATTAGGCAGTGGGGCATTCCAATGGATTCTGGTCAGGGATCTCCCAAGAGGTGGTACAGTGGCTCAGTGGTTCACACTGATGCCTCATAGCACCAGGGGCTTGGGTTCGATTCCAGCCTTGGGCGACTGTCTGTGTAGCGTTTGCATATTCTCCCTCTGCCTGTGTGAGCTTCTAATGGGTGCTCCGGTTTTCTCCCACAGCTCAACTGTGTAGGTTAGGTGGATTAGTCATGCAAAATTGCCCGTCGTGTTCAGGGATTTCTCATTGAGATGTATTAGTCAGGGGTAAATGTTGAGTGACAGGTCTGGGAAAGTTACTCTTTGGAAGGTTGTTATGGACTTGAAGGGCCTGTTTCAACCCTGCAGGGATTCTATAAAAATAAGAATGGTAACTATGATTGTAGGGCTTTTGTTTTAGCTCGCACACATTGCTGCGATGAGCAATAATAACGGAGAGAGAGTTCAATACGCCGTTCCTTCTCGCGTTGATTACATTTTCTCCCGCTCTGAGCTGAATCACACAAAAATGTCATCCTCTCCCAAACTGTATCATGTGAGATTTCCTTGTACATTGGGCAAACTATGTCTCCATCACATTCCCTGTTCCATGTAGGTGCATCATTGCTGCTGTCATACACTGAGCCATACCCTTAGCTGTAAGTGGTATTGGTCAACTTGAAATGTGTTTACATGGACTTGCGTCATTAAAAAATAAAATGTTTAATTTATTCAGAATACCTGTGTTAAAATGAATGCATTTTTAAAAGAAATACCGAAATTGCTGGAAAAGCATGGCAGGTCTGCCAGCATCCAGATGCCTTTTAAGTGTTGTAGTTGTACCAGACTCCACCACTTGCTCTGGCAGCTCAGTCCATATGCACACTAACCTCTGTGTGCAATGGTGCCCATTAGGCCTCATCAAAACCTTTCCCCTCTCAATTTCAACCAATGCCCTCTAGTTTTGGACTCACCGAACCTGGGGAGAAACCCTGATTATTCACCCTATCCATGACCATTCTGATTTTATAAATCTCTACTGCTGTGAATTGTGACTCCAATCATCGGGATTGGCTGTACTTTCAGTTATCCCCAGCCGAGATTCTGTCAGCCTGTTCTAACATGATGTGATATACCTCTGCAACAGGCAGGACTTGAATCCAGGCCTTCTAGTTCAGCGCTAGGAACACTACCACACTAGTTCAGGAATTATAATCAAATCCAGAGTTCTGGCTCAGAGCCAGGGACATTACCCACTACACTACCATACCCAGGTTTTGGGATATATTTTCGTGCCTGCTTTCAGCTCGGTGTGGATTTATTATAATCAGGTTACCATTAGTGAACTACACGAAACACTTTGTATTCTTAAACAGATGCAAAATGTTTGTCTCAACTGTAGGATGTTGAGTGCACGTGCTGCGCCATCGAAATTAACTATAAACATCTTTAATCGTTATTATCTGTAGTCTGCAATACTAGGGAAATAAATCCTGCAGACACACTCTGCCCAATGAAGGGTCTCAAATACATATTTATTACTGAACACCAGAGACGATGGAAGAGCTTAATTTCTGGTCCTAAAACACCGATCAGTCTTACCCACCTCTAACGTGTGAGTACCCTCTTCCTAAAACCATGAAATGATACGAGGCCGCTGATTACTCCAGCCTCTCCTCCCCACTGACTGTGTCTGCAATCTGTCCCTCCTCCCCCTACCCACACAAGGCAAACCAAGCTCAGGGTTCTTGTGAAAATCAAAACTGGAGTGTGCAGGCATCCTGGCGAGGAGGAGGGTATTTTTAAATTGAAGTGGGGGGGGGGGATGTAGCAGTAATATCACACACTGGGCAGAGGGGTGGCAGATGAAGTTTAGTTTGGATTAATGCGAGGTATTCGATTTGATAAATCAAACAAGAGCAGGACCTATACAATTAAAAGTAGGGCCTCTGGCAGTGCTATAGTACAGAGACCAAGGCTGTCAGGTATAATTCTTTAAAATTTGCACCTCATATAGATAGTGTGGTTAAGAAGGTGTTTAACACACTTGTCTTCATTGGTCAGACCTCTGAGTATCGGAATTGGGACGTCATGTTGAGGTTGTACAGGATATTGGTGAGACCTCTTCTGGAATACTGTGTCCAGTCTGGTCACCCTGCCCGCTAATTCCATAGGCACACCACCCTCTGGGGGAAAAGGCTGCACCTTAGATCACTTTTAAACGTTCCCCTCTCAGCTTAAGCCTATGTCCTCTAGTTCTGGTCTTCTACGCTTAGAAAATACCTTGGCTATTCACTTTGATATTATTGACCTTGATATTATTCAGCTGGAGAAGGTTCAGAAGAGATTAACCTGGATGTTTCTGGGAATGGAGGAATTGAGCTATAAGGGGAGGCTGGATAGGCTGGGACTTTTTTCAATGGAGAGTATGAGGTTCAGGGGTGACTTTACACAGGTTTATAAAATAGTGAGGGGTACAGATAAGCCGAAGGGCTGCTGTCTTTTCACTAGTGTTGGGGATTCAAAACTGAGGGATATATTAAGGTGCGAGGAAAAAGATTTACAAAAGTCATTAGAGGTAATTATTTTAGATAGAATCTAGCATTTGTGTGGAATGAACTTCCAGAGGAAGTGGTGAAAGCAGGGACAGTTACAATGGTTAAAGAACATTTAGATCAGTACATGGATGACATCAGTTTGGATGGTGCTGTGAGCAGCTGCCCTCTCCCTCCCCCTCTCTGAATGAATCCCTGCTGGTTTTCACCCTCTGCCAATGCCTGTGCAGTGGCGTGTGGAGGCCAGCAGAGGGTGGCATTGCATCACTTTAAGCACCACAGACACTGCCAAACCTGCCCACGCAGGGACACATAGATACACACAGCAATTGTTAGGACATGACGTGAAGCTCATCTGGTAACTTAAATAAAACATAAATAAATGCTCAATCCGCCTCGTAAACTGTTAAAATATGAGGCACAGAGAACTCCCAGAGAACTCTTTAAATAAAAACATCAATTTATTTTTCCACTTTGAAAATGAGCATTTTAAGTTAACTATGCACAATTCTGGGACCCTCTTTCTCTTTTACGGTTTATTACCTGACTCCAGCTCTGCAGCAATATATTGTTTCTGGGTCTGCCATCCTCTCATATCTCAGGTGCTTTTAGCTCTCAGTTCAGAACAGCATTCCCTCTCTCTTAAACGTACAGTACATACTTCCAACTTCATCACATTATACCCTGACGAATATAGATAAGTGGAACCTATCCGGATTTCTCTTGCTCTGTGGTTTGTCAATATTTATTCGCTCCGTCTGGTGTGTGTCAGGACTTTCGTTGCTCCATTCACAGCATGTCATCATTCAACCCCGTCCGTGGGAAAATATCAGTATTTCACTTGCTCACACTCGTAAGTGTGGGGCAGGATTTCAGTTGTTTCATGGGGACTGTGATGCTATGACAATCTCAGTGTTTGTAGACGGCACCAAACCTTGAAGAATTGTAAAGTCTATGGAGGACAGTGTGGAACTCTAACAGGACAGTGACACGCTGGGGATCAATGCAGAGCAGTGTGAGGTGATGTACTGTGGTAGGAAAGACAAGGAAAGACAGTTTAAAACAGGCTGTACCGTAATAAAGGGACTGCAGGAACAGAGGACCATAGATGTTTCTGAGCACAAATTGTTGAAGATATCAGGATAAGTGGGGAGAGCAGTAACTATCACAGATTAGTTTCAGTATCTTAGCTGTTCACAGGGGGAGGTGTAGGAGGGAGTCACCGTGCTCACTTCCTGGGAGGTGGTGGTGCTGATGTGTTGTGAGCCCACCCTCCTGCCCACCGAGACCGTGGGGATTCCATTTGTACCAGCTCGACATAAAAGGGAGATGGCATCAGGGCCACGGCTTCTAAGTTGTGCCGGGGGGAAACGGAGCTGCCAATGGGTTTCAAGGGAGAATTGCCCTTCACTGAACATTGCTCCTTACTCGGTCGGTGGGACATGGATGTTTCAGAATCTCCACACGAGGTGTCCCTGTCCTCTCCGGCTCCTACCAGGGTCCTCCCAACATGGCGGGAGGAGGGAGGTGAGGGAACGGATATCGGGAACTCCACAACCCGGCTTGGTCCTTTCTGTCCTATTCCAGGCTGTTTCTCCTGGAATGGGAGGAGAGGGTGGGAGTGAGGGTGGGAGTGGGTGGCCCTGCTGTTAGTGCTGGTGCAGGTGGGGATAATTGTAAATGGTGAGGATTTGAGAGGGACTCTGTTGACAGTGTTGTATCCATGCAGTGTAATTGTTGTGGGGGGTAAAGTGGACTGGGTGACAGAGAGAGACAGACAGAGACAGAGACAAAGAGAGAGAGAGGGAATGCTGCAGTGAGAGTGGTGGAGCATGAGCCTTGTTCGGGGGTCGGTGCTATAACAGATACACAGCGAGTGTGAGGGAGCAGAGAGAACACGGTGACCCTTATCCTGATAGAGCGGGGAAGGTTATTGAAGCTTGTCCTGTATTGCTGGGCATTTCTTCAGACCGCAGATACTGCACTGAGCTGGGTGGTGAGCTCAGACCATGCGTGGTGGGTCTGGTGACTCCCTCTGGGAAGAGAATGGTCCCCCTCTGTACTAGCCCATCCACCATGCCCTCCATGCCCCTGTCGACAAACCGTGGTGTAATTACCCCATATCTGCCATGCTCGGGGTAAACTGTGAGGGCAGCTCCAAACAGAGGAAGCTCAACCGTGTGCCCAATGGCCTTTTAAAGATGGCACCAGTGTCAGGGATCTTGGAATATCCATTAGTTTCTGGGCGATGGTGAGTACCTCCAGCAATGATGGGTGGGAGAATCGGGCTGGTATTGAATGAGAGGGACACCATGGGGTGGGGTGGGTAGTTAATGAGGTGAGTTCGATAGGATAGCACCAGGAAACTAGCTCAGCCTCGTGAGGATAATCCCTCTGTCACACTCAATGGAACTGCCACTGAGATAAATTATTGTTAGATTCAGCCCAATGAATCAAATACTCTGCTGATCCTAGAACCAGATACAAAGCTGCAGAACAAATATTCATACAAAATTCTGCATCATCTGAACTCCCACCAATATTCTTTTCACCTACCATTCCTGGAAACACTGGCTTATGTTACAGGATGCTATTTAAATATTTTCATTTTAGCATTCTGAAACCTGGGAACACATCCTTCCATAATACTGTCTCTCAGTCTCCCCTCTCTGTCTATTTCCCAAACCCCTCCCATTTTTTACTGTTTAAACTGATTCCTCCTCCACCTCTGTCTCTCTGTGGCAGTGATTTTCACACCGACAGCACCCAATTGTCAGGGCACAATGGAGAGATGGAGCTGGAAATGAATGAGCTGTCACTTCCAACATGGGCGGCAAGTTTCCCCACACTGGGCAGGGGTCTAACACAGCGTTACTGAGCAATGCACGGGGGTGGGGTACACAGTGCTACATGCTGGGAGCGTAACTGATCCTGGTTTACAGATCAATGCACTGGGGTGGTGTACACAGTCCTACATGTTGGGAGGGCAACTGCTCCTGGTTAACAGATCAATGCAATAGGGTGGTATACACAGTCCTACATGTTGGGAGGGTAACGACTCATACGTTATAGATCAAGGCACTGGGGTGGTATACACAGTAGTACATGCTGGGTGGGTAACTGTTCCTGGTTTACAGATCAATGCACTGGGATGGGGTACACAGTCCGACATGTCGAGAGGGTAATTGCTTCTGGCTGACAGATCAATGCACTGGGGTGGTCTACACAGTCCTACGTGCTGGATGGGTAACTGCTCCTGGGTTACAAGTCAATGCATTGGGGTGATGTCCACAGTCCTACATAATGGGATGGCAACTGCTCCTGGTTTGCAGTTCAATGCACTGGGGTGGGGTGCACAGCTCGACTTGCTGGGAGGGTAACTTCTGGGTTACAGAACAATGCACTGGGGTGGTGTACACAGTCCTACATGCTGGCTGGGTAACTGCTCCTGGTTTACAGATCAATGCACTGGGATGGTGTACATAGCTCTACATGCTGGGAGGGTAACTGCTGGAGGTTTCATAGATCAGTGCACTGAGGTGGTGTACACAGTAATACATGCTGGGAGGGTACCTTCTCCTTGTTTACAGAGCAATTCACTGGGGTAGAGTGCACAGCTCTACATGCTGGGAGGGTAAGTGCTCCTGGGATACAAAACAATGCACTGGGGTGTTGTACACAGTCCTGTATGCAGGGAGGGTAACTGCTCCTGGTTTTTAGATCAATAGTCTGGGGTGATGTACACAGCTCTACAAGTTGGGGGGCAACTGATCCTGGTTTACAGATCAATGCAATGGGGTGGGGTACACAGTCCTAGATGCCGCGAGGGTAATTGCTCCTGGTTTACCGAACAATGCACTGAGGTGGTGTATACAGACCTACATATTGGGAGGGTAAATGCTCCTGGTTTACAAATCAATGCACAAGGGTGGTGTACACAGTCCTACATATTGGGAGGGTAACTGCTCCTGGTTAGCAGATTACTGCACTGTGGTGGAGTACACAGTCCTACATTCTGGGAGGGTAACTGCGACTGGAGTACAGATCAATGCCCTTTGGGGGGGGGGGGTGTTCGCAGTCCTACATGCTGGGACGGTAATTGCTCCTGGTTTGCTGATCAAAGCACAGGGGTCATGTACGCAGCTCTACATGCTGGGAGGGTAACTGCTCCTGGTTTGCAGATCAATGCACTGGGGTGGTGTACACAGCGAACATGCTGGCAGGGTAACTGATTCTGGTTTACAGATCAATGCAATGGCGTGTTGTACACAGCTCTACATATTGGGAGGGAAACTTCTCTTAGTTCACAGATCAATGCACTGCGGTGATGTATATTGTCCTCCTTGCTGGGAGGGTAACTGCTCCTGATTCAATGATGAATGCACTCGAGTGATATACACAGTCCTACGTGCTGGGAGGGTAAGTGCTCCTGGTTTACCGAAGACTGCACTGGAGTGGTGTACAAAGCCCTACATTCTGGGAGTGTAACTGCTCCTGGTTTACAGATCAATGCACGGGGGTGTTGCACACAGTCCTGTAAGCAGGAAGGGTAACTGCTCCCGGTTTACTGATCAATACTCTGCGGTGGTGTACACAGCTCTACATGCTGTGGATCTAACTGCTCCTGGGTTACAGATCAATGCACTGGGGTGATGTACATAGTCCTACATGCCGGGTGGGTAACTGCTTCTGGTTTACAAAACAATACACTGGGGTAGTGCACCCAGACCTACATGCTGGGAGGGTAACTGCTCCTGGGTTACAGAACAATGCACTGGGGTGGGGTACACAGTCCTACATGCTGCGAGAGTAACTGCTCCTGGTTTACAGATCAATGCACTGGGATGATGTACACAGCTCTACATGCGGGGTGAGTAACTGCTCCTGCATTGCATGTCAATGCACTGGAGTGATATACACTGTCCAATATGCCGGGAGAGTAACTGCTCCTTGTTTACAGGTCAATGCGTTGTGGGGGGAGGAGGGGTGGGGTGTACACTGTCCTACATGCTGGGAGGGTAATTGCTCCTGGTTTTCAGATTAATGCACTGGGGTGGTTGTCAGAGCTCTACACGCTGGGAGGGTAACTGGTCCTGGTTTATTGATCAATGCAATGAGGTGGTAAACACAGCTCTACATACTGGGAGGGTAACTGCTTTTAGTTTACAGATGAATCCACTGGGCTGGTGTACATTGTCCTACTTGCTGGGAGGTTACCTGCTCCTGGTTTGCAGATCAATGCACTGGGATGGTGTACACAGTCCGACGTTCTGGGTAGGCAAATGCTCCTGGTTTACAGATCAATGCACTGGGGTGTTGTACACAGTCCTACATCATGGGAGGGCAACTGCTCCTCTTTTGCAGATCAATGCACCGGGATGGGGTGCACAGCTCTACATTCTGGGAGGGTAACTGCTCCTGGGATACAGAACAATGCACTGGGGTGGTGTATACAGTCTACACACTGGGAGGGTAACTGCTCCTGGTTTACAGATCAATGCACTGGCGTGGTATACAATATCATACATGCTGGCTGCGTAACTTCTCCTGGTTCATTGATCATTGCACTGGAGTGATATAAACAGTCCTACATGCTGGGGGTGTCTGCTCCAGGTTTACCGATGAGTGCACTGGAGTTCTGTACAAAGCCATACATGCTGGGAGGGTAACTGCTCCTCGTTTACAGATCAATGCACTGGAGTTGTGTACACAGTCCTAAATGCAGGAAAGGTAGCTGCTCCTCGTTTACCGACCCATACACAGCGGTGGTGTACACAGCTCTACATGCTGTCGGGGTAACTGCTTTTGGGTTACAGAACAATGCACTGCGGTGATGTACACAGTCCTTTATGCTGGGAGGGTAACTGCTCCTGGTTTACCGATGAGTGCACTGGAGTGGAGTACAAAAGCCGATATGCTGAGAGGGTATCTGCTCCTGGTTTACAAATCAATGCACTGGAGTGGTGTACACAGCTCTACATGCTGGGGGTGGGGTGGGGAACTGCTCCTGGGTTAAAGAACAATGCACTGGGGTGGTGTACACAGTCCTACATGCTGGGAGGGTAATTGCTACTGGTTTAACGATGAGTGCACTGGAATGGTGTACCCAGCCCTACCTGCTGGGAAGGTAACTGCTCCTGGTTTGCAGATCAATGCACTGTGGTAGTATACAGAGCTCGACACTCTGGGAGGGTAACTGGTGCTGGTTTACTGATCAATGCAATGGGGTGGTGTACACAGCTCTGTATATTGGGAGAGTAACTGCTCCTGGTTTACAGATCAATGCACTGGGTTGTTGTACACAGTCTTACATACTGTGACGGTAACTGCTCCTGGGTTACAGATCAATGCACTGGTGTGGTGTGCACAATCCTACATACTGGGAGGGGTACTGCTCCGGGTTTACAGATCAATGCACTTGCGTGGTGTACAATATCCTACATGCTGGCTGCGGAACTTCTCCTGGTCTACTGTTCAATGCACTAGAGTGATATAAACAGTCCTACATGCTGGGAGGGTAAGTGCTCCTGGTTTACAGATCAATGTACTGGAGTGATGTACACAGTCCTACATGCAGGAAGGGTATCTGCTCCTGGTTTACAGATCAATGCACTGTCGTGGTGTACAATATCCGACATGTTGGGAGGGTAACTGCTCCTGGGTTACAGATCAATGCACTTGGGTGGTGTATACAGTCCTACATACTGGGAGGGTAACTGCTCCTGGTTTGCAGATCAATACACTGGAGTAGGGTACAAAGTCCTGCATGCTGGGAGGGTAACTGCTCCTGGTTTACAGATCAATGCACTAGAATGATTTATACAGCTCTACATGCTGGGGGAGTAACTGCTCCTGCATTACATGTCAATGCACTAGAGTGATGTAAAATGTCCTGTATGCCGGGAGAGTAACTGCTCCTTGTTTATGGGTCAATGCATTTTTTGGGGGGGTGTGTTGGGTGTACACTGTCCTACATGCTGGGAGTGTAATTGCTCCTGCTTTACAGATTAATGCACTGGGGTGGTTGTCAGAGCACTACACGCTGGGAGGGTAACTGGTCCTGGTTTACTGATCAATGCAATGGGGTGGTATACACAGCTCTACATACTGGGAGGGTAACTGCTTTTAGTTTACAGATGAATCCACTGGGCTGGTGTACATTGTCCTACTTGCTGGGAGGTTACCTGTTCCTAGTTTACTGATCAATGCACTGGGATGGTGTACACAGTCCGACGTGATGGGGGGGGGGGGGGGGGGGGTTAATGCTCCTGGTTTACAGATCAATGCACTGGGGTGTTGTACACAGTCCTACATCATGGGAGGGTAACTGCTCCTGTTTTGCAGATTAATGCACTGGTGTGGGGTGCACAGCTCTACATTCTGGGAGGGTAACTGCTCCTGGGTTACAGAACATTGCACTGGGATGGTGTATATAGTCCTACACACTGGGAGGGTAACTGCTCCTGGTTTACAGATCAATGCACTGGCGTGGTGTACAATATGATACATGCTGCCTGCGTAAATTCTCCTCCTTCACTGATCAATGCACTAGAGTGATATAAACAGTCCTACGTGCTGGCGGGTATCTGCTCCTGGTTTACTGCTCCTTGGTCACAGATCAATGCACTGGCGTGGTGTACAATATCCTACATGCTGGCTGCGTAAATTCTCCTGGTTCACTGATCAATGCACTGGAGTGATATAAACAGTTCTACCTGCTGGTAGGGTAAGTGCTCCTGGTTTTCCAATGAATGCACTGGAGTGGTGTACAAATCCCTACATGCAGGGAGGGTAATTGCTCCTGTACACAGATCAATGTACTGAAGTGATGTACACAGTCCTACATGCAGGGAGGGTAACTGCTCCTGGTTTACAGACCAATGCACTGGGGTGGTGTACACACTCCTACATGCAGGGAGGGTAACTGCTCCTGGTTTAAAGATCAATGCACTGGCGTGGTGTACAATATCCTACATGTTGGGAGGGTAACTGCTCCTGGTTCACTGATCAATGCATTAGAGTGATTTAAACAGTCCTACGTGCTGAGTGGTATCTGCTCCTGGTTTACCGATGAGTGCACTGGAGTGGTGTACAAAGCTGTACATGCTGGGAGGGTAACTGCTCCTGGTTTACAGATCAATACACTGGGGTGGTGTACACAGCTCTACATGCTTTGGGGGTAACTGCTCCTGGGTTACAGAACAATGCACTGGGGTGATGTACACATTTCTACATTCTGGGAGGTTAACTGCTCCTGGGTTAAAGATCAATGCACTACAGTGGGGTGCCTAGTCCTACATGCAGGAGGGTAACTACTCATGGTTTAGCGATCAATGCACTGGGGTGGAGTACAGAGTCCTAATGCAGGGAGAGTAATTGCTCCTGGGTCACAGATCAATGCACTGGAGTGGTGTACACAGCTCTACATGCTGGGAGGATAACTGCTATGGTTTACAGACCAATGTACTGTGGTGGTGTACACAGTCCTACATGCGGGGAGGGTAATTGCTCATGGGTTACAGATCAATTCATTTGGGTGTGTGAACTCAGAACTACACGCTGGCCTGGTAACTGCTCCTGGTTTACAGATCAATGCACTGGGGTGGTGTACACAGCTCTACATGCTGGGAGGGTATTTGCTCCTGGTTTACAGATTAATGCACAGGGGTGGTGTACATAGTCCTACTTGCTGGGGGTGTAACTGCTCCTGGTTTACTGATCATTTCACTGGAAATGGTGTACACAGTCCTACATGCTGGGAGGGTCGGTGTTCTTGGTTTACAGATCAATGCACTGCATAGGTTTAAACAGTGCTACATGCTTGGTGGTAACTGCTCCTGGTTTAGAGGTGAATCCACTGGGGTGGGGTACACAGTCCTTCATGCTGGGAGGGTAACTGCTCCTGGGTTATATATCAGTGCTCTGGCGTGGGGTACACAGTCCGACATGCGTGGGTGTAACTGCTTCCAGTTTACAGATCAATGTACTGAGATAGTGTACGCAATCCAAAATGTTGGAAGTGAAACTGCTCCTGCTTTACAGATCTATGCACTAGGGTGGTGTACACTCTACTACATGCTGAGAGTGTATCTGCTCCTGTTTTACAAAATAATGCCCTGGGGTTGTGTACAGAGCTCTACATGCTGGGAGGGTAACTGCTCCTGGTTTACAGATCAATGCAC
Organism: Chiloscyllium punctatum; assembly: GCF_047496795.1. Lineage (NCBI taxonomy): Eukaryota > Metazoa > Chordata > Chondrichthyes > Orectolobiformes > Hemiscylliidae > Chiloscyllium > Chiloscyllium punctatum. Next base: position 73,325,275 of record NC_092754.1, on the reverse strand, counting down.
TGGGGTGGGGTACACACCTCTTCATGCTGGGAGGGTAACTGCTCCTGGTTTACAGATCAATGCACTGGGGTGGGGTACACAGCTCTACATGCTGGGTGGGTAACTGCTGCTGGTTTACAGATGAATGCACTGGGGTGGTGTGCACAACTCTACATGGAGGGAGGGTAACTGCTCCTGGTTTACAAATCAATTCATTTAGGTGGCGTACACAATTCTACATACTTGGAGTGTTACTACTGCAGGTTCACAGATGAATTCACTTGTGATCAATGCACAGTTCGCGGTGTTGGTCAGATTGTCTTGTTGAGTTTTCTGGATAATGCAATGATGTGGTTTGTTTCGCTCATTAGACTGGATGTATATTTGTTTCAGGTTTACACATTACTGCCCTGCTGTGGTCTGCGCAGCTCCCAGTGCTGTACAGATATCTAGTCTGGGTTTATAGATCAATACACTGCTGTGGTCTGCACAGCTCCCCGTGCTGGACAGATATCTAGTCTGGGTTTGTAGATCAATACACTGCTGTGGTCTGCACAGCTCACTGCGCTGGACAGATATATGGTCTTGGTTTATAGATCAATGCCCTGATCTGATCTATGCAGTGTACCACTCTGGACAGATTGCTGGATTGTATTGACCAGTGTAATGGATGAACCTGGACAGATTGCTAGGTTGGACTGAGCAGTCCACTGGCCTGGTCTGCACAGTGTTCCACAGTGAACAGATATTGTGCGAGATAAGTGGCTATCCAGCCCCATCTACGGCACTTTTTATTTCCCTTCCCAGGAACAAAGACATGGAGGAGTCTGTCCAAAACTTTTTCATTCAACTTTGCAAAGTCGGGTGCTGTTCCCAAAGGTACACACACACAAGCATAGTAATCTCCACGCATTATATACATGTATATGTGGGCTAGGTCTACTACTGCTGTCTTGACCAACGAGTGCTAGGATTCCCCACTGTTTTCCTTATTTGGGTTCTGGTGCCTGCGATTATTTTGTTATTCACTTGGCCAATCAGTGTTTGAGCTCCCCGTTCTTTCCTTATATGGATGATGTTGTACAACTGTGGTTAAGGGCGGTCTCTCAACTATCGAGGAAAGCTGTTACAACTATTTCATTCATATAAACGTGGGGGAGGTTCGGCAACAGTTTCGAGTGTCTGCTTGTGTTTACTATGAGGTAGAAAAGACTAAAAGGCAGCTAACCATTTAAAAATTACACTACCCCCTACAAATCCCCCGTGTCTTTTCTTACGGCCTGTAATTTTTCAACCGTAAGTTTCTTCTCCAGGGCATTTAATAACTCCCGAGCTTGTTCATCATATTGCCCTTCTCTAATACTACCCCCGCCCAAGAGGGATTCACGTTGTTCCATCTCGAGATTTATTCGTTCAACCTGTCCATAGGGAACATCCTTCTTAGTAAGGGCGGTTTCGATCAGTCGTTGAGTTACTCCCCGGACACAGGGAATAACGCAACACCCAAGGGCAGTGAGTACTCCTGCCACCACTATACATGAGACAAGAAAGGGAACGACCACCCCCGTCCATTTACCGAACCAAGCTTCCAACCAGTCCGTGAGGCCAGAGTCGATGCCCGAGTTTTCGGCCAGTTCGTCCGCCAATGTGGTGAGTCCATCCAGGGCGCGGGTGATGGACCCATCAGGGGCTGTGTTGTTGGGGATGAAAGTGCAGCACTGAGTGCCTATCATGACACAAACACCCCCCTTCTCTGCCAACATCATGTCTAAGGCCAACCTATTTTCCCACGCCATCCTACTAGTGGCGTCCAGTTGTTCTGCTATTCCTTTCACTGCATCCCGGGTATAATTAATGAACCTCTGGTGATTGTAGTAAATATAATTAATCCAATCCACGTTCTTATTGATGGTCACCCACCAGAACAGTGACGACTCAAAACCCGCCGCTATCTGGTTCCTCGCCTTGTATTCGTCAGGAACACCCCTGGGGACCCCTATGGCATCTAAATATATGTTATCATCGAAAGAGGTCTCCAAAGCTCTCTCAGTTCTTCCACTAGAATGGGGTTGCTCTTGTTTTTCGAATGCCAGGGTGAATGGGATGGCCAATTGAACGATCGCACAAGTGCCCGTCCATTTTTGGGGCAGGGTCGGTCGTAGAACCCTCACCACCAGAGGTCTGCCCTAGGCACATGAATGTGGGAGTAATTCCCGCCCCCGGTCAAATGTCCCCACATCGTCGTCCCACTGTAGTCCCGTCCGAAAGACGCAGGCCTGGTGCGTACCCGTTACCCCTGAGAATGATGGCGGGCGGGGCGCCCCCTCAGACCTGACGGGGGGAAACTTCAAACTCAAGGATCGACAAGTGGGGTCGTTCCAGGCCTCTCGGTCCTGGTACAGCCTTATCATGCAGTCCATGGCTCGTGGGTGTTTCTCCCATCCCAGCGGGAATGGGACCACCTGAGGGTTAGGGCGGGCACTCGTGCATGCGTAGCAATCACTCTTTTTCATGCTCCTCACAGTATATTTGACCCATTCCATCCAGGCATTCGCCTCCCCGTATCCCGTTTCTATTTCAAAGGACTTTTCCAAATCCGTCGTCTCAATTATTCTAATCTTTTCCTGCTTATCAGTGGTGGATGAGCCCCCAGACTCAGCTACAATGACCGTGATATACGTGCAGCACAGCTGCATCCCCCCCCATCCTGCCTGGCCCCCAACTCTAATACCCAGTATTGTTCTATTAAGGCTCGCCCCGTTCTTTTGCAAGTTCTTTATGGTCAGATAAAGCAGATTGCACTGATTCTGCCCACAATCTCGTCCAGGGGTGATGGGATCACGGACAACTGACACCATAGCCTGGACCCCGGGGGCTGGAGGCCTATTTAGGCCTTCCCTACCATGCAATTGTAATACTAACGTCTGACCCTAGAATCCCCTTTCTCTCTCTAGGTTCCGCTTAGTTTGATTCATTTGACTTTTAGTCCTACAGGGCACCAACTCACAAAGGTCTAAGCTAAGTGTCTGTGTTGATTGGTTGGCAAGCACGGAGATGCAGAACCACTGACGGTCCTCTCCTTGTTTTTTCCAGAGGCCAAATTGGGTAACACGCACACTATGACCCAGCCCAAGGATAATGGCATAGCAAGTTAACAATACGATTGACAGCATTTTTTTTTTCGCGACACCCGTAGCCCGAGGGCACAGTTCCTTTAGACTCGCCAAAGTTCGATTCGTTCGTTCTCAGGGTCTCTGTTCCTTAGATGCCTTTGTCAGAGAGGTTCGTTCGTCCTCCCTCGGTTGTGGCACTGGTCCCTTGACTCGAGTGTAATGTGTCCAGCCCTTTTCGGCCGTATGGACAGCCGTTTCGGTCGTCAAAAGTACCAGGAAGGGACCGTCCCAAGATGGTTCGAGGGTACGTTGCTTCCAGCTTTTAATCAGGACCCACTGACCCGGCTTGACGGTGTGCACCGCAAACTCGAGGGGCGGCGTCTGTGCCAAAAGTCCCTGTTGGCGTAAACGAGATAGAGCAGACCCCAGAGCCACCACATATTTTTGCACAAACATATCCCGAGACTCAAATACAGGAGGTTCCCCCTTCGGCCCATGGAACGGGAGGCCAAATAACATTTCGAAAGGGGAGACGCCCAAATCCCGCCTTGGCTGGGTGCGAATTTGCAACAGGGCAAGGGGTAGGCATTTGGTCCAAGGCAGGCCGATTTCACTAGTGAGCTTGGTTAGCTGCTTTTTGATGGTCTGGTTCATTCTTTCGACCTTGCCCGAGGAGGAGGGATGCCAGGGGGTGTGCAAATCCCAGTCAATCCCCATTGCTTGCACTACATTCTGGAGGACGGTCGAGGTGAAGTGGCTCCCCTGGTCAGAGTCAATAGCGCGGGGTAGCCCAAATCGTGGGATGATTTGCTCGAGTAGAATCTTGCTAACCTGAGTTGCCGTTGCCGTGGTAGTGGGGAAAGCCTCCACCCATCCTGTCAGGTGATCTACCACTACTAATAGATACTTCAGGCGACCTATGGGGGGGAGCTCAGTGTAATCTACCTGAACATACTCAAACGGCCTATAGGCCGGACTCCTACCCCCTTGTCTTGTATGCTGCCGCAGCCCCCTTTTGTTAATCTTTCGACATGTTATACAATCTCCTGTGACCTGCTTGGCTACCGTGTACAGACCAGGGTGAGCATATCGGCGCAGGAAGGCACCACACAGTGCCTGGGCGCCCCAGTGACCCCCTTGGTGTAAACGGGCAATAATGTCCCGCGTCAACGGTCGATTTAGTAGCTGGCGGCCATCGGGTAAGGTCCACTTGCCTTCCCTATCCTTTGTACCCCCCAGAGACGTGAGAAGAGTTTCTTCTTTGTCAGTAAACGTGGGCACTTCGGTAATTTCGGATATCTGTGGAATCCTTACCAGGCAGTTTATTACTTCCTTCCCCATCCCAGCCAATTTTGCCTGTTCATCTGCCAATTGATTCCCCAGGGTCTCTATTTTATCGTCTTTCTGGTGTCCTTTCACATGTACTACAGCAATCTCTTGTGGCAGCAACAAATCCTCCAAGATCATGGCTACTAGTTCCTCGTGGACCAACTCCTTTCCTCTACTATTTATCATTCCCCTTTCTTTCCAGATCTTCCCAAAGGTGTGTACTACCCCAAAGGCATACTTAGAGTCAGTGTAGATTGTCCCGGCTATTCCCCTTAAATTCCTCAGAGCCCGGTGCAAGGCGTACAATTCGCACGTTTGTGCGGACCAGGCATTCGGTAGCCGTCCACTTTCCACTAATTCCCAACCAGTCTCACTAATGACTGCATAACCGTTGTGTCTCTTCCCATCTATCACTCGAGAGGACCCGTCAATGTACCACCGCCTTCCTGCATGTAAGGGGGTATCCCTCAGATCTTCCCTCACTTTACTCTGGTACTCTATTATGTCTGAACAGCAGTGTTCCAGTTCCTCCTCCCCTTCCCCTTTCCAAAGAAAGTCCGCCGGGTTGTGGCAGCCCCCGACTTCTATTCGGAGGTCTTCTCGGTCTAACAATATGGCTTCATATTTCAGAATTCTCGAGTCAGTCAGCCACCTCCCGGCCTTCTGATTCAGGATAGTTCGAACCTGGTGGGGAGTAGTGACTGTCAAGGGGGCCCCGAAAGTCAACTTCCTGCTTTCCTCTACCAGCTTTGCCGTGGCTGCCACCGCTTGGACACACTCCGGCCACCCTCGGGAGACTGGATCCAGAATTTTTGACAGGAAAGCCACGGGCTTCCTTTTACCCCCCCAGTCCTGGGTGAATACTCCAAGAGCGGTTCCCTTTCTGGAGTTCACAAAGAGGCGAAATGTCTTACTAAAATCCGGCAAGCTTAAAACAGGTGCGGCCATCAATTTTCCTTTTAGGATTTCAATTAACTTTTTCTCCTCCTCCTCCCATTTTATTTTGTTGGGTGCCTCCTCAATGAGTTTTAGATACAAGTCTTTAGTAAGGGGGGCATAGTCGTCTATCCATAACCGACAATAGCCTAAGAGTCCCAAGAACTTCCGCAACTCCCTCTTGGTCGTTGGGAGGCCTAGTTCGATTATTGCCCGCACTCTTTCCGGACTTATTCGTTTCTGTCCCTGGCTTATCAAGTGTCCCAGGTACTTAACCTCTTTCTCAACATATTGGAGCTTCTTCTGACTCACTCTTAAACCCTTCTCAGCTAGGTAATTTAACAGGGCATTAGTCCCAAGTAGGACGTCCTCCTCCGCCGGTCCGGATAAAAGGAGATCGTCCACATATTGTATAAGCTTAAGGGACGGGGACAAGGTTAGTCCCTCCAATAATTGTTCCAGAATCTGCCCGAACAGAGTCGGGGACTCAGTGAATCCTTGGGGGAGTACGGTCCACCTGTACTGTTGTTTTCTGCCAGTATCAGGATCCTCCCATTCAAAAGCAAAAAGATCCCTACTGTCCTTGTCCAGGGGACACGCCCAGAAGGCATCCTTTAAGTCTATAACACTAAACCAGCCGTGGTCCGGGGGGATTCGCCCCAGAATAGTGTATGGGTTCGGTACCACAGGGTGCCGTACTTGGACAATTTTATTTACCTCCCTTAGGTCTTGGACCATTCGGTAGCTCCCATCCGACTTCCGGACCGGCAGGATTGGGGAATTGTATCGTGACATACAGGGCTCTACCAATCCATCTTTTATTAGGTCTTCCATAACTGTCTTCAGGCCCTGCCTCCCTTCCCAAGAGATGGGGTATTGGCGCACTCTGACGTCGGGGCTCTGGGGCTTTAATTTTACCTCCACAGGTCGAATTGCGAGTCCCCCCCGGTTCCCTTTGGCGACCCAAACCCTAGGGTCTATCTCTGTCAATCGGGACTCACTAAGGTATGACATGGTAACGGCTAATTCTTCCTCTTCTCCCACTTCTATTCGCAATCCGAAACGGACTATCAAATCCCGTCCCAACAACCCATAGGGAAGATGGGGGAGGTAAAGGAGTTCCACCTGGAGTTCCTCCTCCTCCAGCCGCAAGGGTTGTGGTTCGAATATTCTCGCACTAAAAACCCCACCCTTAACTCCAGAAATGTTTAATGTTTTAGCTTGGAAGCCAACCCCCCTCGGATGGAGGGGAATTGAGGACCTGCCAGCGCCTGTGTCAACTAAGAAGGTAACATCTTGTCTAAATGGGCCCACCCGTAAATTTACCAGGGGTTCTTGGTAGGCCCGTGTTCCGATCCTCCCCTGACTTCCCTAATCCATTTGTTCACACTCCATTTCATACATCCCTTCTCTTTCCCTTTTAAACTCGGGACAATCCCTTTTGAAGTGTCCCAGTTTCCCGCAATGGTAACATCCAGCCTTCTGAGGGCGCTCAATTCCATAAGATCCTCCTCTCTCACTTCTGCCCCGTCTCGCTTCTCTCCCTCTCCAACTTTTCTTCGACGTTCCTCTTTCCACCCCATAATCTCCCTCCCCCATTCCGGTGGACTTACAAGCTTCCCGTACGGCTGCCACCATCATTTTTGTCTTATGTTTCTCCCTTATTACATCCCTCTGAACGTACACCTTCTGTGCTTCCCATAATAATTCTGCAACATCCTTTTCAGCCCAATCCTCCACTTTCTGTAATTTCTTCTGAATGTCAGGCCATGACTTAGTCACAAAGTGCACCTTAAGCATGCTCTTGCCTATTTCCCCATCGGGGTCTAAACCTGAATACTTTCGCATGGACTCCCGCAAACGGTCTAAAAACTCACTCGGGGATTCATCCTTTTTCTGTCCAACTTCAAATGCTTTTGCTAAATTCCGCTGTTTGGGCACGCAGGTTTGGATCCCCCTGATTATAAGGCTTCTGAGGTCTGTCATATTGGCCCTTCCCCCCGCGTCGTTATGATCCCACCGGGGGTCCTCTAAGGGGTACTTCTGCTCTCCACGCTGAGGGCCGTCCTGATGCTCCCTATCCCAAATGGCCATTGCACTATTCCGGATCATAACAATTTCATCGTAATTAAATAGTATTCTCATCATGGCCTGCAGTTCAGCCCATGTGTATATACTGGGCCCCAGAAATTGGTCCAGTTGTATTCCCACACTGACGGGGTCGTCCAGTAGACGGGGTAGTTCATTACGGAGATGCCGGATATCCCCAGAATTTAAAGGTTGTACTACAAACCCGGTCCGTTCGTTCCCAAACGGCACCTCTCGTAAGGGGTTCAGCTGTTCAATATTATCACTCCTCCCAGCTCTCAATCCCTCTTCTCGACCTCTCCGCATCTCGAGTCGGACTGATTTCCTACTGCCTGGGGTGAGTTCTGTGCCCCCTCCTGTACACCCCCCAGCAGTCCCTTCCTCACTGGTCGTAGCCTGCTGGGACTCGGAATTATCCATCGCAGGAGGGAGGTCCGCGCTGGACGCCTGGTCGTGCGCGGGTGGTATATACGGGGGCGGGGAAGACGGTGGCAAACCGTCGGTGAGGATGTCCCAAGACTTCTGGGGCTTCCTCGGGTCTGTTTGGGGAGTCAGAGGATAGAGACGCGTGGGACTCTCGCCGTCTCCCGCCAACCAGGCGGCGGCATATTTGCTCTCCTCTGGGTCAAACGGTTGTTTTCTGTTAACATATACATTTAGGATTTGACACACCCAGTCTTCATCAGACCCATACTCGGGCCAAACTACCGAGGGGGCGCGGATAGGTTCTTTGGTCCATATAAAACAACAATATTTTATCATGGTCTCTTTCTTTAAGTCCTTCGTTCTACTACTGTCCGTCCATAGACTTAACTTCCGACCTAATGGACTATCGGGGGGTATTTCTTTCCCATTTGCAGTCTTCCCTGACTTTTCCTTAGTAAATCTAGAAGTCTGATTTCCCATGGTTTATCTTCGGTCCTGGTCTTAAACGCCCAAAGCGTTTTCACAGATGACCGTCAAAACCACAATTTCCCGTGGTTTATCTTCAGTCCTGGTCTTAAACGCCCAAAGCGTTTTCACAGATGACCGTCAAAACCACGCGGCCAACAAGGAAGAACAAAAGAATCTCTTACCTTGATCCGTGCACGGAGTTGTCTGGCCTTTTTAAATGTGTGTACCCCCGTGTATAGTCACTAACCGGTCGTCCCAGCACTCGTCCGTGTGTTCCTTTTCCAGGATTCAAAATTATTTTTAAATGAGCCGGGTCACATCGTCTCTTGGCCGACGGCCAACGGACCAAGCCGATCAGTGAGAAGTATAAATATATACGAGACGCGTCTTTGTTGTAATCAGGCTTGATCCGTGAGCCGAAGAGACTGCCCCCCCCCGGCAATAATTATTTCATCCCGGACGAGCCCCCAATTGTGCGAGATAGGTGGCTATCCAGCCCCATCTACGGCACTTTTTTTATTTCCCTTCCCAGGAACAAAGACACGGAGGAGTCAGTCCAAAACTTTTCATTCAACTTTGCAAAGTCGGGTGCTGTTCCCAAAGGTACACACACACAAGCATAGTAATCTCCACACATTATATACATGTATATGTGGGCTGGGTTTACTACTGCTGCGTTGACCAACGAGTGCTCGGATTCCCCACTGTTTTCCTTTTTTGGGTTCTGGTGCCTGCGATTCTTTTATCATTCACTTGGCCAATCAGTGTTTGAGCTTCCCATTCTTCCCTTATATGGATGATGTTGTACAACTGTGGTTAAGGGCGGCCTCTCAACTATCGAGGAAAGCTGTTACAACTGTTTCATTCATATAAACGTGGGGGAGGTCCGGCAACAGTTTCGAGTGTCTGCTTGTGTTTACTATGAGGTAGAAAAGACTAAAAGGCAGCTAACCGTCTACCCCCTACATGCTTGTGTTTACTATGAGGTAGAAAAGACTAAAAGGCAGCTAACCGTTTAAAAATTACACTACCCCCTACAAAAGGGAGCAGGTCAATGGAGGTCCCAGAAGAGGAGAGAACGTGAAGGTCTAAACTCAAGAAAGTAAGTAAAAGAGCAAAAAGAGGGTAGGGGTGCAGCGGTGATAAAAATATTAGTGGGCAGTATTTTCAAGACTCCAAAGACATTTTATCGGTTTATTAAGGGTAAGAGGGATAACTAGAGAAAGAATAGGGAGCATTAGGATCCGAGGAGGCAACCTGTGCATAGAGCCAGAGAATATGTCAAAGACCTATTACATATTGGTCTTCAATTTGGAGGAGCAGTTACTGTATTCAATGTCTGTTCCTGACAGTGTGACCTTGAGCAAATTGACACAGAAGCTGAGGAAGAATTGGAAGTTGGTGTATGATAAAATGTGGCCAAATCCCTTGATCCGGATGAACTGTATCTTAGACTGATGTGGAAGATGAGGGAGGAGATTACAGGTTCTTAAACGTTGTGTTTCGTTTTTTTTTTAGTTTTGCCTCTGGCCACAAAGTTGGTATGATCGAACATGATAACATCTAATGTAGGTTTAACTTCCACACAGAAAGCTAGAAAAAAAAGCCATGGGATTAAAGACCACCAAGTCTCACCTCAGTGGGAGGGAAACAATTGTAGAAAATTGAGATAGCTGTTGAGGAATGATCACTAAATATGTTCAAGGCTGAGATGGACAGAGTTTTAAACAAGGGTTGCAGGGAAAATGCTGGAAAATGGAATTGAAGGTTATCAGAATAAATGTACCCTAATTGAAAGGAAAAACAGAGTCAGCGAGCGGATGGGCATTATATCGCTCATATGTCTAATGGTAAACATTTTCAAATAGCCTGTATTCACTGGAACACCAGCATCTCTTCCTCCAGAATGAGACACAGTTTGGAAAGCAATCAATAGATTCAAAGAATTCACAAATGCAGTACTAATAGACAGAAAAGATCAGAGGACTGCGACAACGTGGATTGGCTGTCAGGGTGAATATTTGCATCTGTGCAGTCACCACGACGAGAAAGAAAACCTCAGCAAGACACTCTCCAAGTCCAAGTATTTTGGTCTGGTGTCAAGGGGTGCTTAAGTCCCAAACAATGCATCACTGTCGTGTTTCCCTCCTGCCTTAACCAAAACTAAATGTGGAGTGGTCTATTGACGTGCTGTTAGTGGCAGAATAGGTCGTAATGCTTTGGTTCCAGAGGCTTTGGTGAGCAGAGGCTCAGCCAAAGGTACAGGTTAGCTCACGTAAAGTCTTTTTAATGCTAGTTTGACAACAGTTGAGATGGCAGTTAGGGCAGTTGCACGTTCCACCTGCGGGATGTGGAGCTCAGGAAGATTTCCACTGTCCCTGATGACTACACGTGTGGGCAGTGCAACCAGCTGCAGCTCCTGGGAGACAGTGTTCAGGATCTGGAGTTGGCTGTTCTCCGGATCATCCAGATACAGAGCACTTCAGAGATAAGAGCTTTCGTGAGGTGGTCACACCCAAGTCCCTCCCTTCGCCGTGTTTCTTTAAAGACTGTCATATCCCAGTCCCATGTAAAGATCCACGCCCTGAGTTCATCAGCCTTACCTGTCAGCCGTGTTGCATTTAAATAAACGCAATTTAATCCAACAGGCGTTCCTTGCTTCCTGTCGTGTTCCAGGCAGAGAGTAGCTGGACGACAACCAGGAATGGGGAAGGGAGTAGGCAGAGAGTGCAGGAATCCCCTGTGGCATTCCTCTCGAAAACAAGTATACCATTTTTGATACTGACTTTGTGGTGTTGGGAAATGGGTATCAGGAAATGACCGTTTAGGGGAAAGCAGCAGTAGCCAGTTTAGTTGCATTACGACTGGGTCTGGGGAGCAATGGGAAAGGATAAAGGTAAACAGGGTCTTCGATATAAGAGATTCTGTGGCCTCAAACGGCAAACCAGGATGGTGTGTTGCCTCTCAGTTGTCAGTGTCCAGGATGTCTCTGAGTGTCTGCTGGAGTTGGCGGGGTGGAGGGTGGGGGGAGGTGTGAACTGTTAGAAGTCATTATGCACGTTGGCACAAATGACACAGGTAGACATAGGAATGTGGTCCTTCAGAGTGATTACTGAGATCTCGAAGAAAAGTTAAAGGAACAGGGCCTTGACAGTCACCTGATGACTTCCATTGTCATGAGCTAGTGTAGGTATGAACAGGAAGATATGGCGGATAAGTATGTGACTAAAGAATTGATGCAGGGGGTGGGATTCATATTTTTAGATCATTGGGAGCTTTTCTGTGACAGAGTTGACCTGTTCAAGAGGGACTGGTGGCACATGCACTGGACGGGGGACCAATATCTTCGCAGCCAGTTTTGATCGTGCTACAAGGGAGTGTTTAAACGAGATTGGCAGGAGGTGGTATCCTCAAGAGCAGGGAGGCAAATATGAGGCTGGAAGGAGATACAGTATTCAGAAATAGTACGTTGAAGAGACAGACCAGGCTGGAACATGATAGGGAGCAAGGAATTTCCTGTTGATTAAATTGCATTTATTTCGATGTGAAAGGGCTGACAGGTAAGGCCAATGAATTCAGGGTGTGGATAGATAATCGGCGCTGGATAGTCTCGCTATTACAGAAACATGGCTGAGGGATGGGTAGGACTGACCTTGAATGTAAAAGGATAAATGCATTAGGAGGGACAGAGATGGTGGAAAGTGGGAGGGGAGTAGCATTTCTAATCAAGGGGAGTAGAAAGCACTGATCAGAGATAAAATAACTGATGAATCATCCAGTGAGGCTTTGTGGGTGGAACTAAGAAATAAGAAGCGGATGGTGACTTTATTGGGGTGGTACTATAGACCCCCTAACAGTCAACAGGAATTACAGTAACAAAAATATCTAGAGAGGTTGGGGAGACTTGCAGGGAACATTCGGGTTGTCATAATAGGGGTTTTAATTTTCATAACACAGACTGTAACTGCCAGAGCATTTAGGGATTTGATGGGATGGAATCAATTCAGTGCGTCAGGGAAGTTTCCTCCAGCAGTATATAGAGGGTCCTAATCAGGAAGGGGCAATATTTGACCTACTCTTACGAAATATATCAGGATAGGTGAGTGAGGTGACAGTAGATGTGCACTTTGGGACCAGTGACCATAGATCTGTTAATTTGAAAATAGTTATGGAGAGGGAAGAAATTGGTCCACAGATTCAAGTTCTAAATTGGGGCAAGGTTAATTTTGATAAAGTCAGACAGGCATTTGCAGGGGTTGATCGAAGTAGTCAGTTTGCAAGCAAATGGACCTCCAGCAACTGGGAGCTTAAGATCTATATGTTCCTGTGAGGATGAAAGGAACGTTGACAGGAATGAGGAACACTGGATAACAAGAAATGTTTATGCTTTGACCATACAAAATGTGGAGGCGTGGCTCAGGTAGAGGCAGCTTGGATCACGGAAATCCCTGGAGGTGTACAGGGGATATCGGAGTTCACTGAAGAAGGAAATCAGGAGGGCGAAAAAGGGGGTATGAGATAACCTTGACTGAGAAAATCAGGGTGACTCCAAAGAGGCACTTTAAGTATATTAAAGGAAAATCATTAACTAAAGAGAGAATAACACCCCTCAAAGACCAAAGTGGACATGCATGTGTAGTACCAGAAGAGATAGGTGATGTCCTCAACAAATATTTCTCCTCTATATTTACATTGGAGAAAGATATGAATATATGGGAATTTGGGGAAATTAGTGGTGATATCTTAGGGACAGTCTGTATCACAGTAGAGAAGGTAATTGATGTACTAGAATCTTTGAAGTTGGAGAAATCTCATGGTCCTTACCAGATATATCCAAGAACACTGAAAGGGGCAAGAGAAGAATTTGCGGGGGCCGTGGCTGATAATTTTGACCATCAGTTACCACAGATGAGATCCCAGAAGACTGAAGGAGAGCAAATGTGCACTTAATCAAGAAGGACTGAAAAAATAAAGCCTGGGAAATACAGACCAGTCAGCTTAACATCTGTGGTAGGTAAATTACTTGAGAAGACTCTGAAGCATAAGTTTTACATGCATTCGGAAAACAGGGTTTGATTAGGAATAGTGAGCATGGCTTTTTGAGTGGAAGTTCATGCCTGAAGAATTTGTTAAATTTCTTTGATGATGTGACCAGGAAGGTTGACTAGGGCGGGCCAGTCGACGTCCAAATGTGTGGTGCTGGACAAGAACAGCAGGTCAGGCAGCATTGGAGGGGAAGGAAAATCGACGTTTTCGGCATATGTCTATCATCAGGAATGTCCAAGGTTTCGATACTCCTGCTTCTTGAATGCTGCCTGACCGGCTAGGCATTTCCAGGGCCACACTTTGCAACTCTGATCTCCAGCATCTGCAGTGTTCACTTTCTCCGAGGGTGGTAGATCTGGACTATATGGATTTCAGTTACACCAGAACAGGATGAGGCATTTCAGCCCCTGGAGTATGATATACAGTTACAGGAGGAGGCCAATCAGCCCTCAAGGCAATAGAACTAGACCCATTCTAGATCATGCAGCAACATGATCAGGCTATTCAGCTACTTGAAGTCAATAACACAGGAAATGGAAGAGGCAACAAAATGACTGGCCTATGGGGTACACTGGAATAACACCAGACTATGTAGCCTGTAAAGCCTGCCCTTCCCTTCAATAAGGTCAGGGCTGATCGCTTCCGGCATTAATTTCTCTTCTCTGCCCAATTCTTTGTCGCCCTCAACTCCCTGATGTGTCAAGATCCATTAACACCATTCTGCTCCCCCAAACAGTTCAGAGATGTAGCTGTCTGGGATAGAGAGGCCAGAATAGTCACTACCCTCTGAGAGAAGGAAACAGTCCCCACGGATTTACCTTGACCTTTGACATGAACAAAATATATGAGCACAGTATCAGAGTGACTGGCCCTGACATCACGGCAGGGCGTGACTGAGGAATGTGTCAAGGAAACTGAATAACATTGAACCTAATGGGAATCAGTTGTAAACTCCCAGGTGGTTGGGCCATTCAGGACACCATGTGGCTGGTGCAGATCAATCCTCTCAGTCCCTAGATATCTATGTTGGCGATCTTTAGGGTAGCTTCCTCGGCACAAACATCTTCAGCGGGTTCATTAACGTCTTACCCTCCGTCATTAGATCAGAAAGAGGAAAGAGAAAATATCGCATAAAGCATCAAAACCTGGTCAACATTCAAGCTCATCCTGTTAACGTCTAGGTAACATTCATGTAACAGTACTACTAGACCCTGAACATTTCCAAAGAACTAAAAAAGAGTAGCTCATTCTGTATCCCAAGCTGGTGTCACAGAAATGTGAGAACGCCATTCAGCCCATTGAAGCTATTGGATAAGAAGAGGCACAGCCCATTACAAATGTTGGAATGCAGGAGACTGGAAGAACACAACAGGCCAGGCAGCATCAGGAGAAGAAGTCCACTCCTTAGGCATAAGCTTTCTTCATGACTGGGGGTGGGGTAACGGTGTGTACAGATAAAGGGTCGAGGTGCACGAGTCGGAGGAGGCAGTGTGGTGAGGTGGGGAACACAGGTAGAGGGTACCACTGGGTTGGTCAATGGGAGGAATGAATCCAGTTGACAGCTGGAAGATGGGTTGATCAGAGGAAAGGAAGGAGGAGAGGCTGGGAAGGGAGTCGGGGTATTGGAAGGGAGGTTACTAGAACTTGGAAAACTCAATGTTGAGTCTCCCGGGCTTTAGGCTGCACCGGTGGAATATTCAATGTTCCTCCAGATGTGCTTTGGTTCGTTGTGGCAATGGAGGAGGTCAAGGATGACCATGTCGGAAATGGAGTGGGAGGGGGAATTGAAATCGGAGGTGATTGTGAGGTCAAATCAGCCTTTCAGGCCCAGCTGAGATGCTCAGCAAAGCATTCCATTTAGTTTATATTTGGTCTCCCTGACATAGAGAAGACCACATCAGTACCACCAGATACAGTTAACTAGGTTGGATCCCATCACCTGACACATCTTCCACAAGGACCAATCTCTTCGCCAATTTTGGTTCGTGCCACACTCCCCACCAAACCCGCCACGCCCCACTGGCAACTGACCCTGCAGATGAAAATAATGCATCACCTGCTGGCACACCACCTCCCTCATCTCATCCAAGGCCCCAGACAGTCCTTCCACGTGAAACAGAGGTCACATGCCTCTCCTTCAACCTAGTTTACTGCATCAGGTGCACCTGGTGTGGTCTTCTCCACATCGGGGAGAGCAACGTAAACTAAGGGCTCATTTCGCCGAGCATCACGACAGGGCCCACAGCGGCCGACCTGAACTCCCAGGCACCACCCATTTCAATTCCCCTTCCCAATTCCTTTCCAACGTGACCTCCTTGGCCTCCTCTGTTGCCACAGTGAGTCAGACCGCAAATTGGACGAACAACATCTTACCTTCTGCCTGGTTAGCCTACAACCTGAAGGACTCAACATTGGGTTCTCCAATTTGGAATAAACTTCCCAGCCATGGCCCTACTCCCTTTCCAGCCCCGCCTTCTCCCTTTCATTGCACCAAATGACCCACCTTCTAGCTCCCAACCGGATTCATCCCTCCCATCGACCAACCAGGTTGCACCCACCACTTGTGTCCACCTATCTGCTACCTCACCATCCTGCTGCTCTTCCCACCCCAACAACTCCCTTCCCTCTTTATCTGCAGTTCCCCCTACCCCCACCCGCAGTCCTGAAGAACGGGTATACTGAAGTGTTGACTTCTCCACCTCCTGATGCTGCCTAACTTGCTGTTTCTTCCAGCCTCCTGTTTGTCTAATGTTACACAGGGAGATAAGGAATCTAGTCAGCACAACACGCAGGTAAGCAGCTACCACGGGTCACCCAATAATGAACCTCTTCCCTGGAACGAGGCAGAGGACATTCAGCCACCCGAGACATTGACAAATGAACAGAAGAGGCCATTCAGCCCGTCCAAACAGTTACACTGAAATTGGAGGATGTAATTGATGCTGCAACACTACAAACTAATGAAGCAGAGGCTGCATAAACAGATTGCTCCATGTTGTGCCTCCTGGCTCCTTTGCTAATGTTTCACACGTGTTACATTAACATGGTTTGCTGATGGTAAGGAGGCACACCGGATGGTATGTGGCACATCTCAAGGAGGCATCTTCCATCTCCGAGAAGACAGGGCTAGTCTTCTGTATGGATGTCAGAAGCCTTTGAGAATGACCAACCCTGTCAGAATGTGGCTGCTGACAAGTTTGTGAACAACATGATGCTCAGTGCAGGGTCTCACTCCAACTGTGCGTTGAGATGGAGAGAGTTTGGTCAGAGCCTGGAGCTGTCTCTCAACCAACATGTGGGCTCCACAGGGACATGTAAACTATCACAGAGTCATAGAGTTCAACAGGCCCTTTAGCCCAAACTGGTCAATTCAGACTAAAATGTCCATCCATGCTAACTCCATTTTCCTGTACTTGGCCCATGTCCTTCTTAACATTCCCTATCATATATTTGTCCAAATGAGAAAACATAAATTGCGGGAAACACGGAATATTTAACGGTATCAATGCTTAGTTTTGAAAATAATGAATACTGGTCCATAACGCTCAAGTTTTATTGCAATCACTTTTTATTCTTTTTACGCATTACAGATTAATCACTCATTTCCTTCACACTCTCCTTGTGGTACCTTCAACGCAGGGATTACTCTGGCGCATTGCCTGTATTCTGTCTCATTGTGGCAAGGAGATCATTCCTCATAAAGGAGAGAAAATCTGTTCACAGCGTCCCAAGTACTGTTTCAATAACACTTTACCAATTCAGTAAGGTGTCTTCATACTTATACTTCCATCATTTTACAATGAAGGACACTGTACATTACTGTGCTGATTACCTACTGCTGCGTATGAATTCTATCAGTGGCTCATGACCAAGGACACCCACCTCCTTTTCACCAAGAACACTTCCCATCATCTCACCTTCGCATAAATACAAACTGGGAAGGATGGTATGTTTTGCCAAATCATTTTGTTGCCTTGAAAAACGCTATGCTTTAAGCACAGCCACGCCAACAACAACACCACTATTGCCATTGGAGATGGTTGGAGATGGTTGCAGATGCTGCAGAGGTGATGGCCTAGCTGTATTTTCGCTGGAATAATAACCCAGAGACTCAGGTGATAACCGAGACCCCGGTTTCGAATCCCACCACGGCAAATGTTGGAAATTGCATTCAATAAAATATCAGGAATTGAGAATCTAATGAAACCATTGTGTTTGTCCTACCTGGAACACTAATGCACTTCAGAGAAGGAAATCTACTGTCTTCACCTGGTCGGATTTACCTGTGACTCCAGACCACAGCACTGTGGTTAACATACAGTTGTAGTTTGAAATGGCCAAGCCAGCCGCTCCGTTATATCACTCACTAAAATTTTCAAATAAATGAAACCGGGCGGACCACAACACTGACTACTTACAGCCCACAGGCTGCAGTGGGTCAGGGAGGTGGCTCACCAACACCTTCTCAAGGACAATCAGGAAAGGAATTTATTACTGGCCCAACATCCCATTACTGAATAAAAGAAGATGATGACACTCAAGTAAGAGAGACAAAGGGACATAGTGACTTCAAACTGGGACATGGAGGTACACCTCACATGGGCATGCATTTCAGTAATATGGGAACAGGAGAAAAATAAATAAGATTAGTCTGGACTATTATTTCCATTCCAGCTAATCATCAACATTCCCTCTGTTTGTCTCTTTCTCTCTACCTCTCTCTTTCTCTATCTATTCAACTCACTGCTTCTCCCTTTCACAACAGCCATCCCTGTCATCAACAACAAACACACTATATACCAACTGCATTCAGTTCTGATGTATGGTCATTGGACGCGAAATGTCACTTCTATTATTCTCTCGACCTGAGGCTACCATATCTGTTCAGTTTCTCTGGCACTTACTCGCTCCTTTTGTTTCTAATCTCTAGCAACATTCTTTTTTTTTTGCCTCTACCTTTCATGGGATGTCTGCATCACTGACAGGGCAGCATTTGTGGACCTCACTAAATGCCTTTTACTGTGAGGCCATACCTTATGGTATTGGGTCTGACGTCAGTTTTAATTCAGACCAGACAATAATGTGAGATTTCTTCACCAAAGGGCAACAGTGAAATAGATAAACTTATTGACAAAGTGCTGGTGGGATTATACTAGTAAAATTCACTTTTATTTCCAGTTCCTGTCATTTGAATTTAAGTTCTGTCATCATCTGTGATAGGATTTGAAACAGTGTCCATGGTGTAGTTACCTGGGCCACTGAATTACGTGGCCATCGACATTACTACTCTGACACAGTGTCCCTGTCATGAATTTAATTTACAGACAAGAACAAGATTTTGATGGAAACATTTGTAACGGAAAGACTGATTAGAAGAGAACAGGAACCATAAAGTCTGACTTTTACAAAGGTATAGATAATGGGTTATTTAGCACTCGCACTGACGTCAAGACGGCGTCTGGCGATACCATGGAGCTGGGAGTGGGTAGATTTGGTGATGGAAAGAATACCAAGACATAAATCAATTCGGGGAAAATAGGTACTTTGTGATTGTGAACAGTCTTGTTTTCAGATGTTTATGTGTGCGGGGTGTGGGCGGTTCTGAATTTGTGGGTAATGAATGCATTTGCATTTAAAACTGAAGATGACAGTTTCAGCATTTACTAAATATAGATAACAGAAATAGCACTGAAGTTCACCATGGGATTAATAAATCGATAGTGATGGGAAGACTTACCAGGAACACCAACAATAGCGAGCATTGGATAGTAACCAGCCTGAATAATCAGCAGTACACCGTATATCCTCTCTGGTAATATGTGCCCAAACCAGGAAAGATACAAAAGACCCCAAGATAAACTCCTGTCCATTGTTGCAGCATTCCAGTCTATTTTTCTTAGATTCTGAACCATTGATGCGTCATTCCTGTCGACTGTTCTCAGATTCTGATCCAATGTTGGCATATTCCAGTCTAATGCTGTCAGATTCTGATCCACTGTTGAAACATTCCAGTCTATGGTTCTCAGATTCTGATCTCTCCTTTCCCTGTCGCTGCAACTGCTGATCCTTGTCAGTGTTGCTGCTGATACATCTGCAGCAACAATGGGATAAAGCATTGGAAGAAGCCCCGTACAAAGAGAAGAAGAAAACCATCCAGTGACATAATTAGAATCCATGGAGACTGACATCAATCACAGTCACTGAACAAACAGATCCAGATAACTCCTTTTGGAATGCGACCTTCAGTTCAAAATAACAACTGGATTGAACTGAATGTTGACATTGCTGGCTAATGGTCACATCTCCCATTTCCATTTCTCTCGTGAAGTTAATTGTGAGGGAGAATTATAGACGTTTTCTTATTGCGGGTTAGATGATTCTGCTGTGTTATTCATTTGCAATGCTGTAACCACCTGAACGCTCCACCATGACCATCCACAAAAGAAAAATCACAATCTAGATGTGGTTTCCATGCTGGTCTCTCCTCGACTAGAACAGGCGCTAAGCAACAGATTCTCAGTGGATATATTTGCCCTGACCATACACAGGAAGTGTGGATATTTCTGGACATTCCACTCGTGACAATGCTGAATCTTCAACACACAATATGATTGAGCACTGTTTTATGTAAACTAACAAACACCTTAATACATTATATTGGCTTCAAAGCTGTAAGACTTACATTTTTGGAATTCAGTCCAACGCCAAATGTGCATGTTCTCACAAAGCCAGTCCTTTTACAGGGTTATGTTGTCCTTAGTTTTTTTGAAAGAAGGTCTAAAGGACCCAAGATTCCAAGATGTCAGAATTTTGAAAGGTTCTTTGTGGTCCATTTGTTTATACCTAACAGATAATGCCTCATCCAGAAGCCTTTCAAATCTTTAGAAAGTACCCTGTATAATCAGGAGGACCTGTCCTGCTCCCTAGGTGGACAGGTTGGATCAGTTCGGGGTTAGTTGAGTCAGAGTCACTGGACGCTCTCTGCCTCCTTCTGCACTTCCGACATTTTAACCTGTAAGCAGTTGTGTCAGTTTTATTCTTGGTGCGAAGGCGTTTTGTTTATTGGAATTGTTGCAAGTATATTGGAACAGCATCCTTAAATCGGGATAGACTGTCAGGTTCGGATACGATACGTTATTCAGGTATTCTGTTTTTGGTTCCTTATGTTTAATGGGCAGCACGGTGGCACAGTGGTTAGCACTGCTGCCTCACAGCGCCGGAGACCCGGGTTCAATTCCCGCTTCAGGCGACTGACTGTGTGGAGTTTGCACGTTCTCCCTGTGTCTGCGTGGGTTTTCTCCGGGTGCTCCGGTTTCCTCCCACAGTCCAAAGATGTGCAGGTCAGGTGAATTGGCCATGCTAAATTGCCCGTAGTGTTAGGTAAGGGGTAGATGTAGGGGTATGGGTGGGTTACGCTTCGGCGGGGCGGTGTGGACTTGTTGGGCCAAAGGGCCTGTTTCCACACTGTAAGTAATCTAATCTAATTTGGTAATTTGGCAAATAAATGTCATTTGTTTAAAACTCGGCAGTCTGACCAGCTAATTCACTCTGGGAATATCAGCTATACACTAACCTTCAACAAGTAGCAAATTTACCGTCCGGCTACCTGCTTAAAATGTTTTGAGGGTTCGGGTTTGGTCCATAACAGATTAGGGGCCTTCGCGGGATTTAGACAGCGAGTGGCGGGTATTATGTCTCTTATTTCGTGTGTTGATTTGGTGAGTAAACAGACCTTCAGACAGCAATGGTTCTTGCTGGAACCAAGCTTGTTTTGGAGGTGGAGAAAGTGACCTTGGGGGTTTTACAAAATGCACATAAGTCCAAGCCGTGGGAATTAGAAGACAAAGGGAGGTAAAGCTACCGTCTGATATGAGGAAAGATGAGATGATTGCAGCAGTAGCTCGGCATTCCAATTTGCTGCAAACTCCATCAGGATCTGTGGAGATGACTAAACTTCAATCGCAAAAGAGGCAGCTTGAGTTGGAAGCAGAGGTGAAGCAGTTTGAGCTACGACTAAAATCAGAAGAGGAAGAAAGATAACGAATAGGTTTAACAGAGGAAAGAGAAAAAAATAAATAGCTTCAGCAGGAGAGAAAGAAAAAGAGGGAGCATTTGAGCTTCCGAGGTGGACACGTAGAATGGAAAGTCAGCTGAAAAGGATAAGGATGAAGGTTGAAGGTAAGCTTCATGAGGAACAGACTGAAGATGGGTAAACCCATGGTCGTCCAAAGCCTGGTGAGAAATGTGTTTCAGTATATTCACACCTTGCCTAGATTAATGAGTAGGGAAGTGGCTAAAGAATTTCAGTGGGCAGTGACCATGTAGGTTTTGTTGACCCAGACAAAACTTGTAGGTAGAGCTAGTGAGGTATGTGCAACACTATCAGAGGAGGGATCTGGGGAGTATGAGGAGAGGAAAATATACGTATGAGCACGTGCCAAAAGCCTACAGACAACGTGAGGAATTTAAGGAAGGATCCTGGTCGAACCCATATTGAGTTGGAAAGAATCAAACAAAGTAATTTTGATGGATGGATAAGAGCTTTAAAAAGAGAGCAAACCTACAATGCTCTGAGAGAGACAATTACTTTGGAGGAGTTTAAGCATTCACATAGTGCAAACTCATTTGGAAGATACTAGAGTAATAAAGGCAAGACTGGTAGCTGAAGTGGCTGATGATTATGACTAGTGATTATTGTTATAAAACTTGTTTTGGCTTCCAGAGTCAATTTCAGTCCATGATGGATAAAAATTGGGGCAAAGAGAAATCCCCACGTAGAAAGGGAGACGTAGATCTCGGTGAAGGCAATACTTGAAGGAGGCAGAGAAGATTTTTTTAAAAACTCCGGTGTTTTCATTGCAACAAATTAGGGCACATGAAATCACTGTTTTGGTGGATTCAGAAAAAAAACACAGACGTAGGAAAAAGGAATAAATCTGGGAGTTTTTATGGAGCGGTAACAGAATGCACAGTGGAAACAAGAAAGCTGCATCAGAGTGTATAATCTGATTGGAGGTTTGTTACGGAGGGAGTACCAGATCTGCTTATAAAATATACCTGCAAAGGGAAAGTTTATTCACATAGGGCAGTTAAAGAGGATGCAATATTAAGAGACACAGGATCCTCTGTGAATAGAAAAGGAGATATGTACTCCTGAAGGAATATTTCCAGACAAGGTACAGCGAAAGGCAATTCACCATGAGACAAAAGGTGCAAAATCATGTAAAGTGAGCATAGCGTGTCCAGAAAAGTGTGGGGAAATTGCGGTAGAGGTGTTGGACAAACTCTCAGCTCCAGGAATACAACTTGTCCTTGCGGAAAATATAGCTGATTCATTGGTAGGATTACTGCTACTCTCGTTGGAAAGCCAGTGGATATGCAGGCAAATCAATCAATGTAGGAGTCTTATCCTTGAAGTTTTCCTGATTGTGGGTAACAAAGTCCCAATGTCACGAGTCGAAACAGAAAATACCAAAAATGTAAAGATAAGGAAGCTGAAGTGGCATGAACAGATACTTTGTTCCATCAGAAAGTTGAGACAAAACAGGAGCAAATAGGTGATCATGTAAATATTTTTTGCTCAGCTAAACTAACTGAGTCACAGCAGAAAGATAAAAGTTTAAAGCAGTTGTATCAAAAAGCACATATGTTAGGAATTTTGAATGTATCCCTGAGCTTTATTACCTTAAAAATGATGTCCAAGTGAGGAAATGGAGACTATCATATATTCAAGGAGATGAGAAATGGGAAGCGATTCATCAAATCATATTGCCAATAGGTTACAGAAAGGAGGTGGTGCGAATGGTGCATCAGTTCGGAGTGATGAAAAAACAGACTGAATACAGAGACATTTTACTGGCCTGGACTGCAACAGGATGTAGTTGAATTTTTCCAGATGCATCATACATGTCAGGTAATTGGAAAAACACAAGCGATAATAAAACCTACACCTTTCTTAACTATTCCGGCATTTGAGGAACCTTTTACAAGAGTCTTAAATGATTGGCTAGGTCCCAGACCACAATCAAAAGATTGGGCATCAGTATTTTTTTAACAATAATGGATGCATCGACTAGATTTCCAGAGGCCATCCCAAGGTGCAGTATCACAGCTAAAAGAATTGTAAAGGAATTAGTCTTTTTTAAAAATAGATACGGACTACCAATGAAGATACAGTGAGATCAAGTTTCAAACTTCACATCTAATTAATCACGATAATGTCTTTGGAATGAAGCAATTCAAATCTACTTCAAACCATCCACAATTGCAGGGAGCACTAAAAAGGTGACATTAAACATTAAAAACCATGTTGAGGGCTTATAATCAGGATTATCCAGATGATTAGGGTGAGGGAATTCCATTTCCACTTTTTGTGATCAGGGATACCCCAAATTAACAGAGCAAATTCGTTCCATTGGAATTATTTTTGGGGCATTAAGTGAGGGGACCATTAAAATTGATTAAGGAGAAAATAGTAAATTAGAGTTCAAAGGCCACACATTTGGACTAGGTCTCAAAATTTAAGGAACGATTAATAGCGCTGGGGAGTTGCTTCGACAGCATTTAAAAGAAATGCAACATACAATAAAACAGGAAGTGGACAGGGAATAATAAAGTGCAATTTTGCGATCGGGGATAAGATATTACTGTTACTTCCAGTTGTAGGTGAACCTTGAAAAGCAAGGTTTAGTCGACCTTATCAAACACAACGGATATTGAGTGAGAGTAACTACATGATAGGGACTCCAGACAGAAAGAAATCTCACAGCGTATGTCATGTGAATATGCTCAAAATGTACTTTGACAGGTAAGGACAGCCAGAGAACTAGGTGTTAATGATTACGGCACAGAAGGAAAAAAACAACTTCAGAGGATTCTGATTCGGACATTCCTCAAATTAAAGTGGACAATGAGGTAGTTGTTTAAAAATATGTTGCTGGAAAAGCGCAGCAGGTCAGGCAGCATCAAAGGAGAAGAAGAATCAACGTTCCGGGCATAATCCCTTCTTCAGGAATGAGGAGGGTGTGCCAAGCAGGCTAAGATAAAAGGTAGGGAGGAGGGACTTGGGAGAGGGGCATTGGGAATGCGATAGGTGGAAGGAGGTTCAGGTGAGGGTGATAGGCCAGAGAGGGGGTGGGGGAGGAGAGGTCGAGAAGAAGATTGCAAGTCAAGAAAGCGGTGCTGAGTCTGAGGGTTTGGACTGAGAAAAGGTTGGTGGAGGGGAAATGAGGAAGCTGGAGAAATCTGCATTCATCCCTTGTGGTTGGAGGGTTCCTAGGCAGAAGGTGAGTCGCTCTTACTCCAGGCGTCGTGTCGCTATGGTCTGGCAATGGAGGAAGCCAAGGACCTGCATGTCCTTGGCGGAGTGGGAGGGGGAGTTAAAGTGTTCAGCCACGGGCCAGTTCGGTTGGTTGGTGCTGGTGTCCCAGAGGTGTTGTCTGAAACGTTCTGCAAGTAGGCGGCCTGTCTCCCCAATGTATAGGAGGCCACATCGGGTGCAGTGGATGCACTAAATGATGTGTGTGGAGGTGCAGGTGAATTTCTGATGGATATTGAAGGATCCCTTGGGGCCTTGGAGGGAAGTGAGGGGGGAGGTGTGGGCGCAAGCTTTTCATTTTTTGCAGTTGCAGGGGAAGGTGCCGGGAGCGGAGGTTGCGTAGGTGGAGTGTGTGGATCTGACAAGGGAGTCACGGAAGGAGTGGTCTTTCCGAAACGCTGATAGGGGTGGGGAGGGAAATACATCCTTGGTGGTTGGGTCCGTTTGGAGGTGGCAGAAATGACGAAGGATGATCCGATGTTACTGGAGGTTGGTGGGGTGGCAGGTGAGGACTAGTGGGGTTCTGTCCTGGTGGCGATTGGAGGGGCGGGGTTCAAGGGCGGAGGAGCGGGAAGTGGAGGAGATGCGGTGCAGAGCATCGTCAATCACGTCTGAGGGGAAATTGCGGTGTTTGAAGAAGGAGGCCAGTGGATTGTTCGGTATTCGAATTGGTCCTCCTGGGAGTAGATGCGGTGAAGGCGAAGGAATTGGGAATATAATCCCACCTTTTCCTCCACTACATTGATGACTGTATCGGCGCTACCTCGTGCTCCCACGAGGAGATTGAACAGTTCATCCACTTTACGAACACCTTCCACCCAGACCTCAAATTTACCTGGACAGTCTCAGACTCCTCCCTCCCCTTCCGAGACCTCTCCATCTCTATCTCGGACGACCGACTTCCACAGCGACCTAGATTACACCTCTTCCCACCCTGCCCCCTGTAAATACGCCATCCTACATTTCATTCCAGCTCCAACTCTGACATGTCCCTGGCGATGAGGAAAATTACTCAACTATATCCAGTCCCTGTATAGGAGAATAATTACAATCTGACCAATTACCACACTCTCAGTCCCATCTCGACAGACAAATTGGTGGGAATACTTTTCGATAAAGCTGTCAAGTAGCACCGAAATAATCAGGTCAGTGTGGTTTCTGATAGGTCCCCATGTGGGGATGGTGCTGCAGTGGACATATCATTGGTTTACGAATCCAGTCCAGGCCAATGATCTGGCAGCTGTTGGAAGTTAAAAATAATTAATAAAATCTCGATACCTAAAATCTGGTGTCAGTAATAGTGTCCAATGTTGATTGTAAACATCGGTCTCCTTCCCCAAGTGATCTCCCGTGCTTTCTTGGCCTAAAAGTGACTCCAGATACACAAACATGGTCTCTGAATCGGCCAAGTGAGACACTCAATAGTATCAAACTACTCTGAGGTCTTAAAGGATAAAACCTGACAGATCATCTAGCATCAGCCTCGTTATCAGAAAAGGGAGTGAGAAACACAGTTCTGTCGACCCTGCATAGACATCCTTCCTAACATCTGAGAGCTTATGACAACCTTTACAGAGCTTTCCAACAGACTGAACAGAAACATCGGGAGAGTAGGAGGTCATTCAGCACATTGAGCTTTCCGCATGCTATTTCATGGCCGAACATCTCCTCAAAGCAGTTTTCCCCACACAATGTTCATATCCCAAAATATGTTTAAACATTATGAAATATAGTGCCTTTGGCCCATCAATATTTTGGGAGTTCTCTGATAACACGTGTTTATTAAGTATGATTTGACTGCAATGTGATTCACGAACCATTTTCTATAAAGTGAACTAACATCCCTGCTTCCAATCTGTCACATCCTGTCAGAGTTTATATATCTCACTGATATCTCCACTCATTTTCCTAAAGCCCATGGAATATAGGCCCAGTCACCCCAAACTCTGCTCCCACAACTAACTGTCATCCCAGAGATCAGTCTGTCATCCTTCACTGCACTCCATCAATGTCAGATTTGCCCTTTATTAGCTAAGGACACCAAAACTGCACACAATACTCCACAATGTTCGAGATGGGGTCCCACCAAGGCCCTGTATAGTTGCAGTAAATGACCCTTACTCCTGTATTCTAAATCACCCTGAAATGAAGGTGAATAAACCATTTATCTTCCTACCTGCTTTCTGCTCCTGCAATATTGCTTTCAGTGACTAGTGTACAGGGAGATCCAGATTCTTTTCAATGTTACAGCTCCCTACTTGCTGGGTCTACGTACACTGAAAAACAGCGCGCCAATGCCATTCCCAGTATTGACTTCCGTGTTCAGAACTCACTGCCCTACATGGACTCGGTATGCTGCGCAGAAATAAACAAAAATGCAGCTTAAGTTCACTTATATATCAACAAATTTCAACCAATCCCTTTTCAAATGATAGGCTGCCATTCAATTGATCCCATCAATGTACACAACCTCTCATCTCTGCCATTGCTCTCCATCTGCCAGGTATTTGCCCAGTCACTCCACTTGTCTCAATCAATCTGGAGCCTTTTTGTCATCCTCCTCATCCACTCACAAGCTGACATCGTTTAGAGCTGTCAGCAGTCTTGGAAATATTGCAATTGAGCCGCTCAACCAAAGATATGATGTGTATTGGGAATAGTTGGATGCCAAATCTCGATCCTTGTTATATCCTCCAAGCCTTCCATTCAAAAAACATGGTTTTATTCCTACTCACTGTTTCCTGCCAACTCTCCCATTCTAAAACCATGACCATATATTAGCCCCAGTCCCATAGGATTCGAATTTGCACAATAGGCTTGGGGCTTTATCGAAAGTCTTTCTGAAAATAGAAAGTATTGCGTTGATACCTTCTCCATAATTTTGCTAAAAGCCATTTTCCCAAACATGATTCCTATTTTATAAACCTCTGTTGATTTTGCCTATGCCCATTAATTTCAGTCCAATATTTTCTCTGAAATGTTTTAGTTACTAATTTCATTCTAATCCCTTTTTCTCTCCAGACTAAAGTTCCCGAGTATTGCGAGGAAATGTTATTTTTGTTTTTTCTTCTTCTGTGAAGGCATAACCGAAGTATTTGCTCCATTGATCTGCTATTTACCTGTCCTCAATTATCTGGTATCAGACTGTAAGGAAGCTGCACCTTTTTCTCTTCATTTTGCCATTGGCGTATTTTCAGAAGATATTACAAGTTCACTCATATACACTGTGATAAGATATTCTTCAGAAAACCATCAATTCCTATCTTAAGCTGCTGAATGATTGACCTTCCACAGCCATATAATCACAGAAGCACAGACTCTGTACTATCAGAAATACAGCACGGTCTACATTAGCACCACTTTCCAACACAAAACCTGTCGCCGTGAATCTTATGGCATTTCAAGTGCACAACCATGTATTTTCTAATGGTTTTGAGGTTACCATGACAATTCCCTCCCACGAAGTGCATCCCAGACCCAAACACACTTTGCTTCAAAAACAGTCCTCAAATCCTCACTAAGCCTCAAACCCTTCACTTCAAAAGTGTGTCCCTTTGATTAAAAGGACCAGCTGCTGTCTATCCACCCCATCCATATCCCTCGTAATCTTATCCTCCTGATTCAGGTCCCCCTTAGCTTTCTCTGCACCAAAGTAAACAATTCGAGCTTATCCAGGCTCTATCCATAGCTGATACGCTCCATCCCAGGGAACATCCTGGTGAATCTCCTCTGCACCCCCTCCAGTACAATCACATCCTTCCTGTAATGTAGCTCCCAGAATTGCACACAATATTCCATCTTAGCTAATGAAAGTTCCACATAGCTCTTATAATCTATGCTTCGATATGTGAAGGCGATGTTTACGCTCCCATACGCTTTATCAAATTGTGTGTTACCCTGTCCAGCCACATTCAGAGATGTGTGGAGAAGCACCCTCTCAGCTTCCTAGTGTGTTGCCATTCATTGAGTCCTTGCCTGTCGGGTTCTTTCTTCCAAAGTGCATCACCTCATAGTTATCAGGGTTACATTCCATCTGCCATTGATCCACCCATCTGACCATTCCATCTGTATCTTCCTGCAACGTAAGGCCTTCCTCTTCACTGCCAACTACCCGGCCAATCTTTGTATCAAACACAAACTTACGTAAGACACTCCCCACCCCTCGTCCATATTCACAGCTGCATTCTTTATGATAAGGTTTAAAATCAAAAAACATCAGCTTGTAGTCCAACAGGTTTATTTGGAGACACGAGCTTTCAAAACGCTGCTTCTTCATCAGGTGGTTGCACGCTTTGATGAAGCACTTCAAAAGCTAGTCCCACCGAATATACCTTTTGGAGTATAAACTGGTGTTATGCAATTTTTAGCTTTGTCCACCCCAATCCAACACCAACACGTCCGAATCACAAATATTAAGAGACACAGCACTTATCCCCGTGGTGCACCATTGGACACTAGCCTCCAATCACACTACCCTCTGTCTCCTAACACTTAGTTTAATTTGGTTGCAACTTGGCAAGTCACTAATAAGTCCTACCTGTTCCCTAGTTATTCTGTTCTGCTGGAGACACTTGTAGAATATCTGGTGATTCTCCCGAATCTTTCCTACCAGTAGGTTTCCATGCCCCTGTATTAGTCACTCCCATCCAAATGATGAATTTCCTCCTTATTGCAGTCTTAACTGGCCTGTCCCAGATCCTGCCATTATTTGCCTTGAATGTGGAATAGACAGCAAGGGAAACGTTCTGTTAATTTCCAACTTGTCAAATGTTTTGTGAATTATCTAAATTTCACTGTGACCCACCTCTCATTCTTTGAAACTCTAGAGAACACAGGCCGAGATTCCTCATCAGACAATCTCACCATCTGAGGGATTAATCTGGAGAATGCCCACTGCACTTCCTCTCAGGTCAGTATATTCTTTCTGTGATTCGGTCACCAAAACTGTGCACAATACTCCAGCTACAGTCCCACCAACATGCCGTGAAACTGTTTCAACATGTCTTTACATCAATGTTCTGGCTCCCTTAAAGGAAAGCGAACCAAACTTTAACTTTCCACTTACATATATTCCTCCAAACACCCTTCACATTCATTACATTTACGAACTCACTGAGATCTTATAGAAACCCTTCCGAAAATCCAGTATATGCCAATTCTACACTTTCCCCATTATCTATGCTATAAGAAACAACTTCAAGCAATTCCGAAGTTTACCAAGTATGATTTCTCTATCAGAAATACATGCTGATTCTCTCCATTGTTGCTGCTAATTTCTAAATAGGAAAAATGTCATCCTGTGTGATAGATTCCAACAGTTTCCCGACAAATGTCAAGTTACCTGGTCTACAGTTCTCCACACTATGTCTTTTTCCCTTTGTAGCTGTTTGGATCCCTTCCATTCATCTATAGTTTATCCACAATAGTTTCCGGTGTCTGCAGAATGTATAGGAAAATAAAACACAGTCATCGACAGTGCAATTAATACTACTATTGGTATTTATTTCTGGCATTTTCATATGAAGTACATCTGTTTCAGCAGACTTAGCAATGCTCAATCCAGCTACATGTTCAAGTACTACCTTGTTACTGATATGAATTGAGTTTGTCTTTAGCTCCAGGAGTCCGATACGATAACTTGGCATTACTGGGTGATTTTCTGAATCTTTCTCCATGAAGACAGATGCAATGTAACTGGTTATTTTGTTGGCCATTTCCCTGTTCTGCACAAGGACCTCTCCTCTCCCGATTACAAATTTCCATATTTGACTTTGCTTTTATTTTGTTTCTTTTGAAATGTAGATCGCAGATTGATGTAGTCTTTGTGGTCCAGTTTGTTAGCAGGTATGTTCTCTTTTTGATTTCCTTTTCAGTTTCATGGACTTCCATTTTTGTATCGTTAATTTCTGAGAATTCTCAGGTTTTCACAATAGCTGGAATTCTTCTGAAGTCACTTCCTACGATTAATATATTTTCTAATTTGTTATGTTAACCATCACTGAGTCACTTTCTCACTCTTTGGTGTTTGCACCTGAAATAAATAGATGTATGTTTCAGACTTTGCAGTATTTCTAAAAACACCTGGTCCTGACCAGTTATATTCAGGAACACAGCAGGAGGATAGGGGGATAGAGAAAATATTGCGGGAGCACTGTTTGACTCTTTTCTATCATCACTGGCCAACGAGTGCCGTCCTGGACGACTGGAGTATAGCGAATACTGAGCCCGTATTCAAGAAATGCTACAAAGATAAACTTGGGAACTAAAGACCAGTAATCCTAAAATTAGTGGGTAGGTTACTTTAGAAGATTTAGAGAGACTGGATATACATTCATTTGAAAGGCAGGGTATGGTTCGGAGTAAGACTAAAATGGTGCTGGAAAAGCAGAGCATGTCAGGCAACATCCGAGGAGCAAAAAAATCGATGTTTCTGGCAAAAGCCCTTCATCAAATTCAGCACAGGAGTTTGTGCAAGAGAGATCGTGACTCACAATTTTGTTGGAGTTCTTTGATAAAGTGACCAGCAACGTTGAGGAGGTCTGGGTGGTATACGTAGTATAGGTTGATTCCAGTAAGGCCTTCTGTAAGTTTCCACATGGTACTCTGGAACCTCTGGAAGGTTAGATCGCATGGAATTGAGGGGGAGCTGGCAAATTAGGTACACAATTGCCTTGATGGTAGGAAGGAGAGATTAATACTGGAAACATGCTGATCAGACTGGAGGCCTGTGAATAGTGGAATGCCTCAGGGGTTGATTCTGACACCACTACATATTCCATATATTACATGAGAATGTACAGGCATGATTTGTAAGTTTGAAAACGGCACTAAAACAAGCGGCATCACGGAGAGTGAAGAAGGTTATCAGAATTTTCAGAAATTTCAACTTTGCTTTGATCAGCTGCAGAAGTGGGCTGAGAAATGGCAAATGGATATTAATATAGATCAGTGTAAGTTCTTGTATTTTATAAAGTCAAATAAAGTTTCGAGTTTCATGGTGAATGGTTGGGTCCTAAGGAGTGTAGTGGAACAGAGGAACCTTGGAATTCAGATGCATGATTCTCTGGAAGTTGATTCAGATGTAGACAGTGAAGAAAGTTTTGGCAAACTGGCTTTAATCGGTTTATATCACTGAGTATCGAAATTAGAGAGTTATGATGCAGTTATGCAGGATGCTAGTCAGGCCTTATTGGTAACGTTATGTTCAGTTTTGCTCACTTTGCTATAGAAAGGATGTTATTAAACTGGAAAGAGTGCAGAAACCATTTACAAGGATATTGCCAAGGTCTCAATGGTCCGAGTTACAGAAAGAGGTTCGACAGGCTAGGACTTTTTACTTTTGTATGCATGAGGCTGAGGGAGGATCATATTGAAGTTTATAAGATCATGTCAGGCATGAATAGAGTGAATGCACCCAGTCTTTTTTCCCAGGGTTGGGCAATCACAGATTAGAGAGCATCAGTTTAAGGTCAGAGGGGACAGAATTAAAGGGAACTTGAGGAACAACTTTTTAACACAGGGGCTGTTGCACATGGATTGAGAAGTGGTTGAGGCGGATACATTAACAATATTTAAAAAGCATTTGAACAAATACATGGATAGTAAAGGATTAGAAAGATATGGGACAATGGCAGGGAAATAGGTTTAGCGTGGATGGGCATTTTGGTTGCAATGGACCAGTTTGGGCTGAAGGGCATGTCTCCGTGCTGTCTGCCTCTGTGACTCGAACAACCATTGCTTGTCTCCCACTGAATGTTATATTGTACTTTCCCAATTTACTGAAGATATCTTGACACTCTAGCCTCCAGTCTTCCATGATGTTTGACTGGAATATTTAAGCATTCCAAACTGTATGCAGACACCTTGTAAACTTTACCTTATAAATGGCATTATTCCTTAAATGCTGCTTCAGACCAAGGTTAATAATTCGTCCTTCTGACCACACAACATCAAATCCGAAATAACCTGCTCTCTAGTTTACTTCACAACATACTCTTCAACCCAAATCATATACACTAATGGAACGTATTTTTTCACAGCTTCAGCAGTCACTTAGTTAACGCTGTTAACCATTCAATAAGACTGCGGTATCCACAATACTTGTCTATCTCATTTCCAGAGCATGTGATGCTCCGATTTTCTGCGATTGTTTTGGGTTCGATATATAACACACCAATATTTGCTTCTTCTTGCTATCTGTAAATTCTACCTAAACTGATTCTGTGGAAGCTGAGGGACAGGTCTGTGTCGTTATTAGTGGTAGACCTGGGCAAGACATTCAGGGAGGCTCACCTCGACGCTGAGATGATCTGGAGAAATATCCCACAATACTGGACAAGCAACAATATCCTCCTCTCTCTGTTAGGATAAGACTTACCATATACTCTCTGCTCCCTCACACTCGCTGTATATCTGTTATAGCACCTAACCCAGAACAAGGTTCACGCTCTGTCTCCAAATAAGGCTCAGGCATTACCACTCTCAGTATTGAATTCAGCAACTAATAATACTATATGGATTCAAAACTGTGGACTGACTCATTCCAGACACCTCAAAACTCCCTCCATCTCTTCCAGCACAAAAAACATAGAACATAGAACATAGAACAATACAGCACAGAACAGGCCCTTCGGCCCACGATGTTGTGCCGAACTTCTAACCTAGATTAAGCACCCATCCATGTACCCATCCAAATGCCGCTTAAATGTCACCAATGATTCTGACTCGACCACTCCCACGGGCAGCGCATTCCATGCCCCCACCACTCTCTGGGTAAAGAACCCACCCCTGACATCTCCACTATACCTTCCACCCTTCACCTTAAATTTATGTCCCCTTGTAACACTCTGTTGTACCCGGGGAAAAAGTTTCTGACTGTCTACTCTATCTATTCCCCTGATTATCTTATAAACCTCTATCAAGTCACCCCTCATCCTTCGCCGTTCCAACAAGAAAAGGCCGAGAACTCTCAACCTATTCTCATACAACCTATTCTCCATTCCAGGCAACATCCTGGTAAATCTCCTCTGCACCCTCTCCAAAGCTTCCACATCCTTCCTAAAGTGAGGCGACCAGAACTACACACAGTACTCCAACTGTGGCCTCACCAAAGTCCTGTACAGCTGCAACATCACTTCACGACTCTTGAATTCAATCCCTCTGCTAATGAACGATAATACTCCATAGGCCTTCTTACAAACTCTATCCACCTGAGTGGCAACTTTCAAAGATCTATGTACATAGACCCCAAGATCCCTCTGTTCCTCCACCTGACTAAGAACCCTACCATTAACCCTGTATTCCGCATTCTTATTTGTTCTTCTAAAATGAAAAGGTTTGAATGAATAAATTGGGGAAAGTCCGTCTTTCCAGGGAATCAATAACTTTAGTTAGAGCTTGAAAACCATTAGTGAATGATTAAGAAAAGTTTGGATGAGAGTTCCTTCCACTCAATAGAGTTATTTAAATCGTGAACGACTTTCCAGAAATAAAACGTAGAAGCTGACTTCAAAGTGTTTTAAAAGATACACGAACAAACGTACAAGGAGGGAATTTACCATTGAGTGAAAGTCAGTGTGGTTGCGTAACAATTTCGAATTTGTTGACTTCAGACACAAAGATATTTCATGAACACGTACAACTGAATAAGACTGAGTATAGCAAGTTCATGGATTGGTAAGGTGTGGCGTATTATTCAAGATGAATCTCTGTAAATGGAGCTGATGTCGTAAAATATCTGCAGACAGAAGTTTTATCCTAATGAGTAGGAATTGAATCGTCACTTGGAGATGCAAAACCTACTTTAAAGATTTGACCACATTCACATGATGTTATGTACATTTCGTACATTCTTAACTCCACCCAAGAAATCCACCAAGAAGACTCTGTCCTTTTGTATTGTTAACCCCCGGTACTTCTCTGCAGCACGTCATTGAAGATAAAATATGCTCAGACCAAAATTCAGTTCAATACAATATTCAAACGGTCCTATGTGATTTTTTGTTTATTATTGCAATAACCTTTGTGAGTTTGCAACAAACCGTGCAACATGAAACCAGTTCAACATCTATTTTCCCGGAATTTAACGTAGTGCACATGGGAAACGTTATCCATCTGCTGGAAAATCACCTTCGGCTCTCTCTCCACATATGTCTCTTCACGTTTTAGATACTTGCAGTATGTTTGTTGATCAAAAAGTCATTACCCAGAAAAGATCACTTCTCAATCCACAAACACGGGTATTTTCCCATAAACTTGGCTTTGCTCAATATCAACTTCTGTCTGTATCCCTCAACCCGACGATAAATTGAAGCTGCTCCATGTGAAGCTCAAACTGAAAACTTCGGCACAGCACACCCCACTATACTGAAACAGAGATACCGTGTACTGGTCACCTTCAGCACATGAGCAACACATTAATGCTTACCTCCACATTCCTGGTTTTACCTAAACGTTTGGGAAACCGAGTTTCTCTGATTCCATGGCTAGTTAAGGGGATTATATGATCATTTTCAGTGGTTCTGTCCCCGCGTGAGGAACGTGGTGAGGTACTCATTGTAATATGCATAGATTGATGAAATGTACAATTTCATCTTTTGCCTTCACTAACCCATGAGCTTTCTATTTTGTTTTGCATCTGTAGAAATCTTAAAATCTTCATCTTGAACAAACTCAATGACAGGTCTCCATTGTGTCTCTGGCATCAAACTTCAAAGTGTAAACCCCCTCTGAATTCTTCCACCGCAGTCCGCTGTTTGGGAAGTGTTCCTGTTGTGGAAAATGCACTTCCCCGTGTGTCACCTGCTGCTCCCAGCATGCGCTCTGGCACTGCACTCATTTTCCTTCTGACACTTGTTCACTGTGTTGCTGTGATCATACAGTGACTTGGTGTCGCACGGCCCAGAAAAATGATACAGATCAAGGTTTTTGCATTGTTGCCTTCAATTGTCAGTTTAGCCTTATTTTGAATTTTGAAATTGTCTGTTCTGTACACAAGTGCGTGTCAAAAACATCTGAGCGGAAGTTCGGTGCTCCGAATAATGACATTGAGCACAATGCACTCTCCTCCAGTCTGGAAAACAATTCCTCACAGGCAATTTAATAGACAATAGACAGCAGGTGCAGGAGTAGGCCATTCTGCCCTTCGAGCCAGCACCACCATTCATTATGATCATGGCTGAACATCCTCAATTTGTATCCTGTTCCTGCCTTATCCCCATGACCCTTGATTCCACTATCCTTAAGAGCTCTATCCAACTCTTTATTGAAAGAAAACCTCCTGCTGTCTCGGGTTCTTCATTCCGTTGACTTCAAATCTTCACAGAATTCAACAGACCTTGTTACATATTCATTTTCTTATTTTTGCTCAGATCACTGTGTGCATAGTATGACAGTGGGAGTCTACTTGCCCAACAACCTAGGGATCAGACCATAGTCTTGGAACCTTACTGTGTTATTTATCATTTCACCAACACCGGGGAGAAATCTCTGCTGCTCTGCATAATTTACGCAATTCAATTATTCATAAGGTCATAGCTTTTCCTGCATCTGTGACGAGGTGGCCGAGAGGTTAAGTCGATGGACTGCTAATCTGTTGTGCTCGAATCCCACTCTTATTGCTGTCATCAACGGCATTTCAGTGGTGCTGTTTTCAGGTGTTCACAGCTGTCGTATTGAAATTGGAACTCCAATGGTCAGTTTATATGCATCGAAGCTGTTACAAACTTTCAAAGAATAGTTTGAGCCTGTTGACTAAACTGTATTGAAATGTCGGTTGCATTGGGATAATGAAAAGCAGCGTGGTTTTCTTTTTCAAGTCAAGTTGCTGTGACCGTTTTTTCGTATGAAAGACATCCAGGAAAATCAAAGAACAAGAGCTGCGAAGTGCATGTTTATGCAAAGGGAATCTTAATGAATGTTTTGTCAGATGAAAACTGGAGGAGGTTGAGTAGAAGTAATTCATCCTGGTGAGAAGAGCACAGCGAGACTGCACAAAATAATGGAGATATTTCAAAGGGGCAGGGCGTGGGTGTAGGGGCACTGAGAACTGGCTGTAAATGCACAGTGGAGAATTGCCGATGTGGGTGCCGTGCATGGGCACGGAGAGACTTGCAAATTGGTATCACCCTCGCCCCTTGCTCTCGCCATTGATGAATGCTGGACATAAGGCACAGATAAACGCAAGATGTGGGAAGCAAGCTCCCTCTCGTTATGCACACACTGGATGCATCACATTGAACTATGAACAACTGGAGAAATCAGCATGTTACCTATAGGGAGTGAAACTAAACAGTGGATCAATAACCGCAGATTCATGCAACATAAACATGAAAAATAATTTAAAATGTAGGGTGTCGGTTTGCTTGCTGAGCTGTAGGTTTGATATCCAGACGTTTCATTACCTGGCTAGGTAACATCATCATCAGTGGCGACCTCCAAGTGAAGTGAAGCTGTTGTCTCCTGCTTTCTATTTATATCTTTCTCCTCGATGGGGTTCCTGGGGTTTGTGGTGATGTCATTTCCTGTTCGTTTTCTGAGGGTTTGATAGATGGCATCTGGATCAATGTGTTTGTTTATGGCATTATGGTTGGAGTGCCAGGTCTCTAGGAATTCTCTGGCGTGTCTTTGCTTAGCCTGTCCCAGGATCAATGTGTTGTCCCAGTCGAAATTGGTATTTTTAATCCGTGTGTCGGGCTACGAGGGAGAGAAGGTCGTGTCTTTTTCGGCTAGCTGGTGTTCGTATATCCTGGTTGCTAACTTTCTTTCTGTTGTCTTACTTAGTGTTTGTGGCAGTACTTGCATGGAATTTTGTAGATGACGTTGGTTTTGTCTATGGGTTGTTCTGGGTCTTTTAAGTTTGTTAGTTTTTGTTTGAGAGTGTAGGTGGGTCTGCGTGCTTCTAGGATTCAGAGGGGTCTTAGTAGTCTGGCTGCCATGTCTGAAACTTCTTTGATATATGGTAAGGTGGTTATGGTTTCTGGCTGTGTTTGGTCTGCTTGTCGTGGTTTGTTCTTGAGGAATCTGTGGACTGTTTTTTTGAGTATCTGTTGTTCTCGAATACGTTGTATAGGTGGTTCTCCTCTGTTTTCCGAAGTTCGTCTGTGCTGCAGTGTGTGGTGGCTCATTGGAATACTATTCTGACGCAGGTTTGTTTGTGTGTGTTGGGATTGTTGCTGGTGTAGTTAAGTATTTGGTCAGTGTTTGTCGGTTTTCTGTATGCACAGGTTTGTAGTCCTCCGTTGTCCTTTCTTTCTACTGTGACATTCAGGAATGCGAGTTTGTTGTCGGTTTCTTCCTCCTTGGTGAACCTTATGCCTGTGAGGGTGTTGTTGATGATGTTAAATGTCTTGACTATCTTGTTTCATTTTGTGATGACAAACGTGTCGTCTGCATAGCGGACCCACATTTTGCTTTGATTGTTGGTAGGGCTGTTTGTTCTCGTCTTTGCATTGCCGCTTCTGCTATGAATCCTGATAGCGGAGATCCCATGGGTGGGCCGTTGGTTTGTTTGTAGACTATGTTGTTGAAAGTGAAGTGGGTGGTGAGGCACAGGTCCACTAGCTTCATTATGTTTTCGTTGGTAATGTGATTGATGGTGGTCTGTGTGTGTGATGGTCTCTTCTAAAAGTGTGGTAAGTGTTTCCTTTGCCAGGTCGATGTTGATGAAGGTGAACAGTGCTATTATGTCGAATGAGAACATTGCTTCCACTTCCTCTACTTTGGTGTTTTTGACGATTTTTAGGAATTCCTGGGTGGAGTGGATGGAGTGCTGTGACTCTTCTATGAGGTATTTCACTCTTGCGTGTCATTCGTTGTACTGTCTGTAAGTTGGTGTTCCGGGTAATGAGACTATAGGTCTGAGGGGGCTCCTGGTTTATGAATGTTTGGTCGTCCGGTTCGACTTGTCCATCACATTGATCCTGGGACAGTCTAAGCAAAGACATGCCAGACAATTCCCAGAGGCCTGGCACTCCAACCACAATGCCATAAACAAACACATAGATCCAAATGCCATCTATCAACCCAGCAGAAAACAAAGCGGAAATGACATCACCACAATCCCCAGGAACCCCATCCAGGAGAAAGATCTAAATAGAAAGCAAGAGACAACAGCTTCGCTTCACTTGGAGGTCGCCACTGATGATGTTACCTAGCCAGGTAATGAAACGTCTGGATATCAAACCTTCAGCTCAGCGAGCAAACCTACACCATAAACCTCAACCTGAGCTACGAACCTTCACAAACTTTGCGATTTAAAGTGTCTTTATACGCATATCATTAATATACTTTTCATTATAATACCCGTCTGGTTGAAAGAAGAAGACACCACATTTCAAGATGGATGACAACGTTACCAATTTTGTTTTGAAATTGAGATCTATTTGATCATTTTACACAGTGAACAAGTTCATTTTAAGTAATGCAAACCACATTCTCTCACCTGGAATAAAAGTGTGATTTCAATATAAACATTGTCCTTGCTAAGGAGCAGGTACTCAACATGAAAAATAGGATGTAATTTTTATTAAGCATAGATCAATTAGCACCATTACCTTACTTCGGATTGACTGCAGTGTGCACATGCTAACTATGGTTTAAGAAAGAATGACTTTTGGAAACAATGATTCGGTGGTGACTAAAAATAATATTAGGTTCTCATGATGCAGATATTCCACCAATGGCTCCAATGGTGGAAATGTTCAGTGGGCAGTATTTCTATGATGGTAAAGACGTATGTGAGCTGCCAGGGATGGGAGCTCCCACCTCATCTGGAGCAGCGTCTTTTGACGTGGACCAGGGAGCATTATCGCATCAATCTGGGAGTTCCAACCACACCTGGAGAAGCTTCTATTGACATGGAGCAGCAGGAAGCACTGGCACATCCGAATGCAAGATCTAACATCATTTAGAGCAGCTTCAGTTGGCATGGAGCAGGGAGCTTTGCGAGATCCATCTGGGAGCTCCACTCTCAGCTGGAGCAGCTTTTAATGACATGTAGCAGCAGGGAGCATTAGGACATCAGAGTGATAGATCCAACCTCAACTGGACCGCTTTAATTGACATGCAGTAGGGAATATTGGGACATCAGACTGGGAGCTCCAACTTCAAGTAGAGCTGCTTCTATTGACATGGAGCAGCAAGGAGCATTGGAACGTCAGCTTGAGAGCTCCAACATCACCTGGAACAGCTTGTATTTACATGGAAGAGGAGGGAGGATTGGGACATTAGGCTGGGGGAAAGGATATTAAACTCTTTTAATCAAAAGTAAAATATGTTTCAACACCTCAGATGTGAATTGATTTATGAAGAATCTTTCCCGGGAAAA
Source organism: Chiloscyllium punctatum (assembly GCF_047496795.1). Taxonomy (NCBI): domain Eukaryota; kingdom Metazoa; phylum Chordata; class Chondrichthyes; order Orectolobiformes; family Hemiscylliidae; genus Chiloscyllium; species Chiloscyllium punctatum. The sequence goes on along the minus strand of NC_092754.1, from coordinate 73,285,248 downwards.
TAATTAATTCTTTAGATAGTAAAGACAAGTCCTGCAAATATTCAACTCAGGAAAACGCATTGGCCCAGAGAGAAATGGGAGTGATGTTTCATGTCTTTGTCTTTTCTTTTCTGGCCGACCCTGCACTGGATTACATCACCGGAAGGACGTTTTCACTTATTTCCTGCAAACACGGACAGGTCACTAACGTAATCTTACGTTGAAAATTAATGGGAATATGTGATGTTATGATTAGGCTGGAGTTTACCTCAAATTATGGTGAAAACGCAGCAAAGTCAGTTGCAATTTCCAAGATCAGCAGTGACCTTATTGATTGGCTGATCAGATTGTGAATGGTCGTTTTTTTTAGGACAATTTGAAGTGAATCAATGATGATGATTATCTTTTTTCTTTGTTCACCTTGTGACTGTTACTGTTATTGCTCATGTCCTTGTTAACACCACAGCTCTGCAGCGTGTAAAATCTCAGCTGTGCATCTGACCAGTGGTACAACCATTCGTATAGCTGGCTACGGATCAGGTGGTTGTAGGTTCGACTTTTACTTTGCACAAGCGCATTATGGAGATTCATCACAGATCCAACCTAATCATTTTTGTTATGCTGAGGTGGGTAATATTTGACATTTTCATCTCCACGAACGATAAATTCTTTCACTGTCTTCGACCAGTTAAACATTTCCAAGAGCTATCTGAGTAAAAATGACACAGCACCAGATTGAATTGACCACATGTATTTGCAAGCCCCAGTGTTCCATGCACTGCTTCTTCATCAGGTGTTTGTCAACTGGTGGAATCTAAAATGGCTTTGTGTGATTTTTAAAATTTATCCACCCCAGTCCAACCCCAACACCTCCACGTCATGGGTACCATCGACACCACGAACGGTCGGTTAAAGTCCAGATGATCTTCCAAAAGATCGCGCATATTGACACACACACCAAGTTTCTGCAGAAAAACACCCACCAGATGAAGGAGCGTCTATCCGAAAGCTAGTGCTTCCAAATAAACCCGCTGGACTCTGTCCTGATATTGTGTAATTTTTAACTTTGCCTACTCAACTCAAACACTGGCACTTCCATATCATAGACAACATCAGTCATGTCCCACCGTTGTCAGAGAAGGCAATCCTGGAATAGCCGCACACATTGCTCATAGGTACGTTTCATTTTCAGAAACCAATGCACTCAATTGATACAGCTCCTATGTATGAAAAGCACAGAAAAGAAATTTTGAGACTCAGTTTTGACAATATTTTGAAACTCTTTGGAAAGTGGAATCAGAGGAGAATGAAAATTAACTGTCCGACTGTGCAGAGAGAGGGAAGGCACTTTTCCCTTCTTTGATGAGCTGGGGTATTGACTGATCTAAGGCATGAAACAGATTCCTGGTAGAGCTGCGCTCTCTGCATCAGGAACAAGAAGTCCTGATCTCCTGAACGGTAATGAAACCCAGGCCACTCAGTTAAAGCGCTGAATACTAACCACTAGACCACCAGGGATGAGGGCAGAAGCCGTTGCACCGTTTATTCATAACACAGTTTTTGGAATTATGTCACTGCAGATATGTTTCCCCTCAAAAATGATTGAATTATCGAGTGTTTACAGCACAGAAATGGGTCCCATCATCTCATTTCCCAGCACTTGGTCTGTAACCTTGTGAACTCTGACGTTTCATTTGAATGATAATTTCTCTGGAACGTTTTAATCTCGTAAAACACAATAAATGGGATTAAAGTTTGAGATGGGAACTGAATCCCATTTTTACCCATAGACTGAAGCACGCAGACACATTTCCCCAAGTGTGACACAGGCCTCGGGAGAAAACAAGGAGAAAGTAAGATTTCACCGACTTGTCTGATGTTGTCCCATTTCTGAGTTCAACACCAATGTCTGGTTACAGTAAAGAAAGGAAGCATTCATCTCCTCCCGTCCCAGTGTTCCTTACCCATTGTTTCCCCATTACTCTGTAGTTTATACTGCCGTTCTTGCTGCCAAACGTGATCACTGCTCACGCCCGCTATTTCCTGTCCTGTCTAACGTTTTGCCTCAAGTTCCTGGAATGAAAAACAGGAATGGCCTATTTCAAGCACTTTTCTAGCTTACAAGGACAGTGTTATCACCACTGAGCAAGCACATTGCCAGCTCAAAGAGAAGGTCTCATCCTTTAGAAACTGAAAGACAAAGATGATTGGATATCCTCAGTATTGTAAACCAAGCAACAAGACTGGAATAGGGCCGAGGGGTTCACGCACAGAAGGATGGGTGAATAGAATGGCGAATCTCATGGTGTCCTGGGTGATGTTGACAGAAATCATCCCTGGTAGTATAGTGATGAGGATTCAGTGATTTCACTGTCATGGCTTGTTAAAGGTTAACGTTTACAGTTATCAATATGAAATACGGCTTGATATTTCGAAGCAGAATGATGTTGTGCAGCAGACAGACTCGTTTCCCTGCATGACCTAATGAGAGAGCTCAGAAGAGCCAGGAGGAGACATGAGAGCCACGAGGAGATATTAGAAGTTGTTCGCGGATAGGGTCAGGGTTAACCCTCAGGCTTTCCATAGGTATGTCAAGAATAAAAGAATGACGAGAGGTAAATGAGGTCCAATCAAGAATAATGGTGGGAAGTTGTGCGTGGAGTCAGAGGAGACATGGGAAACACTAAATAAATATTTTTCGACAGTGTTCACTATATAAAAAGAAAATGTTGACGAGGAAGATACAGAGATACTTGCATCTAGACTCGAAAAGATTGAGGCTCACAAGGAAGAGATATTAGAAATACTGCAGAGTGTGAAAATAGAGAAGTCCTCTGGGCCGGATGGGATCTATCCTAGGATCCTCTGGGAAGCAAAGGAAGAGATTGCCGAGCCTGTGCCATTGATCTAGAAATCATCATTATCTACAGGAGCAGTGCCTGAGGACTGGCGGATAGCAAATGTGGATCCCTTGTTCAAGAAGGGTAGTAGAGACAACCCTGGTAATTACAGACCAGTGAGTCTCACTTCAGTTGTTGGTAAAGCGTTGGAAAAGGTTATAAGAGATAGGTTTATTAATCATCTATAAAATAATAATCTGATCAGGGACAGTCAGCACGGTTTTGTAACGGGTAGGTTGTGCCTAACGAAACTTATGATTTTTTTGACAAAGTGACCAAACAGGTGGATGAGAGGAAGCAGGTTGATGTGCTGTATATGGATTTCAGCAAGGTGTTCGATAAGGTTCCCCACAGTAGGCTGTTATACAAAATGCTTAGGAATGGGATTGTGGCAGACACAGCAGTTTGAATCAGTAATTGGCTCGCTGAAAGACAACCGAGGGTTGCAGTTGATGCAACATGTTCATCCTGGTGTCCAGTTACTAGCGGCATTCCGCAAGGGTCGATATTCGGTCCACTGCTATTCGTCATTTTTATAAATGACCTGGATGAGGGATTAGAAGGGTGTGTTAGTAAATTTGCGGACAGCACTACGGTCGGTGGAGTTGTGGATAGTGACGAAGGATGTAGTAGGTTGCAGAGAAACATAGTTAGGATGCAGAGCTGGGCTGAGAGGTGGCAAGTAGATTTTAATGTGGACAAGTGTGAGGTGATACACTTTGGATGGAGTAATCGGAATGCAAAGTACTGGGCTAACGGTAAGATTCTTGGGAGTGCAGACGAGCAGAGAGATCTCGGTGTCCATGTACACAGATCCCTGAAAGTTGCCACCCAGATTGACAGGGTTGTTAAGAAGGAAAACAGAGTTTTGGCCTTTATTAATAGAGGAATTGAGGTCTGGAATCAGAAGGTTATGCTGCAGCTGTACAAAGATCTGGTACGGCCACATTTGAAGTATTGTGAACAGTCCTGGTCACCGCATTTTCAGAAGGATGTTGACTCTTTGGAAAGGGTGCAGAGGGAATATTCTAGCACGTTGCCTGGTATGGAAGGAATGTATTACGAGGAAAGACTGAGGCCCTTCAGGCTGTTCTCGTTAGAGAGAAGAAGATTGAGAGGTGACTTAATTGAGATATACAAGATAATCAGAGGGTTAGATAGAGTGGACAGGGAGAGTCTTTTTCCAAGAATGGGGACGGCAAACACGAGGGGTCATAACTTTAAAGTGAGGGGAGATAGGTATAAGACAGATGTCAGAGGTAGTTTCTTTACTCAGAAAGTAGTTAGGGCATGGAAAGCTTTGCCTGTAACGGTGGTAGATTCGCCAAGATTAAGTGCATTTACATCGTCATTGGAGAGGCATATGGACGTACATGGAATAGTGTCGATGGGATGGGCGTCAGATTAGTATGACAGGGCGGCGCAACATCGAGGGCCGAAGGGCCTGTACTGCGCTGTAATATTCTATGTTCTATATGCTGCAGTTCCACATCAGCAATGTCATCGGCAATTGCCTGACGTTCAATCAGTTTAAAACAAGAACGGAGGGGGCGTCAGGAAAACGGAAGGGGAATAGTGGTTTGTGAGAATTAACTACATGCCTCGTGGAGCCAGGTACAATGTAGATACTGAATATCGGTTTTCCTGTTTACCTTGGTATACTGATCACTACGTATCAATGACCCAATATTGTCTGCCCTTTGTGTCTGGTTCTTTGTACATTTCACCTCAGTTCAGTGCTCCGGGGGACCACACTTTTTTAAATTTGGCACATTTTACTCAGGTCGGTTTTGCAGCTTCATATTAAGGCCAACAATTTTAGGAACAAATAGTCACCATTCAGACCACCAAGTCTGTTCCGCTATTGAATGGTTTCATGTCTGATCTGATAACCTTGACCTGCACATTCTTGCCTTTCGCCATAACGCTTGATGTCTTTGCTGTTTGAAGATCTGCCGATCTCAGCCTGATTACACCTAATGACACTTCCTCAACAGCCTTCTGCTACAAGAAAGTCCACTGATACGGAACTGTCTGAGAGAATAAATGCTTCTTCATCTCTATTTTAATTGTGAGATCGGCATTCTAACACAAAGTTAGAAATCACACAACACCAGGTCATAGTCCAACAGGTTTAATGCAAGCAATAGCGTTTGGAGAGCAACTCCTTCATCAGGTAGCTGTGGAGTACACAGTGGTAAGATACAGAATTTATAGCGAAAGGTTACATTGTAATGTCACTGAAATTATACATTGAAAAATACCTTGATTGCTTGTTAAGTCTTCCATCTGTTAGAATGACAATATAAGGTTCATTTCTTTCTTATGTAAATCGAAAAACGTTCTTTTAACAGTTATATTCTCAGGTGGACTTTACCAATTAGTGTCAGCACAGATAATATGTTGAAGGGATTAGTCCCTTTGTGCTGCGTCCTTGCCATAATGTTTAGACTGACTCTAATCTAAAAAAAAGCAACACGCTGCAGGCAAGAATGTCTTAAGACATGGTACATTGGTGAAGCTGAGCAGAGGCGACCACAACGGAATGGGCGCTGCACATTAATCAACAGACAGGTGTGCCCCTTTTCAGTTGGAGACCACTTCAGTGACCCAGGACATTCGACCGCGGATCTTTGGGTGACAATCTTCCAAGGCGGTCTTCGGAACAGGCAGCAGCTAAAAGTGCCCCCACAGAGACTGATAGCTAAATTCGGTACCCATGGTCATTGGGTTCATGTCACAGTACAGGTGATCCCATTGCCATATCTACAAACAGAGACCCTCCTACACACACACACACACACATCCGTCTGTGGAGTGAAATTGTACTTCCAGAGTTACATTGTACTTTGCTCAAAAACTGCATGAATCCATGTAAGTCTCTGGTAACTCATTTTTATAAATTAGAATCAGTCTAAACATTATGGAACAGACAGCAGCAGAGGGGGGCAAAACAGCAGTTGTTAAATTTCACCTGAGAATGAAATTTTAAAATAAAAATGTTTTGCGCTTTGCATATGAAAGAAGTGAAGCTAACATGGTCATTCTAACAGATCGGAGACTTAGCAAACAATCAAGGTATTTTTCAATGTACAATTTCAGTTACATCACACTGTAAACATATGCTATATCACAAATTTTGTGATTTACAACTGTGGACTCCACAATCACCTGATGAATGAGCACTGGTCCGAAAGCTAGTACTTCCAATTAAACCTGTTGGACTATAACCTGGGGTTGTATGATTTTCAAATTTGCATACCCCAGTCCAAAACCGGCATCTCAAAGTCATTTGATACGAGGTGCTCTGGTCACAGAACCAAACTTTCTGCATCCAACTTATTAAATCCTTGAAAATACCTATATGTTTCATAAGGATCATTTTGTAGTACTGAGTCTCAGCAGGCAAAGGCAACTGATTTCAGCGTTTCTTCCCATTTGATTTCATCTCCTCTATGAAATTCTCACTGACTCTGACAGAACTGCTACCTTTGCTGTTTTGTAATGTCAGGAACTCATGTTCAATTTCAGATTTCCATAAGGAACAACATTTTTTTTCCCTGACTGGAAATCAACATTGGGAATTAGCAGTGAGACAGCTGCATTTCAGCACATTCGCACCAAGGACGACATATGCAATGCTTGGAACTTTTCTTGATGACTTTGTTTTTGCCTGTTTTGTTCAGTTGAAAAATGACAGTTTTTGAGTTTTTAAAACCATGGCGAATGGTCCTTCAGCCTATTGCATCATTCTCAGTTATCAAACATCTGGCTTGGAAACACAGTTTTCAGACGTGACTCGTCGCCTGGTGTGTTCTAACATTTCGAGTCTTAGATAAATTGTTATTCAATTTCTTAAGGACTTGAGTGGAACAAGATACATCTCTGTGAACTAACAGTTCTGAAAGACAAACTCTTTCTCGGAGCCATTTGTCAGTTTTCCTCATGATGCTGCGGAAAATGTTTCTGCGCTCACATCTGAATTGGTTTACCCTGTTTCTTCCTCAGCTTCCTCCTTCTTTCGATTAAATGGTTTAGACTCCAGTACAGACACAAGGTGCAGGTTGTGGAAGTCACGTGTTTGTATTTTCATTGACACTCTGTCTCGCCGGGAGCTGCAGACCTTCCCCACCCTGATTCAGACAGCACTGTCCCTCCTGTGACATTTCCCATGGAGAATGGAAGGACAGTCATTAATAACCCGCACTTGGAAACGGAACGACAGTTTTAAAATATATACACTGCCCCAGCCAGGAATTGAGCTCCGAACACCCGCATAACATACGGTGACACTAACCACTATACTAGCAAGGACAACAGTTTCAAAGGAGACACTTCAGCCCGTTGTGGTTGTATTTGTCAAAAGCAACTGCTTAACGAACATTTAGCCCAAAGACTTACAGGTATTGACAGAAAATATTCACATCTGAATATTCCTTCAGGTTATAAGGGTTGCTGCCTCTCTGACCCTTCCAGACAGTGTGTTCCAAATTCCAACACCCGCTGGCCTATACCGCTTTTCCACACATCTACTTTAACCATTCTGTCTCTCTCCTTAAATTTCTGCCCCCCTGTGATCGTTCTTTCCATCGCTGGGAAACGCTTCTTTCAGTCTACCTTATCTATACCTCTCACAAACCCCTCTGCACGGTGACAAACAACCCCACTCTGTCCTGTCTCCCTTCATGACTGAGACTCTTCTGCCCAGACACTATCCGAGTGAATCTCTCCTGCAACTCTCCCAGTGCGATCTCATCCCTGGACAATTCTAGCACTGAGCCGAATGAACATATTTCCATTCTGTGACAGCATCGGGGGTGGCTCTACAGCATTTATTGCCTTCCGGTTTGGAGTCACGTGGACGCCAGACCAGATAAGGACGTCAGTGAAACAGATGGGTTTTTAAGACAACGGAATCTTAATTCTAGGCATTTATTGCATTCACATACGATCATCGTCGTGGTGTGGTGGGAATCGAACCCGTCTCCACTGAATATTAACAATCCAGCGAAAATACCACTAGGCTATCGCAGAAAGCCCTCCTGGGGGATCTTTCCCAATAGAGTCACTTTTCCCCAGTTATTCCCTATGCCCTTTCATTGAGCCTCACACTCCAATAATCTCTGGTCTATGTCAGTAAAAGCTGCGAAAAGAGAATTGATCTCACAGCCACGATATCCAAACGGATCAGGTGATTTGAAGGTGCCAATGAAGAGATTGGGGCATGGTCACCCAGCAACAGTGAGTGCAACAGCACAGACTGGATGGTATCAACGTGAAAGTGTATGTTAGATTGTGCAATGCCTCAGTCAAATGGGATGAGGGACGTAAAAGAGAGGTAGGGAGAGTGCGAGGGAGAGACATCTTCGAGAACTTTTGGGTTTAAATTCTGATATTTGAAACGCAGAACAACAAAATTCGATGGAAAAGAAATCATCACCTCGGAGAATATTATCTTGTAAAAAACGATTTATTTCTTACCGTGTTTCACCAAAAGTAAAGCTTTGAGAGAACGGACCCCTATGGTGTGGATTAGAGACGAGGTCGCTGCAATCACAACGCAGAATGCGAACTACTGAACGGTTACAGCTTTCCACAGACCACGCTTGCAAACTGCAACCAGTATGGTAGCAGAGGAAATGTCAGGAAGAATGTACAATATCAGGACTTAGCGGCAGGCATATGGGAACGCAAAATGAACCGAATCTTTAACTTTTGCATCCCCAGAGACTGTGGAGGTTCCATGAATAAGAGTACAGGAGAATGGGATTAATGAAACTCTCCAAACTTTTGGGAGAGTGCAGAACATTGTTGAAACGGATGCTTCAATAGCATTATATTTGAATATCGGCGACTTCATCACTTTGCCCACACAAGGCAGGACCAACTGCTGCATGCAATCACACATAATCCCAGTTCCAGCCCCGGAATCAGAGAAACTGTGTGAAGCAGCCACGAAGATCCAATTGGAAACTGGGATGGAATGACAGGAGAGAGGCGCATGTATTTCCGAGGTTGGGACAGCTCCTCGTCAAAAGCGGGGCGGAAGGGAATACTTGCCCCCATTTATAATATTATGACCATAAACAGTACATGTTGCTGAGACAGCCGATTGGCGCATCCGAAGTGTGTGGAGACTTTAACTTTGGGGAGGCAATGTACGAAATTTCATTTTCCTGTTTGGATCAGTGGTTTTGACAATGGCATCGGCTTTTGTTCGCATCAACTCAGAATCAGCTTCTTGTTCCCAATAAATACTGCAACCTGGAGAAGGTGGTGTTGTGGTTATATAATAATCGAGTCATTCTTGGGGACTCACACACGGAACTGGTAATGTTAAAGTTTGACGAATAGAACCTGGAATGGAAGCCTGACCTCAGGAACAGAGAACATGCCTTTCATTTCCTGCAATCCCATTCATGAATGTCGCTTATACAGGGGATGCTACCATCTTTACCCAATCCTACCTACTTGTGCCTCCAGGACCTGACCGAAATAGCTGACCCTTAATCCGAGAATGACGACCGTGTGGGAAAGCAGGCCATTCGGCCCTTCCAGTCGACACCATCTCTCTGAAGAACATCCTAGCAGACCCACACTTCATAACTATTCCGGTCCCCTTCATTTCCCATGTCTGATCCCAGTAGCCTGCACACCTTCAGTCTGTGGGAGGAAACTCACATAAGCAAAGAGAGAATGTGCAAACTGCACACAGTCACACGAGACTGGGATCAAATCCATGTCTCTCGTGCAGCGAGGCAGCAGCGAATCAGGAAGAACCACAAATGCTGTCCTGACCAGCGACATCCACACCCAGTGGGTATATCAGGAAGAATAAAAACACATTCACAACATGGACAACGGGACTTACGTCTGCGTGGACCTGAATTCAACCAATCGTTCATCCTGGGTAGATACAAGGACACCGATATCACAGAGAAACCAGCGCAATGCGGGATTCAATTCCCTGCTGAAGTGGAAACTCATCTACTCAGTCAAACTGGGGACAGACTTTTCAACAATCCCGTGTATGAGAAGGGCTCAATGAGCAGATGAACCTCCAGAGTAACCAGCAAGATTACATATTCCAGAAGGAGATCAATTAAACTGTCAACGCTGCTGTTCATCCAAACCAGCTGCCAGTTTCATAGCGTCAAAGTCACAGACTCACACAGCATGAAAACAGGCCTTTCACCCCTACCAGCTCAAACTGAACATAATGCCAAACTAAACGAGTCGCATCTGACGAATCTTGTAACTGCTGAGGGTTAATAATGCCATTGAGATATTATTACTGCATTGTTAATATGAATGTCCAGATATTATTCTGTGGAAACGAAATCAAACCCTGGCATGGCAGATGCTGGAATTTTATTTAAATAAGTACCTAGATTCTAATGATGATGTTGAATCAGTAGATCTGATTCACTAATGCCTGACAGGGAAGGAAACTGCCTTACCTATCTGATCTGGCTGGTACGTGACTCCAGATCCATAATATCGTGGTCGATACTGAACTTCCCTCTGGGCAATAAATTCACCAGGCATGAGTGAATAGCTTTTGTTAATCCCACTGATACTTTCGAATTCATTTATCGATCCAAATATCCTCTAAATATTGTAAATGTACACTCATTCATCACTGCCTCAGGAAGTGAATTGCACACATAAACCATACTCTGTTTTAAAAAGCCTCTCATGTCTTATTTTAAATCCCTGTTTTCACTTCGAACATTTGCACTCTCGTCTTGAAGTGCCCCCTCCTTAGAGAAAAGACAGTTACAGTTAACTCGTGCCGAACTCTCAGTAATTTATTAATTTCTATCAGGTCGCCTTTCAAACTCCAGTGCTCGAGTGAAAGTAGTCTCAGAATGTCCAGCCTTTCGTTATAAGACAAACCTTCCCCACTCGCCATACGCTGGCATACCTGTTCTAAACCTACTCCAGCTGAATAATTTCCTTGCTATTTCTGGGCGACAAGAACTGGACACAGTTTTCCAGAAGATGCATCACCCAATATCCTATTCAACTTCAACATAACGTACCAACTCCCACGCTCAAAGGACAGAGCAACGAAGGCGAGATGACATTTTTTTAACTATTCTGTCTATATATGAAGCAAATTAAAATGAATTATGTACTTGCATTCCTGGCCTCTGTGTTCCACAACACGATGCAATGCCCGATCATTAATTGTATAAGCCCTACTAATATTTGATGTAGCAAAATGCAATACCTTCCATTTATCCAGATTGAACTTCATGTGACATTTTTCAGCCCAAAGACGCAATGGATTAAGATCCTTCTGGAACCTTAGATCACCTTCTTTACAGTCTCCAATTCTGCTCCCCTTTGCAAGCTTATGAACCATGGCTTCGATGAGTTCTATTGTTTTCTCATACAGGTCAACGATTTTTAATTATTTGTCGTGGCCATCATTTAGCTGTTTGAAGATCAGGTAACAATTAGTTATGTCGTTAACCATGAGGAAGAAAGCCATAGACTGCAGGGAGATTGGAAACAATTGGCAAGAAAATGTGCTGAAACGAATTCAATCCAGTGAAGTGGGTGATAATGAATTTGGGGAGGATCAATGATAAAAGTGTGAATACCGAGTGGTTTAAAGTAATAAAAGAGAAATTGGAGTAGACATTCACGAATGTTTGAAGGTGATTGGACAAGGGATCAAGTGGTCTAGAGGGGTTGGAGATACTTTCTGTTCTTGACCGCAGCTGGGAATATAAGAGCAGGGAAACGATGCTGGAACTTTAGCAACGGCCTATTCAAGATCAATAGACAGGGGAATCAGATGGACGGAAGTGCGTACTGCAGGTGCTGGAAATCAGAATCAAGATTAGAGTGGTGCTGAAGAAGCACAGCAGGTCAGGCAGCATCCGAGTTGCAGAAAAAAATAACGGTTCAGGCAAACGCCCTTCATCAGGAAAAAAGGTGGGAGCCTCGTGGGTGGAGCGATAAACGGGAGGACTGGGTCTGGGAAGAATTTAGCTGAGAGTGCAAGAGGTGGATAGAGATGGGGTGAAAGGTGATAGGTCGGAGAAGAGGGTGGAGCGGATAGGTGGAAAGGAAGATAGACAAGTGGGACAGGTCAGTAGGATGGTGGCAAGTTAGAAAGTTGGAACTCGGATAAGGTGAACGTGGAGAGATGAGGAAACTGGTGAAGACCACGTTGATGCCCTGGGGTTGAGGGTCCCGAGGTGGAAGATCTGGCGTCTGGTGGTGAGGGAATGGCGGTGGAGGAGACCCAGGAACTGCATGTCCTTGGAAGAGTCGGGGGACGTGGTTATTGATGTTTTTGGTCATGGGGCGTTGGAGTTGAATGTTGCGGGTTCCCTGGAAATGTTCTCTGAAGCGCTCTCCGAGAATGTGTCTGTTGGCCCCAATGTAGAGGAGACCACATCGTGAGTAACAGATGCAATAAACGACATGTGTGGAAGTGCACACGGACATTTGATGGATGTGGAAAGCTCATTGGAGCCTTGGAAAGATGTGAGAGGGAAGATGTGGGTGCAGGTTTTGCAATTCCTGTGGTGGCAGGGGAAGGTGCCGTGAGGGGAGGGTGGGTCATTGGAGGGCGAGGACTTGACGAGGTAGTCGTGGAGGAAAGAGTCTTTGTGAAAAGTGGATAGGGTTGGGGAGGGAAATATAAATTCCCCTGTCACTGCAGAAATTGCAAAACCTGCACCCACATCTACCTCCTCACCTCTGACCAAGGCTCTCATGGTGGCTGCCACATCCATCAAAGTTTCTCCTGCACTTCCACACATGCCATTTCTTGTTCCGGTCCTACCGATGCGGTCTCCTCTAAGTTGGAGAGAGGAGATGTGTCCTCACACAAATCTTCAGAGGATATCTCCAGGATAACCGCAAGAATCAACCCCAGTGCCCCATGGCCAAACATTTCAACTCCCCCTCCCACTCTCCCGAGGACATGCAGGTCCTGGGCCTCCTGTATCGCCACTGCCTCACGACCCGATGCCTGGAGGAAGAAAGCCTTATCATCCGCCTCGGGACTCTTCCACCCCATGGCATCAATTTTGACTTCACCCGTTGCCTCATTTCCCCTCCCCTACCTTACCCCAGTTCCCACCTTCCAGCTCAACACCATCCGCCTGACTTGTCCCCCCGTGCATCTTGATTCCCACCTGTCCACTCCACCTACTTCTCTGACATATCATGTTCACCCCACGCCTGTATCCACTTACAGCACTCTCAGCTACCTTCTCCCCAGCCCCACCCCCTTCCCATTTGTCTCTCCATCCCATGTGCTCCCAGTCTTATTCCTGATGAAGGGCTTTTGCCTGAAACGTCCATTTTTTCCTGCTCCTCAGATGCTGCCGGACCTGCTGTACTTCTCCAACACAACTCTAATCACGAGGGGAGTCAGTTGATTGAGAAGATTTTCAGATATTTTCTATTGTTGACCACAGACTGTGGATGATAGCAGAACTTTAGCAATCACCAGTTTAGGGAACAGCTAAAGGACTGAGCACAAGTCTGGTCATGGCATAAATCAACATTTTTCTTAAAATTGTAAGATAAAAGATGGAAGGCTGAAGTATGCAACTTTGCCCATCAAGACCGTTTCACCAATGAGTTTCTCACTGATACGATTCAAAGTCAGGGTGCTATGGGCCTTGGAGGGGAACTTGAAAATGGTGGCGTTTCGTTGCACCTTCAAACCTTGTTATATAGTCAGTATAGCTGTTGAGCTTTGAAGGTTGTCAAAATGCCCGAATGACTTACTCCAGTGCATCTTATAGTGGTGCAATCTGCTGCAATTGTGCCTTAGCGGTGAAGGGAAGGAATATTGCAGGTGTTGAAGAGGGTACACTCAAGTGACTGCATTGTCGTGGACGGTGTCCAGTTCCTTAAGTGTTATTGAAGTTATACCCATCTAGGTAAATGGAGAGAGTTACATTCCATGTCTCTTTTGTGCCTTGCAAACGATGTAGGATTCACAGAACAATGAGTTGAGTTTATAATCAAAAAATGTCTCAAGAACATGTTATTGTTGTCAAAGTATTTATGTAGCCAGTTTCGATAAGCTTTTCCCCTGAAATAATAGCTCTGTGGACGATTACACGGGGTAATTTGTTTACAGTAAAGTTATTGAATGTCAATGAGATATGATTAAATTCTCGTTTGTCAGAGTGATCATTATTCTATTTCCTCCTTGTGTTGACCAATTTGATTCCATTCGCTGTCTGATTTCAAGTTCCAATTCCCATCTGTGCTTGAAATTTCAACCGTTTCTTCGCATAAATGTCTCCTCCTGCTGTAATAATATGTAAGGATGCTGCAGGGGACAGCAGAGATTAATGAACATGTTGTCAACACTGGAGAAAATGGAGCTTCGTGGAATGATTCGTTAGGCTGGGATTATTCTCCTTGAAACAAAGGAGAGGGAGGGGAGCTCTATAATCACATAATAACATTTATAAACGTTCCATATTCATGGGATCTTGACAGGGTAGTTACGGGCAGGTGGTTCACCCTCTGGTATGAGGAGAGCACCAGAGGACATGAACTCAGAATTAGATATTACCTAATTCAAAAATGAGGGGTAATTTCTTTGCTCAGGGGCCAGTGAATCGGTGGAACTCCTTGCCGAAATTGTTATTGAGGCTGAGGTGTTGTGTATTTTCAAACTATGCCAGACAGATATTTAACCAGAAAGATGATGAAGCTTTGTCGTGGCAATGCTGGAGAATGGAGTTGAGGCTTATCAGATCAGCCATGAGGTCGTTGAATGATGGAGCAGACTCGATGGGCTGAATGGCCGACTTCCAATCCTACATCATTTGGTCTAACGTCTTATTTTATTGATACCTTTAGAATTCTGAGGGGATGGGATGAAATGATAGAAAAGGTTTCTCAAACTGATCAGACAGATCTGGAACTAAGCTCATAAGGTCATGAACAAGAAATGTGCTGTGGCCTGGATACAACAAATGGCACTGGGCACACCGCAGATGGGTATGTGCAGATGTTGTGATTGCTAAAGAAAATTGGTGGATATAGTATTGTTGCCAACTTGGTGACCACGCTGGATGCTGGATCGTGGTATGATTCACACAGCAAAAAATTGTGAAAGAATGAAAGATTCGTTTCATTGGAAA
The DNA here is from genome assembly GCF_047496795.1 of Chiloscyllium punctatum. Taxonomy (NCBI): domain Eukaryota; kingdom Metazoa; phylum Chordata; class Chondrichthyes; order Orectolobiformes; family Hemiscylliidae; genus Chiloscyllium; species Chiloscyllium punctatum. Next base: position 73,270,229 of record NC_092754.1, on the reverse strand, counting down.
AGTTTTCTGCGGTTCCAATTCAATTGACTGTTTAAAATACTGATCAGAACTTTGTGTGGAGTGTGACATTAAAATTCACAAGCCCACTGGATAAAATATTGCATCCGATCTCTCCTTTTTTGTTCCCCTTTCATTCGATGTAAATTCATAGAAAGTCAAGATGGAATGAAAGGAGGAAGGAAACGTTTGCACTCCTTTTCATTATCCCAATGTAACTTACAACAGAATCAAATTGCTTTACTTCGACTTTGATGAGATATCGATTTATCACAAATCTCCATTGCAATGAAGGGCAAGAGCAAGATTCTCCACCCAAAGTAACCTAAAGATGCGAGGCACAAAGGAAAACAAGAGCTGCTTATGATGGAAAAAACAGCCAGAGAAGGATTCAACTCCACACATGAGCAATGGAAGAGCAACCCGTCGCCTGAACCCCTAGGAGACTTCAGCCCATTGCAAAGGGGCTCACATGTGACCCCGTCAAGATCACATATGGTGCACCGAGGGGATAAGAAATTCCCTGAGCCGAATCGAATCCACACCAGTATGTTTCTGCTTTCAGGGGAATAATAATACCAGCAAAATACAAGCAATTGACCTCGTCCTTGGAAGGAATACCTTGTCCTTGATTTATTTCGAGTCGGAACTGTCTCAGAATGAACCAGCAAACATGAAATTCCCGTCACATTCACACGCACATTTAATCTTGACGCATAATTTCTTCAGATGGTTTCTATCGCACGTGAGGAAGTATATACATAGAGAGAAGTGAAGGTGATGTTTTAGCTCGATGGTCTTTCTCATATGGCTGAACCTGAACTGGGTAAAATTCCCGGAAATGCAGTTTTGTTCGTTTCATTTTATTAATTTTGCTGTAACTTCACTCTGTTCATTCCAATGATCGGAAGTGAATTGGATTTATATGATTGGAACGTTTAATGTTGTGTTCAATTTTGCTCCGAATTTATTTCAGCTTAAAGAAAATACTGATGAGAAAAACAGAAGGTTGAACTACAAAACAAGATGTCAGTTTTGATGCTCAGTTACTTTGGCTGATTTCAGTGGGTATCAAATGAACCCAATATCATGGCGATCGTCCTCCCATCTTTAAGGCATGGGATTAAAGCAGGAAATCGGTCTCCAAGAGACGGGTCACTTCCTACTCATTATGGAATAGCTTTCCTTGACAATATACAAAATCTGCTCTGTTCCATTTATAATGCTTCATGTGGTATATTAATATAAATCTTTCAAAACTGAGTTTTTTTTTGCTGAATCTTACTCAGCTGCATTCGCTTCCGATATTTATTTGCATCTGAAATCGTCCAAATAAGACATTGTTTCCTCACACCTTCTACCCCCTACACCCTCCTTTACTCTTTTACCTGGCCACAGGCTGTCTCTCTCCTGGTGAAACTCACTGCTTCTGTGTCTCTAAATGTGCTTTTCCAAATATTTTGGAAACGGATTGTCTGAGTGACAGAAATTCTGCTCCCATCATTTATTAGTCCTACTTCGATGGTTTTGAAATCTCGACTTTCAGAAATTTATGAACTTGAAAGAGTGAATTTACCACATATTTACTGACTCCAAACCTCATATACTCCGGAAAACTTCCATTCGGTTTTCCTTGGTTCAGTGTCAAATTTTCCAACACACAAATAAATAAAATTCCATCCCCACTAAACGCCGTCAGCATCGTCTCCAATGTCTGAGCAGCCCAGTAAACGCTGGCAGTGTCCTCTCTGACAGAGTCACATATTCCCTACAAGGCAGGAAGTACATTTCAGACAATCAAGTCTGTAGGGAGACTCTGAACAGCATCTCAACCAGACATAGCTCCCATCTCAATCCCTCCAGGCCTCTGGCTTGTGATTACAAATAAACCTGCTGGAATAAAACCTGGCATCGTGTGACTGCTGACCTTATCACTGCGTTACCCATGGCTAATTCACTTAACTGACTGAATTCACTCCCTGGACACATGAGCGCAATTTAACATGGCCAATCCAACTAACCTACAGACTTAAGAGCAGTGAGAACCACTAAGCAAATGTACCATCACATTGAACACTATTTGAATCATGTGTAATGGCTTTACACACTGGTAACTCCACCTAGTGAAAGCAAGCCGCGCCCACCAACTCGAATTCAATGCATCCAAACGCGGTTCTATGCTGGACAACCTCACTGAACACAAAGCTGCTGGAAATGTTTCTGCACGCAGATCTGAATGGGTTTACTTTGTTTTCTTCCTCAGATTCCCCATTTAAATAAACATATCAGTCAGGAACAACTCTATATAATGGTTTTCATTACAACACAAACACAATGTGCAGTTTGCAGAAGTTACGTGTTTGCACTTTCATGACACTCGATCTCTCCAGGAGCTGCAGTCCTTCCCCAGCTGATTCAGACAGCACTGTCCCTGCTGTGACATGTCCCATCGAGAATGGAAGGCCAGGCATTAATAACCTTCACTGGGGAACAGAGCGACAGGTTTAAAACTTTTACGATGCCCCCAGCGGAGTATTGAGCCCTGTGACAGGCGGGGACACTAACCACGATACAGTGGAGGATGACAACATCTAAGGAGGCCCTTCAGCCTGTTGTGGCAGCACTTGTCAAACACAACTGCTTAACGACCTGAATCAAGTTTTCCATCGTTTAGCCCATAATTTTACATGTTTTGGCATCACAATTTAACGTCTCGATTTTCTTTCAGGTTAGAATGATTTTGCCTCTCTGACCATTTCCGCAAATCTACTCAAACCTTTCTGCCTTTTCCCGAAATCTTTTGGCCCCAGTGTTCGATCCCTCCATCAATAACAAAAGCTTCTTTCAGTCTATCCTATCCATATCCCTCAGTATTTAGTACATCTCAGTCATGTCTTCTCCAATCTCCTCTGCTCGGCGACAAACAACCCCAGTCTGTCCAATCTCTCCTCACAACTGAAACTCTTCAGCCCAGACAATATCCCAGTGAATCTCCACTGCAACGTTCCCAGTGCGATCACATCCATGAAGTACTCTGAATTGCAGAACTGCACACAGTAATCTAGCTAGGGCCGAATGAACTTTTTTCTCTATTTTGTTACAGTTTGAGGGCGTCGCTGACTCGGCAGTATTGATTGGTATCCCTAATTGCACAGCGGATAGTTGAAACTCAACCATATTGTAGTGAGTCTGGAGTCACATGGAGGCCCGAGCAGGTAAGAATGACAGTTTCGTTCCTTAAATGACGTCAGATGTTTTTTTTCAACAATTGAACATGGATATATAGGAGTTGTTAGATCGTAATTCCAGATATTTATTGAATCCCAATTCTACCACCTAGCATGGTCAGAGTCAAACCCAGGTGCCTGGTGTCTGAATTAACAGTTCAATGTTCAGTGGTAATAGCGCTCGGCCATTGCAGAAAAGCAGTGAAACTGATCTTATCCAAGAAAGTCGCTTTTCCCCGATACTGTCCCGTGCCATTTTCCTGAGCTTGACCACCCCCCCCCCCGCACGAATTATCTCGGGTCCATATCAGTAAAAGCTGCTACATGAGTATTGATCTCACAACAGTGGTAAACAAATGGATCAAATGTTCTGCAGGTCCCGATGGTGGGGTTGGGGCACGTTCACCCTGCAACAGTGACCCCAGCCACACAGACTGATCGGTATCAATGGGAGAGTCTGTATTAGACTTTACAATGCCTTAGTGAAATGGGAAAAGACTCCGCAAACACATGATGAAAGAGCGGCTCTCTGAAAGCTCGTGCTTCAATTAAACCTGTAAGACCATAACCTGGTGTTGGGTCATTTATATCTTCGTACTCCATAGTCCAACAACGCCATCTCCAAATTAATGAAATGGGGGTTATGGGATGGAAAGTTCGGTTAGTGATCGTTGGAGGGAAGAAATCTCTGAGAACGGGTGGATTTGAATTCTGACATATGAAACACAGAGATGTGAGCGAGCAGAGCTGGAAGGAAAAAAAAAAATCAGCTTGGAGAAAATCAAAACTTTAAAACAACTTATTCCTTTGTGTTTCACAAAAGACTGGGTCATATAGAGCAATTACTGCCGCGACTCGGATTCGAACCGAGTTTGCTGCGGCCACAACGCAGAGTACTAACCACTATACGATCACGGCAGCCCACTAACATGCACTAAGCGCTCGCAATAAGTACAGTATCATAAGGAATGTTAGGCAGAGCAGCAAATGCACAATATCCGTGCTTAGCGAACAGGAGCTGATATGTGGGAACTAAGAATGGTCTGACCATTTAACATCGGTTCCCCCAGTGGCTGTGTTGATTCCATCATTGATGTGTTGAGGGCTGAGATAAATACATTTCTCCAAAACATCAAAGACTCCGCGGACAGTGCAGCTTTTATAACCTGCACATCCACCAATATCATTTATTATATCCGTTGCTCCCGGTGCAGTCTCCTGTACATTGGGGAGACTGGGCGCCTCCAAGCAGAGCGCTTTAGGGAACATCTCCGGAAAACCCGCACCAATCAACCACACAGCCCTGTGGCCCAACATTTCAACTCTCCCTCCCACTCTGCCGAGGACATGGAGGTCCTGGGCCTCCTTCACTGCAGCTCCCTCACCACCAGACACCTGGAGGAAAAACGCCTCATCTTCCACCACGGAACACTTCAACACCAGGGCATCAATCTGGACTTCAACAGTTTCCTCATTTCCCCTTCCCCCACCTCACCCCATTTCTAAACTTCCAGCTCAGCACTGTCCCCATGACTTGTCCTGACTTGTCCTACCTGCCTATCTTCTATTCCACCTATCCATTCCACCCTCCCCACCCCGACCAATCACCTTCATCCCCTCCCCCATTTTACTATTGTACGCTATGCTACTTTCTCCCCATCCCCACCCTCCTCTCACTTATCTCTCCACCCTTCAGACTCTCTGCCTGTATTCTTGACGAAGAGCTTTTGCCCGAAACGTCGATTTTACTGCTCCTCGGATACTGCCTGAACTGCTGTGCTCTCCCAGCATCACTAATCCAGAATCTGGTTTCCAGCATCTGCAGTCATTGTTTTTACCAAGCTTTTGTTGAAATATATACTTCAATAGCAATGCAGTTTACCATCGGTTACTTCTCGAGTTTCCCCACACAAGGCAGTAACCACTGCTGCCACATGGTCCCTGTTCCTCGCCCCAGAATCAGAGGGACTGGGTGGTGCAGTCGCGAATAACCAACTTGAAATCAAGATGGGAATGAAGTTGCAGAGAGACTCGATGGCTCAAGTGACTCAACCGGAGAATGCACGGTGTTTCTATGATGGTTTAGAGTCGCAAGCAATTCCGAGGTTGGGAGTGCTTCTGGTCAAAGGCGGGACAGAAGGGAAAATTTGTTCCCGTTTATAATAACAGCAATCTACAGTGCATCTTGCTGAGACAGCTGAGTGCCACAACTGGAGCGTGGGCAGCTGGTTTGAAGTTTAATTTTGCTTCACTATCACCCAGTTCCCTGGAATGAATTGGTTTCACCATTTTTATTTCCAATTGTTTAATATCTCCCAGCAGTCTGCGGCTTTCTTCCTCATGGTTAATTGCATGACGAACTGTTGTGTGATCTGCACACTGCTAAATCACGGCAACTACAAGTAAATATAAATCATTGATCTATATGAGAAAACAGTGGAACTCACTGCAGGCATGCTGCTTAGGTTTGCAGGCGATACCAGTATTGTCGACAGTGAGGAAGATTATCAAAGTTTCGAAAGGATCTTAATCCAATGAGTCGTTGTACTGAAAAATGCAACATGGAGTTCAATCTGGATAAATGAAAGGTATTACATTTTGGTACAACAATACGTGTGGTTTTGCGTATGTTGGAGAACAGGGAAGCTCGGTGTGCAGGTCCATAATTCCTTGTAATTTGCATTACCAACAGACAAGATGATTCAAAGGCATTTCACATACTTCCCTTCATTGCTCATTCCTTTCTGTATAGTAGTTGGGACGTTATGTTTTGCAGGACATTGATGAGGCCTCCTCTCGAATATTATGTCCAGTTCTGGTCGCCCAGTTGTGGGAATGATATTATTCAGCTGGAATAGGTTCACAAAACGTTTGTTGCCTGTGGAAGGTTTGAGTTATAATGAAAGGCTGGATAGGCTGAGACTATTTTCAGATTCGAGTTTGGGGTACTGGATATTGGGGTACTTGAGGAGCAGGAGAATCGACGTTTCGGGGAAAAGCCTGATGAACGACACTTGCGTGAAAAAAAACATTGATTCTCCTGCTCCCCGGATGCTGCCTTACCTGATGTGCTTTCGCAGCACAACACTCTCGACTCTGATCTCTCATCTGCAGTTCTCACTTTCTCCTAGTTGAGACTGTTTTCACTCGTGGTTAGGGGTTTGTACGGTGACCTGACAGAAGTTTATGAATTATTGAGAGGCAAGTTAGAGTTAACGATAGCGGCCTTTTCCCAGGAGGGGGATTGCAAGACGAGAGGGCATATGTTTAAGATGAAAAGAGAGAGTTTTTTTTAAAAAAAGACATGTTTAGATACCGTATTTTACGTGTGTAATTAACTTGCTGAGGAAGTGATGGATGAGGGTATGTTTGCAACATTTAATGGACAATTGATTCCAAACATGAATGGGAAAGTGGGATTTTTAAAATAAATTTATTCATGCCTAGTACATCAGTTATTTCCCAGAGGGCATTTAAGAGTCAACCACGGTATTATCCATCTGGAGTCTCCTGTGGGACAGAGCAGATGAATAGGGCAGTTTGCTTCCCGAACTGGCATGAGTGAATCAGATGGGATTTTCCACACAACTGATTCAGGTCATCAAGAGACTCTTCAATTCCAGGTGCTTATTGAATTCAAACTCCACCATCTGTTATGCCAGGACCTGAACTCTTTGTCCCCAAAATATTACCTGGGTTTTGGATTAACAACACATTAATAAAACAACAAGGGCATTATCACCACTCAGCGGGTACAGGAGGAGGCAGACGGGAATGGGTGAGTTTGGCAGTATGTTCAGCATGGATCGGTTGGACTGACAGTCCTGTTTTCATGTTGTCTGACTCTGACTAAAGCTATGGAGCAGGAAGCTGGTTGGGATTAAAGGCGCATTGACAGCATAATCGATCTCCTGATGGGATATGTAATCCTGCTGGAGTCTCCGGAGGTTATTTTGCTCAGTGATCCCTTCCCACACAAGGGACTGGTGAACGGTCTCGCTCCAGTGTTACTGATTAAATGAGATTCCATCTCTGTGGTTAATTGAATCTCTTCCAGAAGTTCCTATATTGCCCTACTTTCTCTGTGGTATCTGTGTCCTTTTTTCTACACAGGGTGAACGATCCTTTCAAATTGTGTCCACACAGATACAAATTCTGTTTCCCATGTTGAGAATTTGTTTTCATTCTTCCTCATTCACCCACGGGGTGTGAGTATGACTGGTCAGGACAACATTTATTCTTCACCCCTCGTTCGTTTCTGTCTGGCTACACCACAAACCCGGGTGTGATCCCAGCCTCGGGTGTCTGTCTGTGGGCAGTCCACACATTCTCTGTGTGTATGCGTTTTTAAGGGCTCAACACGCTCCACTTGTGCCATTCAGCTGTCTTCGAAAGATGCACCAGAAATCGCTATGATAGTATAAACGGGGACAACCATTCCCTTGAGCAGGAGCACACTCAACCGAGGAATTTCTTGCGCCTCTATATCATCGCAGAAGGACGCACGCTCACCAATTGCATCACTGGAGACAGAGAGTAACTCCACGCACTCATTCTCATCCCCATTTCCGGTTGGATCTGGGCGGCTGTGCCGATGTTATGTTAAACTCCTATTGAAGCATACATTTCAACAATAGCCTGTACTGTCCCCCAAGTCTTTGATGCTTGTCGAAATCTATTAATCTCAGTTTTCAACATTCTCTTACAAGGGATCTCCACAGCTCTGAGGAAACCGAACTGAAAGATTCAGCTCATTCACAGTTCCCACATATATATCACTGTTCGCTGAGTACTGATATTGGGCATTTGCTGTTCTTCCGAACATTTCCTCTGCTAGTATACTTATTGCTGCTTGCAAGCATCCTGTTCTGTGGTTACTGTGATCGTGGTTGTCGGTATTTTGCATTGTGACCACAGCAACCTTGATTTGAAACCAAATCACGGCACTTAGTATTCTCTCCGTTGTCCTTTTTGTGACACATGCTCAGAAATTAATTGTTTTACCTTCAAATTCCGCTCTCTCACATCTCCGCGTTTCATATATCAGGATTCAAACACACCCGTTGTCAGAGATTCCGGTCCTTCCCACGATTATTAAACCTCCTTTCCGTCCCCCCTTCCATTTCTCTGAGGCAATGCACAATCTATCACTCTCTTTCACATTCATACTATTCTGGCTGTGCTGCTGCTGCGGTCACTGTTATTGGGTGAACGTGCCCCAATCCCACCATCGGGGCCTTCAAACAAATTGATCCAATTGGATACCGCGGTTGTGAAATCAATCCCCATGTAGCAGCATTTACTGACATAGGCCAGAGACAATTGGAGCGTCAGGCTCATGGAAAATACCCAGGGCAGTTTTGGTGAAAAGACATTTTGTTGGAAAAGATCAGCTTTTATGGCTTTCCGCGTTGGTCTTGTGATAATTTCATAGGACCGATAATCCAGAGACCGAGGTAATTGTCTGGGTACCGGGGCTTGAATCCCACTATGCCATGATCGTCAAATTTGGATTCAAAACATATCTGCAAGGAAGAATCTAATGACTACTATAGATCCATTGACAATTATTGAAAAAAAAATCTATTTCACTGATGTCATTTCGGGATGGAATTTGCTATCCTTACTTGGTCTGGGCTGCATGTGACTTCAGACTCACAGCAATATGGTTGAGTATCAACTGCCCTCTGGGGAATGTGGAATGGGTAATAAAAACTGCTCAGCCAGAATCGCCCTCATACTAATCCAGACATTTTAAAACAAATACTCATTAGGATCAAGCAAGAGCGTTGTGTGCAGTTTTGTAAGTCACATTATAGTAGGGATGTGATCACACTGAGAAAGTTGCAGGAGTTATTTACCGGGATACTGTTTGGGCTGAAGAGTTTCAGTTTTGAAGAAAAACAGGACAGAGTGGAGTGTTTGTCGCAGTGCAAAGGAGATGTAGACAAGACTTGATTGAGTTCGGGCATGGACAGGGTTGACTGAACGAGTTTCCCATTCATGGAGGGATCGATCAGCAGGGGCCAGAGACTTCAGAAGAAAGACAGAAAGGTTTGAGAAGTTGTGCGAAAAACCTTTATCAGCCAGTGGGTGGTTGGAATTTGGAATACACTGTCTGCATTTTTTTAGAGCGGTAGAACCCCTTATAACCTGAATAAATATTCAGATGTGAGCTTGTGATGCCAAGACATATAAGGCTGTGGGGTAAGCATTCTGAAATGGGATTCAGTTCATTAGGCAGTTGTTTTTGACAAGTGTGGCCACATTGGGTTGAAGGGCCTCCTTTAACATTCTTGTTCTCTGTAGTACAATGGTTGGTGTCCCCGCCTGTCACAGGGCTCAATTTTCCGCTGGGGACAGTATAAGCGTTTTAAAACTGTCACTCCATTCCCAAGTGCGAGTATTGATACCTGTCCTTCCATTCTCGATGGGGCATATCACACGAAGGACAGTGCTGCCTGAATCAGTGTGGGAAAGGGCTGCAGCTCTCAGGGAGGCAGAGTATCAGTGAACGGCCAAACACGTGACTTCTGCAAACTTCACCTTGTGACTGTGTTGGAATGAATAGCATTTGACAGACTTGTTCCGGATTGAAGGATTTACTAGAAACAGGAAGCTGAGGAAGAAACAACATAAACGCATTCAAGTATGAGTGCAGAAACATTTCCCACAGCACGAATAAAATTGTAAAAGACAGAGTAGCGTTTCGATACATTGAATTTGGGTTCATTTGTTTTGATCAGTTTTACCAGGTTATAAAACCATGAAAAAATGATACAGCACTTGCTCATTTGATGGAACATTGTTTCAGTAATTCGCACTGCTGTTCAGAGGGAGGGTTAGGTTGATTTGCAAAGTTAAATTTCCCTTTCGTGTCCAGGGAGTGAATTTAGTAAGTTAGGTGAATTAGCCATGGGTAACGCGGGGATAAGGTCAGAAGTCACAGGACGTTAGGTTATACTCCAACAGGTTTATTTGAAATCAAAAGGGGGAGGGATTCCCCTTCTTCAGGTGAAGTATAAGGAAATGGGAAGGGGAACTAGGTCTGAGTGAGATGCTCTTCAGAGAGTCGACACCGGTTCGATTGACTGAAATGCTCTTTCTCCACTGTAGGATTCTGTGATTCTATGAATAGATAATGACGGTGTTTACTGGGGCGTAAAGCCATTAGAGAAGATGCTGATGGGGGTGTACTGAGGATGAGATTTTATTCACTTGTGCTCTTGGAAAATTGAGAAGAGTTATCCCTGAACCAAGGAACACTTAATGGGGTTTTTTCAGGTTATGAAATGTTTGGACAGAGTAAATAGGTGGAAAATTGTCACTTTTAAGTAAGTAAACATCTAGATGTCAGGCATTCAAAACCTTTGATAAAACCTTTGAAGGACAAAAAATGATGAGAACAGAATCGCTGTCACTCCGAGAATCTGTTTTTGAAAATATTTGGAAAGGCACATTTGATGACATACAAGGAATATATTTCACAAGGAGAGAGACAGCGTGTAGCTTGGTAAAGGTGCAGAGGTGGGGTGTAGTCGGTCGGAAGTTGCCGGGAAACAATGTCTAAGTGGGTTGACTTTAAATGTATAGAAATTACTATAATGTGTGCAGCTGAATAAGATTCGGTTCCAAAACTCTGCATGTTGAAAGATTTGGCATAATGTTCTACCTAAAGCATTGTAAATGGAACTGAGTGGATTTTTATTTATTGTGAAGGGAAGATATTACATAATGAATAGGAAGTGACCAGTTGCTTGGAGATCGACTTCCTGCTTTCATCACATGCGTTCAGGATGTGAGAACAAACACCATGATGTTTGGTCCATTTAATACTCAGTGAAATCTGCCAAAGCAACGAGCAACAAAACTGGTGGGTTTTCTTTTGCATTTTAACCCTCTGTTTTTCTGAGCAGTATTTTCCTTAAGCTAAAATAAATTTGCTGAGCAAATTTGAATACAACATTAATCGTTCCAATGAGATATATCTAATTCACTTCTGATTATTACAATGAACATTGTGATGTTTTAGCTAAATTAAAATGAAACGAACAAATCAGCATTTCTTGCGATTTAATCCAATTCAGGTTCAGCCATATGAGAAAGGCCATTGAGCAACAACATTGCCTTTATTTCACTCACCATGGCTGCTTCTTCACGTGATTGAGAAAGTGACTGAAGAAATTATGTGCCAAACGTAGGTGTAAATATGACGGAAAATTCTTGTCCTGTTTCATTCTGACTCAGTTCTGACTCAGAATGTATTAATGACAGCTATTCATTCTGACCAGCTTGGCTATTTATTGGAATTTGCTGTTGTTATAATTCTAGTGAAAGCAGAAACACAGTGGTGTGGATTCGATTCCGCTCTGGAACTTTCTCATCCATGACTTTCACCACATGTAACCTGATGAGGTCACATGTCACCCCTCTACAAAATGTGCAGAGGAGACCGAGAGATTATGGTGATGGGTTATTACACTGCTGTACTCCACATTCATGGGTTCGAGTCACTCTGGTTGCTAACTTTACGCACCGATCTAGCAGTTTTCCTTTGCACCTCACACTCTGGTATACACTGGATCGAGAATCTTGTTCTTGCCCTTCACTGCACGGAAGATTCACAAATAATCAACACCACATTAAAGTCGAAATGAAGAGTGAGAGCAGTCATTCTATCAATTGTAGATGACATTGGTGTAATGAGAAGGAACGCATTTTTCTTTCCGCCCTATATTCCATCTTGTCTTTCTCTAAATTTACATCGAAACAAAGAGAAAAAAAATAACAAGAGATCGGGCGCACAGGTTTCTCCAGTGGGGTTGTTCATGAGTATTTTAACCTAACACTTCACTCAAAGATCTGATCAGTATTTCAAACAGTCACTCCGAATTGGAACCACAGAAAATTTCTCCAATGAAACGAACCTTTCATTCTTTCACCAATTTCTGCTGTGTGTGAATTATGCAACGATCCATCATCCAACGTGATCACTGACTGTGAGCGTGCCAACTGTATAAGATCTAGTAACTTCCTTCAGCAATCACAGCTTCTGTACACAGCCACCTGTGCTGGGCCCAGTGTCATTTGTTGCCCCCAGGTCACAGCACATTTCTTTTTCCTGTTTTTATGAGCTTTGTTCATAATCTGTCTGATCTGTTTAATAAACCTTTTCTGTCACTTCATCCCATCCCCTCACAATTCTGAACTTATGAATAAAATAAGGCGTTAGATGAAATGTTAAACCAAGTGGAAGTATGCTATTCAGCCCAAGGAGTCTGCTCAACCATTCAACGAACTCATGGTTGATCTGATTTGGAGATGCCGGTGTTGAACTAAGTAAAAAATCACACAACACGAGGTTAGAGTCCAGCGGGTTTACGTGGAAGCTCTAGCTTTCTGACCGATGCTCCTTCATCAGGTGATAGTCACCTGACTATCACCTGATGAGGAGCGTCGCTCTGAAAGCTAATGTGCTTCCAATTAAACCTGTTGGACTATAACCTAGTGTTGTGTGATTTTTAACATAGTGGATCTGATAATCTTGAATTCCTTTCTGCTCACTTAGCTCGACAAAGTTTCATCACCTTTCTGATTAACTATCTGGCACAATTTGAAAATACGCAACCACACAGTCTCAACAGCGGTTCCTGGAAAATGCCACAATTTCTTCGACCCCTGAGCAAAGAACTTACTGCTCATTTCTGAATTAAATGGGCAATATCTAATTCTGAGCTTATGTCCTCTGGTGCTCTCCTCAGAGCATAGGGCAAGCTAAATGCTCGTATCTACCCTGTCAAGATCCTACGACTATTGAACATTTATAATTGTTATTATGTAATTATAAAGTTCCCCTCCTCCTCCTTTGTTTGAAGGAGAATAATCCCAGCCTAACCAATCATTCCACGAAGTTCTTCTGTATTCAGAGTTAGCAACATGTTAGTAAGTCTGCGCTACCCCTTATAGCATCCTTACATATTATTAAGACAGGTGGAGAAATTTCGTCAAGGAAACGGGTTGAAATTTCAGGCGCAGACGGGAATTGAAACTTGAAATCAGAAAGCGATTAGAATCGGATTGACCCCCAGAAGGACTAAATACAGCAAAGATATCTCTGACAAATGAGAATCTAATCATGTTCGATTGACATTCAATGGCTTCAATGTAACTGAATTCCTCCGTGTAATCGTCCTGGGAGCTAGAAATTAAGGAAAAATGGAACCTGACCCCCCGTATAAAGAAGTTGACGACAAAAATCTGTCCGTGGGTCAACTTTGTTTGATTATTAACTCAACTCTTCTCTCCGTGAAGCCTACATCGTCCGCAACGCACAAATTAGATGTTTAACAGAACTCTCTCCATTTGCCGAGGTGGGTGCAGCTTCAATACCACTGAAGGAACTGGACACCCTCCACGACAATGCAGTCACTTAACTGTATATTGTTGAACACCTGAATATTTATTCCCTTAACTGTTAAGGCACAATTGAAGCAGAGTACACCACATAGAAGATTCTCTGGAGTTAGTTATCCAGGCTTTGTTGACAGAACCTTCAAAGCTCATCAACTGTACCGACCATAAGGACAAGTTAGAAGATGCACTGAACCTTCACCATTTGCAAATTTGCGTCCAAGGCTCATACCAGCATGACTTGGAGAGGAATCAGTGGTAAATTCATTGAGTGGTGAAGTAGTTTGATGGGCAAAGATTTATACTTCAGCCCACTATCTTTCATCTTTCAATGTTTAAAAAAAATACATTATTGTATAGACCAGACCTGTGCTCGTTCCTTTAGTTGTTTCCTAAACTGGCGGTTGCTAAAGATCGAATATCATCCACAGTCTGTGGTCAACAATAGAAAATATCCAAAAACCTCTCGAACAATTGATCTCCCTGTCCCTGTATTCAGGGATCTGTAAATGCCCATTCCAAGATCTCTTTGTTCCTGTTCACCAATCAGAATCCTCACTCTTATTGTTACAACTCCCCAAGTTCACCACCACTCATTAGTCTGGATTCAATTGTATTCACCATTTTGCCTTTCCACCTGATGGATACATCCCTGCGGTCCCTGACATTATTCATCAGAGTCAACTACACGACTATGTATCGTTATTGAACTTCTAAATCATGACTCCTAATAAAAAAAGTTTGAATTACTGATCTACATCAGGAAACAGTGGTACTTCACTGGGAAAAAGCATCCAAACATTGTTCCTTTCTGCATGGGATGAACAACTGCCATGTTCCAATCTCCAAGGGTTGCTAGCCCAGTATCTCACCAATACTTTTGCAGATGACACAAAGATTGGTGCAGTAGCCAGAAAACATAGAGGACAGTCAAAGAATGAAGGGGAATATAGCTAGACTGAAGAGTTGAGCAGAGAAGTGGCAAATGGAGTTCCGTCCAAGTAAATGTGAGGTGATGATTTGGGGAAGTCTAATTCTAGAGCCAAGTATACAGTAAACGGAAGAGCCATTGGTAAACTTGATGAGAAGAGAGATCTGGGAGTTCAGGTCCTTTGTACCCTGAAGGTGACTGCACAGGTGGACAGAGTGGTCAAGAAGGCATATGGCATGCTTGCCTTCACCGGATAGGGCATTGAGTATAAGAGCAGGCAAGCCCTGCTAAAATTGTACAAGAGTTTGTTTCGGCTGCGTTTAGAATACTCTGTGCAGTTCAGGTCGCCAAACTACCAAAATTATGTGGACGTTTAGGAGAGAATGCGGAGAAGGTTTACACAGATGTTGCCTGGTATGGAAGACGCAAGCTCTGAAGAGAGGTTGAGTCGATTACTTCTGCTTTCATTAGGCAAAAACGAGTTTGAGGGGATCTGATTGAGGTCTACAATATCATGACGGGTACAGACAGGGTGGATAGAGATAAGCTTTTTCCGAAGATGAGGGCTTCAATAATGAGAGGTCATGCATTCAATGAGAGAGGTGAAACTTTTAAGGGAGATAGACATGGCAAGTATTTTACACAGAGGGTGGTAGGTGCTGGAATGCGTTGCCAGCAGAGGTAGCAGAGGCAGCATGGTAGATTATTTGAAGATGCACCTGGACAGATGCATGATGAAGTGAGGAGCAGAGAGATACGGATGCTTAGAAATTGGGCGACATGTTTAGTTAGTTGATTTGGACTGGCTCAGGTACGGCAAGGAAGAATCTAATGACTATTATATATCCATTGACAATTGTTGAAAAAAAAATTCCAATGATGTCATTTCGGGATGGAATTTGCTATCCTTACTTGGTCTGGCCTGCATGTGGATGAGATTGATCGATTTCGACAAAACATCAAAGACTCGGGGGACAGTACATGATATCGTTGAAAAGGATGCTTCAATAGCATTTCAGCTTAACATTGGCACAGCCGCCCATATCCAACCAGAAATGGGGGTGGGAATGTGTGCGCGGAGTTACTCTCTGGCTCCAGCGATGCAATAGGTGAGCTTCCTGTCCTTCTGTGATGGGAAAGAGGCGCAAGAACTTCCTCGGTTGAGTGTGCTCCCGCTCAAAGGAATGGTTGTCCCCGTTTATACTATCATAGCGATTTCTGGCGCATCTTTCTAAGACAGCTGAGTGGCACAAGTGGAAGATGTCGAGCCTTAATTTTGCAATGGTGGGTTTAAAAGATGATTTTGCTGTTTGGATCTGTGTTTCTGACACTGGCGGTGGCAGCTACATTTCCTCACATCAGCTCAGTATCAATTTCTTCTACACGGTCAAGACTTCAATCTGGAGAAGGTGGTGTTGGGGTGATATTTTAATCTAGTCATCCTTGGGGAAAATTTGATGTTTACTTTCTACGAATAAAACATGAAATACAAGCGTGACCTCAGGAACAGAGATCATGACTTTAATTTCCTGCAATCCCATTCATTCATGTCCCCTATGCAGGGGATTCAACCATCTTCACCCAGTCCTGCCTACGAGAGACTCCAGGACCAGAAAAACATGAGCTGACCCTTTATTCAAAAATCTCCACCGTGTGGGGAAGCAGTCTAATCGGCCCTTCCAGTCCACACGGTACATCCGAAGCGCATTCCACCAGACCCCACGGTATTCCCTGTCCCATAAACCTGCATTTTCCATTGTTGATCCCTGTAACTGGCACATCTTTGGTCAGGGGGAGAAATAAAAACGCAAACACACAGAGAATGTGTGGACTGCCCACAGACTGGGATCACACCCCGGTGTGTGATGGAGCCAGACAGCAACTAACGAGAGGCGAAGAATAAATGTTGTCCTGACCAGTGATAATCACACCCTGTTGGTGAATGAGGAAGAATGAAAACACATTCACAACATGGTAAACAGGATTTGTATCTGTGTGGACACAATTTAAAAGGATCGTCCACCCTGTGTAGAAAAAAGGACACCGATACCACAGAGAAAGCAAGGCAATGTGGACACTGATGGAAGGGAGTTAATTGACCATAGAAATGGAATCTCATTTAATCAGTAATACTGGGGAGAGACCGTTCACCAGTCCCGTGTGTGGGAAGGGGTCACTGAGCAAAACAACCTCCGGAGACTCCAGCAGGATTACATATCCCATCAGGTGTTCGATTATGATGTCAATGTGGCTGTTCATCCCAACCAGCTGCCTGCTCCATAGCGTCAGTCAGAGTCATACAACATGAAAACAGGCCTGTCAGTCCAACCGATCCATGCTGAAAATATTGCCAAATTAACCCATTCCCGTCTGCCTCCTCCTGTACCCGCTGAGTGGTGATAATGCCCTTGTAGTTTTATTACTGTGTTGTTCATCCAAAACCCAGGTAATATTTTGGGGACAAAGAGTTCAGGTCCTGGCATGACAGATAGTAGAGTTTGAATTAAATAAGCACCTGGAATTGAAGAGTCTCGTGATGACCTGAATCAGTTGTGTGGAAAGTCCCATCTGATTCACTCATGCCAGTTCAGGAAGCAAACTGCCATATTCATCTGTTCTGTCCCACAGGAGACTCCAGATGGATAATATCGTGGTTGATTCTTAAATGTCCTCTGGGAAATAACTGATGTACGAGTCATGAATAAATTTATTTTAAAAGTCCCACTTTCCCATTCATGTTTGGAATCAATTGTCCTTTAAATGTTGCAAACATACCCTCATCCATCACTTCCTCAGCAAGTTAATTGCACACGTAAAACACCGTCCCTAAAATAATGCCACACATGTCTCTTTTTAAAAAGATCTCTCTTTTCATCTTAAACATATGCCCTCTCGTCTTGAAATTCCCCGCCTGGGAACTCTAACTCTAACTCTATCGTTAACTCTAACTTGCCTCTCAATAATTCATAAACTTCTGTCAGGTCGCCGTTCAAACCCCTAACCTAGAGTGAAAACAGTCTCAACTCGGAGAAAGTGAGAACTGCAGATGGGAGATCAGAGTCGAGAGTGTTGTGCTGGGAAAGCGCAGCAGATCAGGCAGCATTTCAGGAGCAGGAGAATCGAAGTTTCGAGGAAGAGCCTGGTGAAGGACACTTGCGCGAAAAACAATGATTCTCCTGCTCCTGGGATGCTGCCTTACCTGATGTGGTTTTCCAGCACCTGATCTAGAATCTGAAAATAGTCTCAGCCTATCCAGCCTTTCATTATAACTCAAACCTTCCACAGGCAACAAGCGTGCATACCTTTTGTGAACCTACTCCAGCTGAATAATATCATTCCTACAACTGGGCGACCAGAACTGGACATAATATTTCAGAAGAGGCCTCATCAATGACCTGCAAAACTTCAACATAACGTCCCAACTACTATATACATAGGACTGAGCAATGAAGGGAAGTATGTTAAATGCCTTTGAACCATCTTGTCTGTTGGTAATGCAAATTACAAGGAATTATGTACCTGCACACCGAGCTTCCGTGTTCTCCAACATACCAAAGCCATACTCTTTTTGTTGTACCAAAATGCAATACCTTCCATTTATCCAGATTGAACTCCATGTTACATTTTTCAGTACAACATTGGATTAAAATCCTTTTGAAACTTAGATAATATTCTCCACTGTCTACAATTCTGGCATCGCTTGCACACCTACGCAGCATGCGTGCAGTGAGTTCCACTGTTTTCTCATATAAATCAATAATTCATATTAATTGTAGTGGCCGTGATTTAGCAGTGTGCAGATCATACAACAGTTAGTCATGCAATTAACCATGAGGATGAAAGCCGCAGACTGCAGGGAGATATCAAACAATTGGAAATAAAAATGGTGAAAGCAATTCATTCCAGGGAACTGGGTGATAATGAAGCAAAATTAAACTTCAAACCAGCTGCCCACGCTCCAGTTGTGGCAACCAGCTGTCTCAGCAAGATGCACTTGTAGATTGCTGTTATTATAAACGGGAAGAAGTTTTCCCTTCTGCCCCGCCTTTGATCAGAAGCACTCCCAACCTCAGTGTTGCTTGCGCCTCTAAACCATCACAGAAACACCGTGCATTCTCCGGTTGTGTCACTTGAGCCATCGAGTATCTCTGCAACCTCATTCCCATCCCGATTTCAAGTTGGTTATTCGCGACTGCGCCACTCAGTTCCTCCGATTCTGGGGCTGGGAACTAGGAATATGTGGCAGCAGTGGTTACTGCCTTGTGTGGGGAAACTCGAGAAGTAACCGATGTTAAACTGCATTGCTATTGAAGCATACATTTCAACAACAGCTTGTTAAAAACAATGACTGCAGATGCTGGAAAACTGATTCTGGATTAGTGGTGCTGGAAGAGCACAGCATTTCAGGCAGCATCCGAGGAGCTGTAAAATCAACGTTTCGGGCAAAAGCTCTTCATCAAGAATATAGCCAGAGAGCCTGAAGGGTGGAGAGATAAGTGAGAGGAGGGTGGGGGTGGGGAGAAAGTAGCATTGAGTACAATAGTTAAGTGGGGGAGGGGATAAAGGTGATTGGTCGGGGGGGGAGGGTGGAATGGATAGGTGGAAAAGAAGATAGGCAGGTAGGACAAGTCAGGACAAGTCATGGGGACAGTGCTGAGCTGGAAGTTTGGAAATGGTGTGAGGTGGGGGAAGGGGAAATGAGGAAGCTGTTGAAGTCCACATTGATGCCCTGAGGTTGAAGTGTTCCGAGACTGAAGAAGAGGCGTTCTTCCTCCAGGTTTCTGGTGGTGAGGGAGCGGCGGTGAAGGAGGCCCAGGACCTCCATGTCTTCGGCAGAGTGGGAGGGAGAGTTGAAATGTTGGGCCACGGGGCGGTGTGGTTGATTGGTGCGGGTGTCCCAGAGATGTTCCCTAAAGCACTCTGCTAGGAGGCGCCCAGTTTCCCCAATGTACAGGAGACTGCACCGGGAGCAACGGATACAATAAATGATATTGGTGGATGTGCAGGTAACAAAAGCTGCACTGTCCCCGGAGTCTTTGATGTTTTGGAGAAATCTATTTAACTCAGCCTTCAACACATTAATGATGGAATCACCACAGCCACTGGGGGAACCGATATTAAACTGTCAGCCCATTCTGAGTTCCTAAATATCTGCCATTATTCGCTAAGCACTGATATTGTGCATTTGGTGCTCTTCCTAACATTTCTTATGATAGTGTACTTATTGCGCATGCTTAGTGTGTTTGGCTGTGGGTTGCCGTGATCGTATAGTGGTTAGTACTCTGCGTTGTGGCCGCTGCAATCTCGCTTCGAATCAGTGTCATGGCAGTAATTCCTCTATGTGTTCCAGTCTTTTGTGAAACACAAAGGAATCAGTTGTTTTAAAGTTTTGATTTTCTCCAAGGTGATTTTTTTTCCTTCAAGCTCTGCTCGCTCACATCTCTGTGGTTTCATTTGTCAGAATTCAAATCCACCCGTTCTCAGAGGTTTCTTCCCTCCTCCGATCACTAACCGAACTTTCCATCCCATAACCCCCATTTCATTAATTTGGAGATGCCGGTGTTGGACTATGGAGTACAAAGTTAAAAATGACCCAACACCAGGTTATGGTCTTACAGGTTTTATTGAAGCACTAGATTTTGGAGCGCTGCTCTTTCATTAGGTGTTTGCGGAGTCATTTCCTATTTCACTAAGGCATTGCAGAATCTAACACTGACTCTCACATTGACACCGATCAGTCTGTGTGGCTGGGGTCACTGTTGCTGGGTGAACGTGCCCCAACCCCACCATCGGGACCTGCAAACCATTTGATCCATTTCGTTACCACTGTTGTGAGATCAATACTCATGTAGCAGATTTACTGATATGGACCAGATATTATTTGGGGGTGGGGGTCAAGCTCAGGAAAATGGCACAGAGCAGTATCGGGGAAAAGCGACTTAATTGGACAAGATCAGTTTCACTGCTTTTCTGCAATGGCCGAGCACTATTACCACTGAACACTGAACTGTTAATTCAGACACCAGGGACCTGGGTTTCACTCCGACCATGCTAGGTGGTAGAATTGGGATCAATAAATATCTGGAATTACGAATCTAATAACTCCTATATATCCATTTTCAATTGTTGAAAAGAAAACAAAGCCATCTGACGTCATTTAAGGAATGAAGCTGCCATTCTTACCTGCTCGGGCCTCCATGTGACTCCAGACTCACTACAATGTGGTTGAGTCTCAATTACCCTCTGTGCAATTAGGGACAGCAATCAATACTGCCGAGTCAGCGACGCCCTCATACTGTAACAGAATAGAAAAAGAGTTCATTCGGCCCTAGCTAGATTACTGTGTGCAGTTCTGCAATTCAGAATATTGCATGGATGTGATCGCACTGGGAACGTTGCAGGAGAGATTCCCTGGGATATTGTATGGGCTGAAGAGTTTCAGTTGTGAGGAGTGATTGGACAGACTGGGGTTGTTTGTGGCCAAGCAGAGGAAATTGGAGAAGACATGACTGAGATGTACTAAATACTGAGGGATATGGATAGGATAGACTGAAAGAAGCGTTTCTTATTGATGGAGAGATCGAACACTGGGGTCAGGAGATTTCGGGGAAAGGCAGAAAGGTTTGAGTAGATTTGCGGAAAGGGTCAGAGGGGCGGAAATCATTCTAACATGAAAAAAAATTGAAATGATAATTTTTGGTGCCAAAACATGTAAGATTAAAGGGCTAAACAATAGAAAACTTGATTCAGGTCGTTAAGCAGTTGTGTTTGACAAGTGATGCCACAACAGGCTGAAGGGCCTCCTTCGATGTTGTTATTCTCCACAGTATCGTAGTTAGTGTCCCCGCCTGTCACAGGGCTGAATTCTCCTCTGGGGGCATCGTAAAGATTTTAAACCTGTCGCTCTGTTCCCCAGTGAAGGTTATTAATGCCTGTCCTTCCATTCTCGATGGGACATGTCACAGGAAGGACAGTGCTGTCTGAATCAGCTTGGGAAGGACTGCAGCTCCTGGGGAGACAGGGCCAGTGAAAGTGCAAACACGTCACTTCAGCCAACTGCACATTGTGTTTGTGTTGCAATGAAAACCATTATATAGAGTTGTTCCTGACTGATGTTTTTATTTAAAGCAGGAATCTGAGGAAGAAAACAGAGTAAACCCATTCAGATCTGAGTGCAGCAACATTTCCATCAGAACTACTGAGGTTGTACAGCGCAGAATCGCGTTTGGATGCATTGAATTCGGGTTGGTGGGTGCAGCTTGCTTTCACTAGGCGGAGTTGCCAGTGTGTAAAGGCATTACACATGATGCAGATAGTGTTCAATGTGATGGTACATTTGCTCAGTGGTTCGCACTGCTCTTAAGTCTGTAGGTTAGGTGGGTTGGCCTGTTAAACTGCGCTGATGTGTCCAGGGAGTGAATTCAGTAAGTTAAGTGAATTAGCCATGGGTAACGCAGGTTTTATTCTAGCAGGTTTATTTGAAATCAGAAGCCAGAGGCCTGCGGGGATGGAGAAGGGAGCTAGGTCTGGTTGAGATGCTGTTCAGAGTCTCCCTATAGACTCGATTGGCTTAATTGTACTTTCTGCATTGGAGGGAATCTGTGATTCTATCAGAGAGGACACTGCCAGTGTTTACTGGGCCGCTAAGACATTAGAGAAGATGCTGATGGCGTTGAGTAGGGATGGAGTTTTATTTATTTGTGTTTTGGAAAATTTGAAACTAAACCAAGGAAACTGAATGGAAGTTTTCCAGAGTATTTGAGGTTTGGAGAGAGTAAATATGTGGTAAATTCACTCTTTCAAGTGCATAAATTTCTGAAAGTCAAGATTTCAAAACAATCGATGTAGGACAAATAAATGAAGGGAGCAAAATTTCTGTCACACAGACAATCCGTTTCCAAAATATTTGGAAAGGCACATTTAGAGATACAGAAGCAGTGAGTTTCACCAGGAGAGAGACAGCCTGTGGTCAGGTAAAAGTGTAAAGGAGGGTATAGGCGGTAGAAGGTGCGAGAAAACAATGTCTAATTTGGACGACTTCAGATGCAAAGAAATATCTGAAACGAATGCAGCTGAGTAAGATTCAGCAAAAATCTCAGAGTTTTGACAGATTTATATTAATATTCCACATGAACATTATAAATGGAACTGAGCAGATTTTGTATATTGTCAAGGAAAGCTGTTCCATAATGAATAGGAAGTGACCCGTCTCTTGGAGATCGATTTCCTGCTTTGATCCCATGGCTTTAAGATGGGAAGGCAATCGCCGTGATGTTGGGTTCATTTGATACCCACAGAAATCTGCCAACGTAACTGAGCATCAAAACTGACATCTTGTTTTGTCGTTCAACCTTCTGTTTTTCTCATCAGTATTTTCTTTAAGCTGAAATAAATTCGGAGCAAAATTGAATGCAACATTAAACGTTCCAATCACATAAATCCAATTCACTTCCGATCTTTGGAATGAACAGAGTGTAGTTGCAGCAAAATTAATAAAATGAAACGAACAAAACTGCATTTCCGGGAAGTTTACCCAGTTCAGGTTCAGCCATATAGGAAAGACCGTCGAGCTAAACCATCACCTTCACTTCTCTCTTCGTATATACTTCCTCACGTGAGAGAGAAACTGTCTGAAGAAATTATGCGTCGAGACTAAATGTGCGTGTGAATGTGACGAGAATTTCATGTTTGCTGTTTCATTCTGAGACAGTTCAGACTCGAAATAAATCAAGGACAAGGTATTCTTTCCAAGGACGAGGTCAATTCCTTGGATTTTGCTGGTATTATTATTCCGCTGAAAGCAGAAACGTAATAGTGTGAATTCGATTTCGCTCAGGGAATTTCTTGTCGCCTCGGGGCACCATATGTGATCTTGATGTGGTCACATGTGAGCCCCTTTGCCATGGGCTGAAGTTGCCCAGAGGTGAAGGTGACGGGTTGCTCTTCCATTGCGCATGTGTGGATTTGAATCCTTCTCTGGCTGTTACTTCCATCATAAGCAGCTGTAGTTTCCCTTTGTGCCTTGCATCTTCGGATACTTTGGATGGAGAATCTTGTTTTTGCCCTTCATTGCACTGGAGATTTGTGATAAATCGATACCTCATCAAAGTCGAAGTAAAGCAATTTGAGTCTGTTGTAAGTTACATTGGGATAATGAAAAAGAAGTGCAAACGTTTCTTTCCTCCTTTCATTCCATCTCGACTTTCTATGAATTTACATCGAATGAAAGGGGAACAAATAAGGAGAGATCGGGTGCAATAGTTTATCCAGTGGGATTGTAAATTTTAATGTCACACTCCACACAAAGTTCTGATCAGTATTTTAAACAGTCAATTGAATTGGAACTGCAGAAAACCTTTCCAATGAAACGAATCTTTCATTCTTTCACAACCTTTTGCTGTGTGAATCATACCACGATCCATCATCCAGCGTGATCACCAAGTTGGCAACAATATGAGATCCACCAATTTTCTTGAGCAATCACAACTTCTGCACATACCCATCTGCGGTGTGCCCAGTGCCATTTGTTGTATCCAGGCCTCTGCACATTTCTTCTTCATGAACTTATGAGCTTAGTTCCTGATCTGTCTGATCAGTTTGAGAAACCTTTTCTATCACTTCATCCCATCCCCTCAGAATTCTAAAGGTATCAATAAAATAAGGCATTAGACCAAATGATGTAGGATTGCAAATCGTCCTTTCAGCCCATCGAGTCTGCTCCACCATTCAACGAACTAATGGCTGATCTGATAATCCTCAACTCCATTCTCCAGCATTGCCTCGACAAAGCTTCATCATCTTTCTGGTTAAATATCTGTCTGGCACAGTTTGACAATACACAACAACTCAGCCTCAACAACAATTTCGGCAAGGAGTTCCACCGATTCACTGGCCCCTGAGCAAAGAAATTACTCCTCATTTCTGAATTAAATAGGCAATATCTAATTCTGAGTTCACGTCCTCTGATGCTCTCCTCATACCAGAGGGTGAACCACCTGCCCGTAACTACCCTGTCAAGATCCCATGAATATTGAACGTTAATAAATGTTACTATGTGATTATAGAGCTCCCCTCCGGCTCCTTTGTTTCAAGGAGAATAATCCCAGCCGAACCAATCATTCCACGAAGCTCCATTTTCTCCAGTGTTGACAACATGTTCCTTAATCTCTGCTGTCCCCTGCAACGTCCTTACATATTATTACAGCAGGAGGAGACGTTTATGCGAAGAAACGGTTGAAATCTCAAGCACAGACGGGAATTGGAACTTGAAATCAGACAGTGACTGGAATCAGATTGGTCCACACAAGGCCTGGTCATTCTGACAAATGAGAATCTAATCATATCTCATTGACATTCAATAACTTTACTGTTAACAAATTACCCCGTGTAACCGTCCACAGAGCTATTATTTCGGGGAAAAAGCTTATAGAAACTGGCTACATAAACACTTTGACAACAATAACTTGTTCTTGAGACATATTTTGATAATAAACTCAACTCATTTTTCTGTGAATCCTACATCGTTTGCAAGGCACAAATGAGACGTGGAATATAACTCTCTGCATTTGGCTAGATTGGTGTAACTTCAATAACATTTAAGGAACTGGACACCGTCCACGACAATGCAGTCACTTGAGTGTACCCTCTTCAATACCTGCAATATTCATTCCCTTCACCGCTAAGGTGCAATTGCAGCAGAGTGCACCAACTATAAGATGCACTGGAGTCAGTCATTCAGGCATTTTTGAAAACCTTCAAAGCTAAACAGCTTTGAAACGCCACAATTTTCAAGTTACCCTCCAAGGACCACAGCACCCTGACTTGGAAAGGAATCAGTGAGACAAAAATTGGTGAAATGGTCTTGTTGGGCAAAGTTGCATACTTCAGCCTTCCATCTTTTATCTTACAATTTGAAGAAAAATGTTGATTTATGCCGTGACCAGACTTGTGATCAGTCCTTTAGCTGTTCCCTAAACTGGTGGTTGCTAAAGTGCTGGTATCATCCACAGCCTGTGGTCAAAAATAGAAAATATCCGAAAACCCTCTCAATCAACAGACTCCCCTTCAGATTAGAGTGGTGTTGGAGAAGAACAGCAGATCCGGCAGCATCTGAGGAGCAGAAAAAATGGGCGTTTCATGCAAAAGCCCTTCATTAGGAATGAACTGGGAGCACATGGGATGGAGAGATAAATGGGAAGGGGGTGGGGCTGGGGAGAAGGTAGCTGAGAGTGCTGTAAGTGGATGCAGGCGGGGGGTGAACATGATATGTCAGAG
Organism: Chiloscyllium punctatum; assembly: GCF_047496795.1. NCBI lineage: Eukaryota > Metazoa > Chordata > Chondrichthyes > Orectolobiformes > Hemiscylliidae > Chiloscyllium > Chiloscyllium punctatum. The sequence continues at coordinate 73,244,390 of NC_092754.1, read as the reverse complement.
AAGTAGGTGGAGTGGATAGGTGGGAATGAATATACACAGGTGGGACAAGTCAGGCGGACGGTGTTGAGCTGGAAGGTGGGAACTCGGGTAAGGTAGGGGGAGGGGAAATGAGGCAACGGGTGAAGTCCAAATTGATGCAATGGGGTTGAAGGGTCCCGAGGCTGATGATGAGGCTTTCTTCCTCGAGGCATCGGGTCGTGAGTTAGTGGCGATACAAGAGGCCCAGGACCTGCATGTCCTCGGGAGAGTGGGAGGGATAATTGAAAGGTTTGGCTATGGGGCACTGGGGTTGATTCTTGCGGGTATCCTGGAGATATTCTCTGAAATGTTGTGTGAGAACACATCTCCTCTCTCCAACTTAGAGGAGACCACATCGGCAAGAATGTATACAAGAAATCACATGTGTGGAAGTGCAGGAGAAACTTTGATGGATGTGGAAGCCTCCATTAGAGCCTTGGACAGAGCTGAGGAGGGAGATGTGGGCGCAGGTTTTGCAGTGACAGGGAAATTTATATTTCCCTCCCCACCCCTATCCAGTTTTCACAAAGACTGTTTCCTCCACGATTACCGAGTCAAGTCCACGCCCTTCAATGACCCACCCTCCCCTCGCGGCACCTTCCCCTGCCACCACAGGATTTGTAAAACCTGCACCCACATCTTCCCTCTCACATCCTTCCAAGGCTCCAATGAGCCTTCCACATCCATCAAATGTGCATGTGCACTTCCACACATGTCATTTATTGCATCTGTTGCTCGCGATGCGGTCTCCTCTACACAGGGGCCAACAGACACATTCTCGGAGAGAGCTTCACAGAACATTTCCAGGTAACCTGCAACATTCAACTCCAACGCCCCATGACCAAAACCATCCGTTTCCACGTCCCCCGACTATCACAAGCAGATGCAGTTCCTGGGTCTCCTCCACCGCCATTCCCTCACCACCAGACGCCAGATCTTCCACCTTGCGACCCTCAACACAAGGGCATCTTCATGGTCTTCACGAGTTTCCTCATCTCCCCACGGCCACCTTATCCGAGTTCCAATTTTTAAACTTGGCACCAGCCTACTGAACTGTCCCACCTGTCAATCTTCCTTTCCACCTATCCGCTCCACCCTCGTCTCTGACCTATCACCTTTAACCCCCATCTCTGTCCACCTCTTGCACTCTCAGCTAAATTCTTCCCAGACCCAGTTCTCCCGTTTATCGCTCCACCCACGAGGCTCCCAGCTTTTTTCCTGATGAAGGGCATTTGCCGAAATGTTATTTTTTTCTGCAACCCGGATGCTGCCTGACCTGCTGTGCTTCTTCAGCACCACTCTAATCTTGATTCTGATTTCCAGCACCTGCAGTACGCACTTCCGTCCATCTGATTCCCCTGTCTATTGATCTTGAATAGGCCGTTGCTAAAGTTCCAGCATCGTTTCCCTGCTCTTATATTCCCACCTGCGGTCAAGAACAGAAAGTATCTCCAACCCCTCGAGACCACTTGATCCCTTGTCCAATCACCTTCAAACATTCGTGAATGTCTACTCCAATTTCTCTTTTATTACTTTAAACCACTCAGTATTCACACTTATATCATTGATCCTCCCCAAATTCATTATCACCCACTTCACTGGATTGAATTCCTTTCAGCACATTTTCTTGCTAATTGTTTCCAATCTCCCTGCAGTCCATGGCTTTCTTCCTCATGGTTAACGACATGAAGAATTGTTACCTGATTTGCAAGGAGCTAAATGATGGCCACGACAAATAATTAAAAATCGTTGACCTGTATGAGAAAACAACAGAACTCATAGAAGCCATGGTTCATAAGCTTGCAAAAGACAGCAGAATTGGAGACTGCAAAGAAGGTGATCTAAGATTCCAGAAGGATCGTAATCCATTGCGTCTTTGGGCTGAAAAATGTCACATGAAGTTCAATCTGGATAAATGGAAGGTATTGCATTTTGCTACATCAAATATTAGTAGGGCTTATATAATTAATGATAGGTCATTGCATCGTGTTGTGGAACACAGAGGCCAGGATTGCAAGTACATAATTCATTTTAATTTGCTTCATATATAGACAGAATGGTTAAAAAAAAATGTCATCTTGCCTTCGTTTCTCAGTCCTTTGAGCGTCGGAGTTGGTACGTTATGTTGAAGTTGAATAGGATATTGGGTGATGCGTCTTCTGGAAAACTGTCCAGTTCTTGTCGCCCAGTAATAGCAAGGAAATTATTCAGCTGGAGTGGGATTAGAACAGGTATACCAGCGTATGGCTAGTGGGGAAGGTTTGAGTTATAACGAAAGGCTGGAGAGACTGAGAATATTTTCACTCGAGCACTGGAGTTTGAAAGGCGACCTGATAGAAATGTATAAATTATTGAGAGTTCGGCTCGAGTTAACTGTAACTGTCTTTTCTCCAAGGAGGGGCACTTCAAGACGAGAGGGCAAATGTTTAAAGTGAAAAGAGGGATTTAAAAAAAGACATTAGAGGCTTTTTAAAACAGAGGATGGTTTATGTCTGCAATTCACCTCCTGAGGCAGTGAGGAATGAAAGTACATTTACAATATTTACAGGATATTTGGATCGATAAATGAGTTGGAAAGTATCAGTGGGATTAACAAAAGCTATTGATTCATGCCTAGTACATAATTTATTGCCCAGAGGGAAGATCAGAATCAACAACGAGATTATGGATCTGGAGTCACATACCAGCCAGACCAGATAGGTATGGCAGTTTCCTTCCCTCTCAGGCATTAGTGAATCAGACCTACAACAACTGATTCAACATCATCATTAGACTCTAGGTATTTGTTTAAATAAAATTCCAGCATCTGCCTTGCCAGGGTTTGAACCCATGTCCACAGAATTATATCTGGACATTCATATTAACAATATCACAAGGGCATTATTAACCATCAGCAGTTACAAGAGCCATCAGATGCGACTCGTTTAGTTTGTCATTATGTTCAGTATGAGCTGGTAGGACTGAAAGGCCTATTTTCATGCTGTGTGAGTCTATGACTTTGACGCTATGAAACTGGCAGCTGGTTTGGATTAACAGCAGCGTTGACAGTTTAGTTGATCTCCTTCTGGGATATGTAATCTTGCTGGTAAATCTCGAGGTTCTTCTGCTCATTGAGCCCGTCGCACACAAGGGGTTGTTGAATAGTCTGTCCCCAGTTTGACTGAGTAGATGAGTTTCCACTACAGCAGGTAATTGTATCCCGCATTACGCTGGTTTCTCTGTGATATCGGTGTCCTTGTATCTTACAGGATGAACGATTGGTTCAAATAAAATCCACGCAGACGCAAGTCCCGTTGTCCATGTTGTGAACGTGTTTTTATGCTTCCTGATATACCCATAGGGTGTGGATGACGCTGGTCTGGACAGCATTTGTTGTTCTTTCTGATTCGCTGCTGTCTCGCTGCACTAGAGACATGGATTCGATCCCAGTCTCGTGTGACTGTGTGCAGTTTGCACATTCTCTCTTTGATTGTGTGAGTTTCCTCCCACAGTCTGAAGGTGTGTGGGTTACTGGCATCAGCCATGGGAAATGAAGGGGAACGGAATAGATATGGAGTGTGAGTCTGCAAGGATGTGCGTCGGAGGGATGGTGTCGACTGGAAGGACCGAATGGCCTGCTTTCCCACATGGTCGTCATTCTCGGATTAAGGGTCAGCTATGTTGCTCAGGTCCTGGAGTCACAAGTAGGCAGGATGGGTAAAGATGGTAGCATCCCCTGCATAAGAGTCATGTATGAATGGGATTGCAGGAAATTAAAGGCATGTTCTCTGTTCCTGAGGTCAAGCTTCCATTCCAGGTTTTATTCGTCAAACTTTAACATTACCAGTTCCGTGTCTGAGTCCCCAAGGATGACTAGTTTAGTATATAACCACAACACCACCTTCTCCAGGTTGCAGTATTTATTGGGAACAAGAAGCTGATTCTGAGCTGATACGAACAAAAGCAGATGCCAATGTCAAAACCACTGATCCAAACAGGAAAATGAAATTTCGAACATTGTCACCCCAAAGTTAAAGTCTCAACACGCTTTAGATGCGCCAATCGGCTGTCTCAGCAACATGTACTGTTTATGGTCATAATATTGTAAATGGGGGCAAGTATTCCCTTCCGCCCCGCTTTTGACCAGGAGATGTCCCAACCTCGGAAATACACGCGCCTCTCTCCCGTCATTCCATCCCAGTTTACAATTGGATCTCCGTGAAAGCTTCAAAGTGAAAGTTTATGTTTGATTGTGCAAAGCCTTAGTCAAATGGGACGAGGGACGGAAAAGAGAGTTAGGGAGAGTGCGAGGGAGAGACATCTTTGAGATCTTTTGGGTTTAAATCCTGATACATAAAACGCAGAAACATCAGAGAACAAAATTCGATGGAAAACAGATCATCACCTCAGAAAATATTATCATTTAAAAATTATTTATTTCTGACCGTGTTTCACCAAAAGTAAAACTTTGAATGAACTGACCGCCATGATGTCAATTCGAGCCGAGGTCGCTGCAATCACAACGCAGAATATGAACTACAGTTTCTCTGATTCCGGGTCTGGAACTGGGATGATGTGTGATTGCCTGCAGCAGTTGGTACTGCCTTGTGTGGGCACAGCGATGAAGTAGCCGATGTTCAACTATAATGCTATTGAAGCATACGTTTCAACAATGTTCTGCACTCTCCCAAGAGTTTGAAGAGTTTCATTAATCCCATTCTCCAGTACTCTCATTCATGTAACCTCCACAGTATCTGGGGACGCTGATGTTAAAGATTCGGTTCATTCTGCTTTCCCACATGCCTGTCGCCAAGTCCTGATATCGTACATTCTGCCTGACATTCCCTCTGCTACCATACTGGTTGTAGTTTACAAGTGTGGCCTGTGGAATGCTGGACCCGTTTAGTAGTCCATATTCTGCGTTGTGATTGCAGCGATCTCGGCTCGAATCGACATCATGGCGGTCAGAATAAAGAGTTCTTGGCTAATTGTTATATTCTTGGAAGTGTAGATGTGCAGAGCGATCTCGGTGCCCATGTATCTCAAATTCGGAAAGTTACCACCCACACTGACAGGTTTGTTTGCAAGGAGTACGTTGTGTTAGTTTTTCTTGGGAGAGTGATTCAGTTTCAGAGTGAAATTATAACTTTGCAGCTCCAGAAGTTAACTGGTGGGGCCGCACTCGTAGAGTTGCGTGCATTTCTGGTCGCCACATTATACGATGGATGTGAAAGCATTGGAAAGGGTGCAGAGCACATTTTCTAGGATGTTGCCTTCTATGGAGAGATGGTCTTACGAGGAAAGGTTGAGGGACTTGAGGCGGTTTTTGATAGCAACAAGAAGTTTGAGGGGTGAATTTAGAGAGACATAGAAGATGATCAGAGGTTGCCATAAGGTGGACAGTGAAGGCATTTTTCTTCAAATGGTAATTTTGGCACAGGGGCACATCGATGTAAGTTGAGGGTGATAGATCCCGAGGTAGGTTCCTTTATCAGTGAGTAGAAAGGGTGCTGAACGCCTTGCCTTCAACACTCATCGACTCATCAACTTTCAGGGCAATGAAATGGTCATTGTATAAACTTGCGGATTATGATGGTAAAATACTAGTCAGATTGGTATCACAGGTCGATGCAACGTTAGGGCCAAAATGAACTTTATTGCAGTGTCATTTTCGGTGTTTGAAGTGTTCTTCAGTTTGAAGTTGCAATCATCTCTGGTCACTATCAATGAAACCAACACCTGGCGAGAACCGAATGTGCAACTTTGGCACTTTACGCACTTCAAGTCTGTTGTGCAATTACATCAAATTCACGAATTGCACCACTGGAGCTGCCGTGTACTGATGACCAATGACTACTGATCTTACCACTGGGCCCCTCAAACCAATTACTCCTTTTTTGCTGAAGATCTGAAATGAAACACAGTGCAGACGAGGTTATACTGATGATGGATCATCGATTATGGAGCATCAGGTTCAGGAAAATGAATAGTAAAATGTGGTGAAAATAGGCATAATTGAATTCTGTGTTCGTTTACCGTGGCTTCCTGCGTTGAACACAGGCAATGTTATGTCGCTACTGTACTGGGATTTTCCTTCTATCGGTATCAATTCGTCAGCGAATTCGTTTCACTGATACTTCACCAGCATCCTTTGGAAAGTTCATACGGCACAATGACCCACACTGTACACAACGTCAACAATCTTCTGCATTACTCCATCCAAGGGCACGTGGCGTGGTTTTTTTATAAATAGTGATAAATTAATCATGTTATGCAAGGGCAAATTGAATTTTAGTTTAATTAGTAAAGTCGCAAGAATCCAGAGTAAGTTTCAAAATGTCAGAAATTCACGTTCATTACCTTGGCCAGAATTCTAGCCCAGCAAGAGGGAAATCTGTCCCTCAATCCCCAGCATCCATGTAATCGCTTGCTCCATGTGTCCACTTGGAAACCGATATGAATGTATGTTCAGCCTGACAGAGAACTTGTGAGAATCCTCCACTGTCTGACCTCAAGCTGAAACAGGAGCTATCTATTCCAGCTTGGAGGTTAGCGAAGTGGAGGTGAGGCAGAAAATATTAATTGGTGTAGATTCACATTGTTCTCATTGTGATTGTTTAAAAACCTGGGCCAGAAAAGCCTCAAGCAGAAAGGAGCAGAAGTAGGCCATTCTTAACACTGCTCCTGCCCCGCCACGTCATTCTATACCATCATAGCTCACACAGCACTTTTATGTCTTTTTCCAGCGTATCCATATCATCGTGTTGTCAAGTGGCTAACACATATTTATCGATCTCTACCAAAAATAGACATCGAAGTTATTCATCGCTGTGAGGAAAATGTTGCATTTCGAGACAGTTGGGTTTCTGCATGATTGTTATAGGTTTTGCAGATGAGCAGCCGAGTCTGGTCTGAACACCTTTCAAACCATAAAATAAAACTCGACTCTGATAAGATTTGCATCCACAACTTTTGAATGGAAGTCTTAAGAAAGGCTTAGAAATTCAACGCGCTTTCCGTTGCACCACCGAGTCACGGTCTCAATCAGTTTTCAGCACAAAAGTCTGCCTTAGAACGATTTCGTTCGGGACACCCATCTCACGTCTGTCTGACCTCGTCACACTTTCCAGTATCTGGTCCTTATCCACGTGTGCTCTGGATCTTTAAGTGTTCGGCTACATACTGCTGAAATGTCCTCATAACACTTAGCATTACCACACGTTCAAATAAGAAATTCCAGATGAACAACACTCTATGGGTGAAAGCGTTCTTCCTAATTCTCCTCTAAACCGCTTTTCTCCTGCTTTTCATCTATGTCACTGGTTATTATTCCTTCCCGAAAAGCCTGTCATACATATCTAACCTCTTCATAAGATGTGCATGTTAATCAGTTTCTCACTCAGCCTTCTCTGTGCTTAGTTACACAGCCCCAGCTTAGCTCATCTACCTTCACAATGGGAATGGTCCAGCCCTTGGCATTATTTTCATCTCCTGTGAACTTCTCCTCCTGCAATCAGATGGTTCCTGCAGTCTTGCGATTACAACGGAAAATGAAATGCTCTTTGAAGAAATGCCAAAATGTCTGAACATAATCAGCAGCTCTTGTCCATCTATGATGAGAAAGGACAGTGAACCAATGATTCATGTTCGGAACTGATGGGATGTATGGGTGGGTGAAAAATGTGGAAGAGTGCCGACAGGATGCAAAATGATTGAACCCGATGTTGGCTCCTGAAATCTGCATGGTCTTTCAGTAGAAAATGAGTTGCCCGATCTTCCAGCTTGCGCTGTGCCTTGAAGAAGAACTGCAGCAGACCAGAGACTGGTATGATGGCTTGGGTACACAATGCAATCTTAAAGCGGCAGGACACTGGAAGACTGGGGTAATTTTTGTTGATTCTGGACAGAACTAAAGTGATCTCAGCTTTGTCACCGACTCTGTTTTCCTCTCTCCATTGGAGAGAGATTACATTCTCAGCAGGAACGACAGTTTTCTGGATTGAATGAAGTGCAGACAAATCACTGGAAGATGTGTCTGGAAGTTTCCACAGTGAGGAGAGACATCGGAAACCAGCAGAAAATGTATCTTACAACATAGAACGTTACAGTGCAGTCCACGCACTTCGACCCTCGATGTTGCACCGACCTGTGAAAATAATGTGATGTCCATTGCAGTGGAAAAGTAACATTTCTTTTGAAACCAATAAAAGCACAGGGAAACAAAAAATGTAAGGGCCTGACTTTGCAAAGGGCAAGTGTTGCAGACAGAAAGAAAATCTATGTATATTTAAACCGAACTAATAGCAGACTTACAAGGCCAACAAAATACCATATCAATAGCCAAGGAATTAGAAAAAAACAACTCCATATCTGGAAAGGGACTCGAATGTTTCAGGCCACTGACCTTGAAGTGTTGATAAAAAGAAGCGAATTGAACTTTAAAGGGAATATGTAAAAGCTATCAGGCACCCATTACATGAGGCATCTTGCCAATGTATTACCTGGGACACGGGAAAACTGAATTTGATGGATCTCCACGCGCAACATGCTGAAAAGTTTCTGGCCCAAGAGAAGGAAAAACGGATATTAAAGATGGAATAGCAAACACTTAAAGCTCAGCTTACTATGATGCAAATGGTCGCTTAGCTGCTGGAAGGAGGTGCTGCGTGAAAAGAAGGGCTGGCAGAGGTAAATCTGGCGGGTGCTTTGTTTGCAGAGCATTGGACCACTGAGTGAGGCAGCGTACGCCCAGACAGCCTCAGTCGGCCCTGGAGGCTGGGCCGCAGGGTGACTAATGGAGGAAGGCTGAGGTGGAGGTGGGCAGCCCCAAAGTTAAAGGTAAGCCTCTTTGCTTTAGGCTTGGCAATGAATACTCGCTTATGCTCATCTCTACTCCTAACCTTATGGGCACTGAAACATGTCCCACCTCTATACTGAGCACTGAGTTTGCAAAGCGTGAACTATATTTTCAGTACAACGATGATGCATATAAGTCAATGCTTACATCTATGTTATATGTGGAAGGTGCACCTCTTACTTTTTTGGAAGATACAAGGGCAACATATTCAGTTCATAAATCAAGGCAGTTCAGAGAGTCGACGCAAATAAAGATGAACAGAAGCTTCCTGAACTTAATGGGCTCATCAGGAGTCATGACACGTGAGAGATTTACCGCACCCCTATTGTGCCAAACCAGTAATGGGGAAATATTCCAATTCGCATTTCTGTTATCGGAATTCTGTACTTTAAATCGGATGTCTCGGGATCTCATAGTGAGACTGGGGTCCGATTTGCACAGTACCCCGACGGGCTTGCAAGTAATACAAAAAGAAGATTTAACATTGCAGGCTGGAAAATATGAATCACGACCCCTGATGCATGTCAGAGAGCGATAGGTTCCTTGAGCGATTCACTCATCCAGGAAGCAAGTAGCCATGTTAATCCCATTAACACCGATTTTCTTGCTGGAGATATGCTGCACTGCACAGCAAACATACACCGCGATGGTCCTGACAAATCATAAGAGAAGGATTGGTTCAGGAGATTGGTTAAACCAGATCAGTTGTTATTGTGTGAATTTTATTGGAATGATCACAGATGTGCTGTCACTTTAAACTTTTTTAAGTATCTGTGACGGTAAATAGACCCTGTTTTTTGATGTGGAATGCTCTTTTCCTCACGGATCATTGGCGAAGGCATCCAGCGACAAGTGTCAGAATTTGGGACCATGGGTACGACAGGCACAAAAAACGAAAGATTGTATATTCAGGGTCGGTGTGGGTATCTGCAACAATGCAGTTATAAGGACGTATAGGAAGAATCTAAATTGGCTAACTCAGGCAGACAGGGCAGTCCAGGTAATCCCCGGCAGGAGTGTCGTCTGGCGTTTTCCGATGGTAGATGTCTCTGACCCAAGATTAGAAGGGTCCCAACTGATTTCAGGACAAAAGGCAAACACGATGTGGGGCTCATTCGAATCCTTAAGAATAACCCCGAATTCTGAGAATTGTCCTTGCAAAGCAAAAGAGCCGTTCAAACCCGAGGCTGTGCAAGGAATTACTCCAGTCTTTGAATCTCTCTTACACGCTGGAGTGATAATCCCCCGTGAATAATCACTGGTGAGAACACCCATTTTTTTCGTTCAAAACGGCAAACCTTCTAGGTCAATCGGGGGAATGGAGATTTGTTCATGATCTGCAGGTTATCAAGAACGCTGTTGTTCCGCACACCCCAAATGTTCCCAACCCCTATATTATATTGGCTCAAATTCCACCGGATGTAAATGGCTCTCTATTGTGGATTTAGCAAATGCCTTGTTTTGTGTACCGTTACACGCCAACAGTCAATTCTGGTTCAATTTTCCATTCAAAGGCAAATGGTATACTTTCACGTGACATTTTCAAGATTACTGTGAGTCCCCACCATAATTAACGAGGCTCTACACAGGAGTCTGGAGACTCTTGTTTTAACAGGGGGGGTCAGCGCTTCTGCAGTATGTAAACGAATGCTTAATTGCAGCATCAACAGAGAAACAATGTGAGAAAGGTAGGCTTGCGATGCTCTGCCATCTAGTCTCGCACAACTACAACTTGTGGAACAACAGTTGAAGTTCTTATGTCACTTAATATCTGAACAAGGAAAGGCCATTGGTCAAGACAGAGTTCAAGCAAACCAGCAAAATTCAAAGCCTCGCATGAAGAAACAATTGTTATCCTTTCTGGTCATGCGATCCTACTTAGAATGTTCAACCTGCATTACGCAAACCTTTCGGCGCCTAAAAGTGACATAGTTCATGGTTCAGGTTTGCAAAGCTAGAGTCTGTTCCAGTGACCCCTGAGGACTAGAGTGCCTTTGTTGAATTGAAATGGCACTCCAAACTACACCGACACTGGGATTCCAAATCTAAACAAGCCTTTTGTGCAAACAGTGGATGAGAAGCGTGCCTGCATGATATTTGTGCTGATGCAGAATTATGTGTGGAAAATTGAGGCCCGTAGCTTATTTTTCACCTCAACTTAGATCCCGTAATGGCAGGATTGCATAAATGCCTCCGTGTTGTGCCTGCATTTGAAAAGGCTGTTGTAGCTTCCAGGGACATAGACGGCTTTGTTGAATTAAACCGACTGGTCCCACATGCAGTATCCTTACTGCTTTCTGAGCAAAGCACAGCACACATGTCGGCAGCACGTTGGCTCACATGCAATGCTATGCTATTGGAGAAGGTTAACATGACGATAAAGCGATGTAACGTCCTTAATGCTGCTTGTCTTCTCCCCACAGAAGGAGACGGAGACACACATGACTGTGTCGCTGTATTAATGACATTTGAAGCCCGAGTCCAGACTTGTAGGATTCACCAATTTAGAATCTGGATACGGAGTTTTATTGTGGATAGGTCAGCATTCAGAAGCAAAGCGAAAGGCAAGTGTCTGGTATGTTGTAGCAACTACCCACGAGGTAGTCAAAGCGGGATCACTTCCTTCTCATCTGTCAGCGCAAGCAGCAGAGCTGATTGCCTTGATTGAGGCATGTAAATTGGCCGAGGGAAGAACAGTGAATATTTACATCGACAGCAGATATGCATTCGGGGTTGTACATAATTTTGGATCCCTGTGGAAAAACAAGGGCTTCTTGACCTCCACTGGAAAGCCAATCACATAAAATGGCCTGATCTCTGACCTCCTGAAAGCAGTCCGATTGCCTAAATCAATTACTGTATGTACATGGGAAGCCCACAGGAAAGATTATGATTCAATTTCTCAAGGCAATGTAAATGTAGACTGAGCGGCAAGGACGGCAGTCAATCAGCCGCCAAGTGATGAGTTTGACATGTGTATGTCAAATATTTGTAATCCAAAGCAGACTTATGGGAGTTACAGTCTCAGGCTACATCGAAGGAGAAGCGTGAATGGACAAGGGCAGGGTGCAGAATGAGGGGATGGGTGTGGTGTGGCCCCAGTGGGAAACCCTGTCTACCACGATCTTTATTCCCTTTCTATGCCAAAATAACACACGGTAAGGACCATGTGTCAAAAATGGTGATGTACGACAATATTTCAGCACGCTGGTACAGAAAGGGATTTACTCATTACTCATAAAAATAATGTGAATAATGTGATATCTCTGCCACTAATAATGTGGGGAGGGGAATACAAATTAATCAGGCAGAACACCCCCCAAACCCAAAGACCCTTTGAACATTTAAGATGGATTTTATTGAACTAACACCCAGCGAAGGGATAAAGCATTATCTGGTAATAGTTGATGTTTTCCCATGGGGTGCAAGTGCTCCCACGTCTAAACAGGATGCCAGTGCAGTAGCCAAGGCTTTGCTAACTGAAATAATTCCGAGATGGGGCATCCCTGAAAGGCTAAGCAGCGAAAATGGAAAGCCCTACAGCAGATCAGTGATTACTTGGGAATAAAGGGGAGGCAACATTGTGCCTACCACCCAGCGAGCGGTGGGGCAGTGGAAAGAGAGAAAACTATCCTTAAAAATAAATTGGCAAAATGTTGTGAGGAACTAGAGGTGACACGGACAAAGGCATTTCCAATTGTGCTAATATATATGAAGGAGAGGAAGAGTAAATTTAGGATGTTTGAGATTTTGTTTGGAAGATGGCCCAATACAGGAATTGGCCAAGACCGATTGTAAAACAGTTAACAGACCGCTGTCAGGACGAGATATTATGTTACGGTATAAATCTCTCCACACTTCTGTCTCCAATACAGAAACAAAAGAAGGGCAGCACTACCCCAATCAGCAGAAGGGAAGATGCAAAAAAAAAGAACCTGAAGACTGGATAGTGGTGAAACACTTCAGGAGCAAAAGCATGAAGGTGAAGAGCTGGCTGGGACCGTTCCAAGGGCTCCCTACAACACAGACAGCTGTTAAGATCGCCGAAAGAGCCACGTTGATACACGCCAGCCGTTGCAAACTTGTAGCTGAACCTGAAGAGAGATTGGACAACACCGGATCCAAATAAGTGTAAGTAATGATTAGAAGACTCATAGAAATATGGGGCTGCATGGCAGGACGGGTCGTGAAGGCAGGGGTGTCTGCGATACAACAGCAGACGGTAATCTTAACCAAGGATGCGAAGTTGACCTTTACATGCCACCCATGCCCGTTTGGTAACCAGGACGACTATAAATAAGGCAATAAATATTTACACAGAGATCCTTGTGTACCCAGTTACTGGCACTGAGTAGTATCCATCACGGCTACAGGTACACCTGACACGGGATATCGGTTTCCTGCTACCAAAGAAGGAGGTGCCATGACAAGGGTAATAATAACCGAGATTCAGAAGAGCGATGAGGAAGCCTGGTGGTGTGGAATAGATAGGCCATTCTCCGATATCTATAGACAGGTGAATATAGTGGTACAGCCTCGCACCCACCCCACCCGAGATGCAGTGCAGACGGTCCTCCAAGAAATAGTAGCTCCTGAACTCGAAAAGATGAATGTCCAATGACCCGCACTGCAGATGGGCAGAAAGGCCTTTTACAAGCTGACAGAAATGGAAGAAAGAAATAAACTGTATGTGCAGCTAAAATAATCACAAATGAAAAAAAGTAAAAGTGGATTCATTGAGAAAACATACAGCGTCATATTTCACTTTCCGTGAAAGTCTACTGTTAAGGACTGAGTGGTCTCACTGCTGTAGCAAAGGGGGATTTCCTCTGTCCGTTTATGTTGTTGACAACCTTCCCAAAGCAGGGAATTTGTATGGAACTGGCAATTAATCCAGTATTGTCACAAACAGGATTCAGACTAGCATAAAACAAAGAAGTGTGATACCTGGAAATCTGAATCAACAACAGGAATTGACAGAGAAACTCTGCAGGCCTGACAGCAACTATGGAGACAAAGAGATTTATTGATTCATATCACAGATTCAGGCTATTTATGCTTTTTATTGTTTTATTGCCTGGGTAATTGTCAATTTCATTTCGCTAAACAGCATACTTACCAGAATCTCTCATTAGCTGACAGATGTCATCTGTAAAAATGCAAAATTCCTTTATCGGCTGTAATGCTGTTGCTGTTGCCATGAGTTGGCGAAAAGCTGGCATTCACTACCTTTTTCTTCTCCTTTATATCGATGAGCAGCCATGGTGAATGGAGAATTTCTGTTTGTGTCCCTTTGTCTCTCTGTACCATCTCTCCCTAATTTTTCATTTCTACTCCTGGAAAAGTGTTAAAATCGGAGGCTGTTCCGTGGCTTGCTCCGCCACCCCCCCCCCCCCCCCCACCTCCCGGCCAGAGTGTGTAGAACTGGGCTCACAGTCTCCAAGTAATGTCTGTGTTACTTCGGTGTGAGATCAGGTGACATCTGTTCACTCAAAATGTTATGAGCTTTTACAATTCTAATTAGTATTCATAATAGACCAGAAAAAAAAGCAGTTTCACTCCAATTATAGGATTTCTATGATGCCATTGCCGTTTGCCGAAAATCAATGAATGGTGACCCCAGACAATGAGAGCCATTATCTCATTGGATGCGTTATTACTACAACATTGTCCCGCAAGTCTGCAGTGTCTCCTGCGTCTCTTCATTATTCCCAAAAAACTTGAAAAGACGGACGGAGAATAATAGTAGAAGAGATAGACAAATCCTAGTCGAACAGAGTAAAAAGAACTCTGCGTTGAATTAGCAGGATAGAACATAGACTAATGGGTCCACATCAGGAGGTAGTGCTTGGGAGCACGAAATAATAACGGTCTGAGCTCAAACAAAAGAAGCATGCTGAGCCGTCACTTTCGCGATATTGGATAAACAATACGGCTTTTACAAGAAGATTAAATAATGAAATTTCAATGTACAGAACATTTGACAGCATTTGACACCATTATCATGGTTATTATCATATGATTTAACTGAAGAAACCTCAGACACGGTTCTTCAAATCAATCAAGGCATTTAATGAAATATTTGATCACAGGTAATCGGACTACCTTTCTGTAATAAAGCTGCTCGATGAGAATTTATATCAACGTCCGCTTGTGCAGGAAAGAAGTTCACAGCTGTTAACTGTCCACTGAAAATGTACAGGAAGAGGCAATCTCTTCTTGCTTTGATTTCAAACTGATGCCTTCACCTCTTTAACCTGACAGGATAAACAGTATGCGTTCATGCTCTCGGGGCCGATTTAACACCTGAATATGTACAGATAGAAACTCATACCAAGAGACCAGGGTAATTGTGGTGAATTTACCAGGAGTGGTGTGTGAGTTGATGTTAACAGTGGGCAGTAAGGGCTAAACCATTAGCACTGACATTGATCCTTGTACCAACAGCTCCTTACTCACTTTCTGCCTCATTCATCTCAGTCATCATTGACTTTCAGTTTATCCTACTTTCCCTTCAAAACTTTACTTTTTTTCCGGACCACTTTCGGATGTCCACTTGGAAACTGCAGTTTTTTCAAACGAAATTCTGGAGAATGCACGTCACTCTTTGGGATAGGCTTCACTGCCCAACCATAATTACTCAAGAGATTGAGATGGTAAGTTCCTTTACTTCGTCCTCGAAGTGCTCAATACAGTGATACAGCCATGATGTCGATAGGGAGCGACTTCCAAGAATTAGACATAGCGACATTGAATTAACAGCGAGATAGTTTCAGCGCAGAAAGGCGAGATCCTTAGAGGGGATTTGCAGTGACAATTTATTCAGTGTCTGTGCTGCCATGGCTGCCAGAGGATGTGGTGGAGGCTCGTACAATTGCAACATTTAAGAGGCATTTGAAATTGTATATGAGTAGGAAGTGTTTGGAGGGATACGGGCCGTGTGCTGGCAAGAGGGACCAAATTGGGTTGGGATTTCCGATCAGCATGGACAGGTTTGAATGAAGGGTCTGTTTCCCTGCAGTACATCTCTATGACTCTATGATTCCAGTTGGATGCAATCAATCACTGGATTCCTTCTGGCAGAACCGGGTCTGTGCTCTCTGTTGAAGCAGAAAATGGTTTTCATTCAGAGTAGCCACAAGAAGAGAAATAAATCTTCATTTCCTGACTTGGAATTTTATCCAGGCCTGGGCGATTCAAATCCAGACTCTGAAGCAGGGACTCCACTGAAGTTGACAATAACCCTTTCGACCTAACCTGTACAAACTCTTGTGCCTATCGTTCTTTGTCCCCACATTTTGAAGCACCGGTCCTTGCCGTGGGTGGTGAAGGAGCTAACTACTGCCTCGCAGAAAAACCGTGGGGTCAGAGACCCGATCGATCTGTCATGCAGCGGGGATTGCATTGCTCAGAACAGACGTGTTTGCTGCGTGGGACTGAAATTGAGCTCGATCACACACAAATACGGTGTAACAGCTGCCAGCAGATGTGGAGACGGTTGGGACAGTTTCATTCGCACTCTGGGAAAAAGACTGGATCCTAAATTCAGGGGAGATAAATGTCACAGATAGAAGGCTGAAAATTGGTTTGGGAACGATATGAGTCATGACCGAATGGCGGGCAGACCAGATGGGCTGAAAGCTCTAACTGTCCTCCGATGCCTTCTGGTCTCTGACCGTCCAGTATCTAAGGAAATAGAAACAGAGTTAATCGTGCATTTCGAAGTCCTCATCTCATAACTCGGCGAGGTGAGAGATGGAACAGTTCTGCTATTAAATTTTGAGACTGGGAGAATGTTTGAAGATGGAGTAATAAAAGAGAAACTGAGTATAAAGTTGAGAGTCAGGAGATATTCAATAAAAAGGTAGACGGAGATGGACATGGAGTAAGAAGTGTCACTGGTCTTGAAGACTTAACTCGGTTTTCCATTCCAAGATTCTACCAGACCTGCTGAGATTTTCCCGCAATTTCTTTTGTTGGTACGGAAACAGAAGGAAAAAGTCTGATCCTGGACCAATCAGCTATGTCTGCTCTGTGGACGTTTGAATTCCCTGTTCGAACAAATCACTTCTGACCCACACGGAATCCTCACTATCCTGCATCACCCCCACCCCTGTTACTGACAATAAGCTGTTCATTACGTAAACACATATGGGGACACAACAGCATCATTTACCGAGTGAATTGGGAGAATTTCAGGGAGAGTTCCATTCAGTTTCCATCAAAGCATTCTCATTCAGTTAATTCTATTGCAGCATCATTTGACATGCAGCTGTCACTGTCATGTGGCCATTCGCATTCGACGTCTCAGGACATTTTGGTTGGGGCACATTTGGAATGGAACCTCAAGATTTGGAAGGGACATCGTTTATAGCATATTCGGCTGAACTGATAACCTTGTCTCTTGCACCTGCAGTACAGTGGAGACAGTTTTCACTCAGAAACCAAGAGATGATCAAAAACGGAGGAAAAAAATGTGTCAACAAAACCTGCCTCAGCGAGTGAATTCGCTCTTGCAACATTAATGGAGAGCGGCAAACCTATTAACAAACAACAGCGCCCAGCGTGGGTCTCGACCCCACACCATTGAGATTAACGGTCTCAAGCTCTACTGACTGAGCGTACCAGGGCAGCATTCGTTTTGCTTAATTTATCATTTCATACTGACTTTCATTCAGCTGACACGGCAATTTTCAAAACACTCGTTCATTCCTCCCCATTGCAAATAACATTTTCCAAGTCGTTCAATTCTCAGATTTATTCCTTCAGACCATTACAATCCATTTAGGCCTTGCCCCGGGATTTACTATTCTCTGGTAATATTTTCATATTTTGACCCTGATCCTTAGGTCACCGAAGTGATTCCCAGACACTCTGTCAGACTGCAAATCAATCGGGAAAATACCTCAG
Organism: Chiloscyllium punctatum; assembly: GCF_047496795.1. Lineage (NCBI taxonomy): Eukaryota > Metazoa > Chordata > Chondrichthyes > Orectolobiformes > Hemiscylliidae > Chiloscyllium > Chiloscyllium punctatum. Next base: position 73,226,626 of record NC_092754.1, on the reverse strand, counting down.
GAAACCAAATCATTTCTGATTAGAGTGTAGGGAATCCCACCTGCTGAAGAGACAGAGTCCTCACAATCAACACTTTCTTTGTTCTACCTGCCTACAAAGTTTACCAGTTCTAATATTCGAGAAAGGAATTCTGATTATAAAATGTTTTGAAAACAGGAACAATCTTCTGAAGCCATTTCCAATTTGAATTAGAATGTTTTACCCTTTCACACAGTAACAGCCGTTCCTGAGGAAGGAGTTTCCATGAGCTGTGTCCCAGGGCTGGGCAGGAAGCCGCTGATTGAAACTGCAGTGGCCCCTTTCAGTTGGCAGCAGGGGCTTGTAGAGAGTGGGGTCACATTTTGCTGCACGTGACCGTCTCACTCATTGCGGACTCAGGGTCAATCATGGATGAGTTCTCGTGGTTGTATTGTCAGTACATGGTCGATCTCACTACTTGATGTGAAATATTTGAGGCTCTGTGCTCTTTTTGGGCTAGGACAACCAACATTTCAGCCAAATGCTCTGATCATTTGAGACACAGCAACTGACAGCAAAATTGTGCGTGTACACATCCAAACGCACAGTGATCGAGAGGATGTGGACAGCAGTAGTTCTCATTATTTTAAGAATCAGTTGTTCATGTTTTCGTGTTTATCACGGAGAGGGTGAGAGACCCGAGGAGTAACAAACACACCCACAAAGCAATATCAGGACCTGTGTAGTTCAGTCATAAAAAGCTGCCTGCAGTTGTTCTATTGCAAAGTTGGGTTTCAAACCCACGACGCAATAGAGACTGGATCCTAAACCCAGCACATTAAAACTCTCTGGATTAGTGGTTCTGGAAGAGCACAGCAGTTCAGGCAGCATCCAAGAAGCAGTAAAATCGACGTTTCAGGCAAAAGCCCTTCATCAGGAATAGAGGGTTTCACTAGAAACGTCGATTTTACTGCTCCTCGGATGCTGCCTGTACTGCTACGCTCTTCAGCACCACGAATCCTGAATCTGGTCTCCAGCATCTGCATTCATTGCTTTTACCGACATTAAACCACTCGGAGACGCCCCCTGACGATAACTAAGCGCCAAACCTGTTAAGACTAATGTGTCAGCATCGCTTCACTTCAGGCAATATCCCCTGGCACTTTCTATGAATACCTGAGCATAATTTTAAAAAAAATATTTACAACGATTTGAAAGGTTTACACGGTGTGGACATTATTGAGAAGCTGAATATTCTTCGACAGTTTTCCCCGGAGCTTCAGGCCTGAGGGATGTCCTTGGAAAAGTTTACAAAATCATGAGGTAGACGAGCAAAGAACATAGTCAATCTACACTTTTTCAGAAGTCACATGAGTTTACAGTGAGATAGCATAGGTTTAATGTGAGAGCAGTACAATTTGAAAGGGACGTGAGCAACACTTGTTTTTAATACAGACATTTTTGTGCTTGTGGAATAAATTGTCACATTTAGTGGCAGAGTTTGGTGCACTCACAACACTTCAAAGGCATCTAAATGGGTATGCAGACAGGAATTGTTCGGAGAGATAAGGGACAAATATTGGCAAATATATTTAGATTAGTTACTGTCATCTGTTCAACAGGTGCAAGTTGGATAGGAAGGTTTGCTTCCATGCTCGGCAATTCTGTGACACTCCAGTACCTGACAACAGTTTGAATAGACCACTTGCAAAAACGCATGCTGTTTGTTACTAAGTTAGCGTGTTTGAATTTTATTTTTTTCTTGAGGCGTAATGTTTTGAAATGACACAGAGAGGAATATTTTCCAGATATTTACAGACAATGGCCATTCTCCTTGATACATTCCCAAGTTCTCCATCAAATAATTTCGTTGACTAAAAAAAACCTCACAAATCGTGTTACCCCCTTAACACTCCAGTGAATCCAAAAACTGACAGCTCTTAACGTCGACCAAGTGCAAAACTCAAAAGGCAGAGTCATTATCAGACACGCAAACTCATTACTTCTGTCTGTGGGGCAGTGCGAGACGTGTATGTCAAGAACTGCTCACACAAATAACACCGAAGCAATTCCAAATGGAGCTTTCCGACTTTCTGGAGATTTAGTGCATTGCCAAGTAACAGAAAGTGCTCAAGTAACATTAAACAAAACAGAGAAATGTACCATGCAAAGTGATATTACCAATTATATTCTCGATTACATTAGGTCAACAATGCGCTGGTGCCTCCATCTGAGCGAGCGAGCCAATCTCCAGCCTCCCTCACCAGGACAGTAATGAAGGAAATGAGAGAATTATAACAAAGTTTCACGTTGCGATTGTCCACCTTTTAGCCACAACAACTAAAAGCCAGGGAGCAGATTCAGTGCAGGATCTGGCTTCACAACAGCGGTGAAATAACGACGTCCACTCACTTTCAGGGAAAACTGTGAACAAGTCACATTGTCCAGAATATGAATACACAGCGCAGGCTGTTTAATTCCCATATTCTACTGCTGCCCCGACATTCATACAATAATGTACCTTACAAAGAGAGCGTTTGTAGCTGTGGAATGACAGTGGCAGCTGTTTCCCCTCGCTCTTACTGCCGCCCTTGGTCGTGTAGGGGCTGAAATTCTCTTCTTACACGCGGTAGTTGAGTGTGCAATTCTCTGTTGTGGAAAAGCGGAGTGTCTTGGAGCAGAAAGATGTGAAGTTCGGATGCTTCTAGTGTTCTTGTTGAAAAGTTCGTGACGCTAGGAAGATGGTTTGTAGACTTTTCGTCCCTTTCTGGGTGACATTCTCAGCTCTGCAGAGGTTCCTGTGAAGCGCTGCTCTCATGTTTTGGTACTAATTAATTTGGTTTAATTCCCGCTGCTTCCGTTTGTTGGGATTGCAGATTGGGTCCAATGGATGGAATCCGTGGATGAGTGCCCTGCTTCCATGAATTGTCTGGCTGTCTTCTGCTTCCCTGTCCTATTATTGTTGTGCTATTCTAGTCGAATGTGTGGCCCCTGCCGTTTGTACGTATTGCTACTAGGGACTGCTGGACTGACGCCCACACAAATTCTTTGCCAAGAACCAATATCCACCCACCTTCATTCGCAAATGCATGGCACACAAAGTTCGCAACGTGGATTTGCTATGAGGTAATTTTTAAATCATGCTTCCCTGTGTTAAAAACAAATTCTGGAAAACGATATCCAGATTCCTCCGAACACTCGGACATATGACAGCACAGAAACCGAGGGCTTCACTCAGACAACTCACGAGAAAACAAGGCCCAATACCCCATCATGTGCAGTTCAAACGTGGTTGACGAGATTCCACGCATGGACTGCACGAAACACGACATAGGAGAAAGAGACTGACAACTAGAGAGCTGCATTCATAATTTCATCTGGACTGTAAAATCGCCTCGGACAGATGTTCCTTGCAGTTATGCACAGAATATTGAATGTCTCTGATTCCAGGGCTTGGAATTCGGATAATATGACCGTCTGCAGCACTGGATACTTCCTTGTGTGAGATAACTCCTGATGGAAAACATGTCACACTCTATTGCTCATTGAGAAATACATCCAAAATAGGAGCTTTGAGCAGCATTTCCGTTGTCCTTCTGGGACTGTCCCTGACATGCCCTGTGGCACTGCACTTATTCTGTGTTTCCTGAGGGTTCGGCACATGCTTCCACGATCGTATTATGGGCAGTAATCTGCATTTTCGCTTCAATAACGGGTGTGTGAAGCGGAGGTCCACCATTCTCTATTCTATTTTTCTCTTCTTATGCACAACTGCAATACAGTAAAGGATCAATTAATATTGAAAGGTGATATACAGAGGCGTGTGAAATCCCGAAGTTTTTATGACATTTATGCAATGTTTAGAGATTACCTTCAATTCAGGAATTAAGGATGTAAAGTCTGTTTGGCTGGAGTTGAGGAACAGTGAGGAATGGACTCACAAGCATGTGTAGTTTACAAGCCCACTCGCAGTAACCACAAAGCGAAATAAATCGTACAGGAGGAAAAAATGCGTGTGAAAACTCTCGGTTCCATTGTAAAAACGATTGGAGAACCAAAATCAGAAAAATTCCCACATGTCCCATAAAACATCACGAGGGATATCTTGGTAATTGGTTACTCTACTGGTGACTTAATTTTCCTATTTTCTTGGAAACCATCTCTTTAATTGTGAGCATCAGAAAAAACTTTTTTTGGCCAGCAAGAAATAAATATGTGATTAAGCATTGTTCGTTTCATGTATAAGAACACTGAGACTCCTCTGCACCGCACTTCTTTGGCGTTTCTATCGATTTTAACACGAGTGTGTCTTTTGATTCTTCCCAACAAAGTATATGACCTCGCATTCCCTACATGAAACTGCATCTGCCAAGAATACTCCAATTGTTGGAGGGAATCCTGAGGAACAGAATGTACATGTATTTGGAAAGGCAAGGACTGATTTGGGATTGTTAACATGGCTTTGTGCGTGGGAAATCATGTCTCACAAACTTGATTGAGTTTTTTGAAGAAGTAACAAAGAAGATTGATGAGGGCAGAGCAGTAAATGTGATCCATACCGTCTTCAGTAAGGCGTTCAATAATGTTCCCGCATGGGAAACTGATTGGCAAGGTTTGATCTCATGTAACAGCAGTGGACCTAACACCAACCCTTGTGGTACGTCGCCAGGACCTGGACACCAAGAAGAATATGTTCCATCAACTACAACACCGTTTTCTATTGGCAAGCCAATTACTGATCAAAGCTGCAATCTCTCCCACAGTTCCATTTTGTATCATAGCCTATTGTCGGGAAACTTATCGAACAACTTGCTGAAACCCATATACACCACATCAACCGGGTTACTGTCATCTACCTGTTTGGTCACTTTGTCAAAAAAGTCAACAATATTCGTTAGGCAAGGCCTACCCTTCAAAAAACCGTGCTGACTGTCCCTGATAAGATTATTCTTTTCGAGATGGTCATAAATCCTATCTATAATAACCTTTTCCAACACGTTTCCAACAACTGCAGTGAGACTCACTGGTCTGTAATTACCAGGGTTGTCTCTACGAAACTTTTTGATCAAGGGAAAAACATATGCTATGCTCCATTCCACAGGCACTATTCCTCTAGAAAACGATGATTTGACGATCAATTCCAAAGGCTCATCAATCTCTTCCCTTGCTTCCCAGAGGATCCTAGGACAGATCCCATCCGGCCCAGGGGACTTGTCTGGTTTCACACTCTTCAGTATTTCTGTCACCTAATCCTTTTGAACTTCAGAATCTACTACACTAGACGCAAGTATCGATGTATCTTCGTCGCCAACATTTTCATTTTCTATTGCGAACACTGTCGAAAAATATTTATTTAGTGCTTCCTCTATCTCCTCTGAATCCACACAAAACTTCCCACTATTATCCTTGATTGTCCCAAATTTAACTCTCGTGATTCTTTTATTCCTGACATACCTATGGAAAGCCTTAGCATTAACCCTGATCCTATCTGCCAACATCTTCTCATGTCTCCTCCTGGCTCTTCTCATCTCCCTTTTTAGGTCTTTCCTGATATCATTGGAACCCTCGAGCGCTCTAACTGAGTTTTCACATTTTGTCCTAACATAACACTTCTTGTTCTTCTTGACCAGGGATTCCACTTCCTTAGTAAACCACAGCTCACGCGTTCGATATCTTCCTCCCTGCCTGACAGGTAATACTTATCTAGGACACACAGCAGCTTTTCCCACCTCATTGCATCGTGATTTCCCTTCCACCAGCTGAAACTCTTGCTCCGTGGAGTACACCTATCCGTTTCCATCACGAAAGTAAACCTGAGAGAATTGTGATCGCTGTCTCCACAGTGCTCACCTACTTCCATATCTAAAACCTGGCCAGGCTCGTTACCCAGTACTACATCGAAAGTGGCTTCTTCCCTTGAAGGCATGTCTACATACTGTGTCAGGAAGCCCTCCCGCACACACTGGACCAAAACTGACCCATCTATTGTACTCGTACTGTGGTGATCTCAGTCAATATTTGGATATTGTCTTGAGTGCTCCAGAGTTTTTCATTGTCCCACAGTCCAGATGAAGTTTGTATTCCTCACGTACGGGAGCGAGAATTCTTTCAATGCCTCAGATCAGTTCCTGTGCCGAGAACATCAGAATCAATGTCCCTTGCTCCACTCGGACTGACAATTTACACTTCTTCAATCTCCTATGATTCAATTTCCCAAAGAGTTTCTCAAGATTTCCAAAGCTGGAACCTAAATTATATGGTTTGCTTCCTAAACATTTTTCCAACTGCCAACTGACAATATTTTCATAATCCTCTGGCTTGCACCATGTCCAGGGATGAGAAGTCCCATTTGGTGGAGAGAGTTCCTAGACTGGTGAGTTTCACTTTGGAACAAAGATGGTTAAGTGGCAATTTCCTGCGGTTGTTTGTAATGATGGGAGAGGGAGCGGTGGGGAATGAGCACTCTGACGAGCAGGAGGAAGTGTTGCCAATGACCAGAGTCAGAGAACAGAGGACAAGGGATTAAAGGAAAGCAGTACTTCTGCTCAGGGCGTTCAATAGCAACTGCAGAAACCCGATGTGTCGAGCAGCGTATCTGGAAAGAGAAACAGAGATGCTTTAAATGTGGAGCATTTCTGATGAAGAACTCGACTTTCTCAAGTCTAATCAAATGACAGGCCTGGTTTGTAACTCAGGGTGTTTGAACTTTGAATTGTTTCAGCAGGAAAGCATTCATAACGTAGCCAGCAGGATTCGAACCTATGTGACGAAACCCCCATGGATTTCAAATCTATCGCCTTAACCACTCGGCCATGACGACAGACAGCAGCGCGCCCTGAGCACTGACCAAATCAGCCGTGATCCCATTGAAAGCTGCGCTGACTTGAGTTAAATGTTTCCATCTCCATTCATACCTTTGCTGTCATTTGTGAGGTGCGAGACACCAATGTAAAAGAAGAAAAGCACAAAGTTAGGAAAAGATATTTCCAGCCAAATTGAGTCAAAATTATTCATTGAAAGGAAAATCACACTTGGCAATTTGCTGGATCTCTTTGCGAACATGACCAGCAGAGGTAATCAAGGGAGCTATTGATCTGAGTATTCTTGGACATGAAACAAACAAAGTTTAATGACATATTCATTTCTTTTTTTAGCGAGCGAAATGGTTATTCCAGGTGCTCACAATGACAGAGATTTTTTCCCAATTTAAGACAGAGATTAAGTCGATTGTAGATATACTTCAATGTGATACGATTTACTTTCAGCCCCTAATTACCCCAGAGATGGAGGGGGTGAGTTACTTTTCTTCACTCTTCAATTCCACAGCATGGAGGTACAAACATGAAACCGCCAGAGATGGAGTTCTTGAATTGGGAACCAGCGACTCTGAAGGAACTCGGCAAAAGTGAGGACTGCAGATGCTGGAAACCTGATTTTAGATCAGAAAATGCTGGAAAAGCACAGCAGCATCCGAGGAGCAGGAAAGTCGATGTTTCTGTTGCCAGTCTTTCTGCGTTCCGCAAACAATTTTTTTTTGGCTCAGATTTCCAGCAACTGCAGCTATGTGTATTATGTTAACATTCATAACGTTTTGGACAAAACCAATGACCTGCTACTATCGGAAAATCGGCAGAAGTACTGGTACACCGATATGTTAGCTGAACAGTACAACCATTCCATGAGCGGGAATACGATCCGGGCCACGGTGCTGAGAGTACCGAATCTTCACAAGTAAATAACAAGACAAGGCGATAGATACTATCGTATTTAGTGTAAATGAAACACCCTTTATGAACATTTTGGTTGCAGATTATTTGCAACTTGTCTTCGTAGATTTACAAAGTGGGAAAAGGCCATTCCGCCTGTGTGCATTGCAGCTAATCAGAGAACCATCCAGTCGCAGTTCCCAACTTTGGCCCAAAGTGTCGTGTGTTCTAATGTTCCCAGGGCAAATGTCCATGACTTTATCCTGTGTTCTTAAATGGCACTGATGTATGACACTCCCACAACGACTTGTAACTCTTTTGAGGAACTCATGCTCATTTTCACCCACAAAGGGAGACACACAGAAAGGTCTCCGTTGTGGTGAGCTGGAATTTGAAATGGACAATCGGACAAATGCAAGTCGCATCAACGTGGGGTACGGTTAAGGGGAGACATTCCCCTCGAGCCAGGTAGGACTCGAACCTACAATCTTCTGATCTGAAGTTAGACACATTATCCATTACGCCACTGGCCCGACAGGCACGCTCACCAACGGCAGAATGTCGATATGTAATGCCATGGACATTCACGGAATCAGAATTAAAAAGGTGAACAAGCAGCGAAGATAATCACCGTCTCTGCTTCACTTCGAAGTTTCCAATTTGTGAAGCAGTGCCTTTCACTGGCAAAGGAGAAACATTTGTCCTCAGCTGCCTGCTTCAGGGTCGCCTCCTTCTCTGCTGGAAGTTTCCATCGTTTTATTCACAGTCCCGATGCGATTTCATGATCTACTCCAGTGAAAACGTGTCAAGGTGTCGTCTGAGCAAGACCCTGCCGAAACTCAGCGAGAGACATCTGGTCATTTCGAGCTCAGGATGTGGAATTAGACGAGCTGCGTGACACCTTTTATTGGCACCGCCACTTCACTGCAAATTAGCGGCTCAAAACGAGCCGTTAGCATCAGCTTGATTTGTACCGTCCTGCAGTGCATTTGCGAAACAACATCAGATAGATCCCATCCGGCCCAGCTGACTTATCTATTTTCACACTCTGCAGCATTTCTAATATCTCTTCCTTGTGAACCTCAATCTCTTCTCGTCCAGACGCAAGTATCTCTGTATCTTCCTCGCCAACATTTTCATTATCTATAGCGAACTCTGTCGAAAAGTATTTATTTAGTGCTTCCTCTATCTCCACTGACTCCACACACTGACTATTAGCCTTGATTGTCTCAATTTTAACTCTCGTGATTTTTTATTCCTGACATACCTATGAAAAGCCTTAGCATTAACCCTGATCCTATCTGCCAACATCTTCTCATGTCTCCTCCTGGCTCTTCTCAGCTCCCTTTTTAGGTCTTTCCTGATATCGTCGGAACCCTCGAGCGCTCTAACTGAGTTTTCACATTTTGTCCTAACATAACACTTCTTGTTCTTCTTGACCAGGGATTCCACTTCCTTCGTAAACCACGGCTCACGCGTTCTATATCTTCCTCCCTGCCTGACAGGTAATACTTATCTAGGACACACAGCAGCTTTTCCCACCTCATTGCATTGTGATTTCCCTTCCACCAGCTGAAACTCTTGCTCCGTGGAGTACACCTATCCGTTTCCATCACGAAAGTAAACCTGAGAGAATTGTGATCGCTGTCTCCACAGTGCTCACCTACTTCCATATCTAAAACCTGGCCAGGCTCGTTACCCAGTACTACATCGAAAGTGGCTTCTTCCCTTGAAGGCATGTCTACATACTGTGTCAGGAAGCCCTCCCGCACACACTGGACCAAAACTGACCCATCTATTGTACTCGTACTGTGGTGATCTCAGTCAATATTTGGATATTGTCTTGAGTGCTCCAGAGTTTTTCATTGTCCCACAGTCCAGATGAAGTTTGTATTCCTCACGTACGGGAGCGAGAATTCTTTCAATGCCTCAGATCAGTTCCTGTGCCGAGAACATCAGAGTAAATGTCCCTTGCTCTACTCGGACTGACAATTTACACTTCTTCAATCTCCTATGATTCCATTTCCCAAAGAGTTTCTCAAGATTTCCAAAGCTGGAACCTAAATTATATGGTTTGCTTCCTAAACATTTTTCCAACTGCCAACTGACAATATTTTCATAATCCTCTGGCTTGCACCATGTCCAGGGATGAGAAGTCCCATTTGGTGGAGAGAGTTCCTAGACTGGTGAGTTTCACTTTGGAACAAAGATGGTTAAGTGGCAATTTCCTGCGGTTGTTTGTAATGATGGGAGAGGGAGCGGTGGGGAATGAGCACTCTGACGAGCAGGAGGAAGTGTTGCCAATGACCAGAGTCAGAGAACAGAGGACAAGGGATTAAAGGAAAGCAGTACTTCTGCTCAGGGCGTTCAATATCAACTGCAGAAACCCGATGTGTCGAGCAGCGTATCTGGAAAGAGAAACAGAGATGCTTTAAATGTGGAGCATTTCTGATGAAGAACTCGACTTTCTCAAGTCTAATCAAATGACAGGCCTGGCTTGCAACTCAGGGTGTTTGAACTTTGAATTGTTTCAGCAGGAAAGCATTCATAACGTAGCCAGCAGGATTCAAACCTACGTGAGGAAACCCCAATGGATTTCAAATCTATCGCCTTAAACACTCGGCCATGACGACAGACAGCAGCGCGCCCTGAGCACTGACCAAATCAGCCGTGATCTCATTGAAAGCTGCCGCTGACTTGAGTTAAATGTTTCCATCTCCTTTCATACCTTTGCTGTCATTTGTGAGGTACGAGACACCAATGTAAAAGAAGAAAAGCACAAAGTTAGGAAAAGATATTTCCAGCCAAATTGAGTCAAAATTATTCATTGAAAGGAAAATCACACTTGGCAATTTGCTGGATCTCTTTGCGAACATGTCCAGCAGAGGTAATCAAGGGAGCTATTGATCTGAGTATTCTTGGACATGAAACAAACAAAGTTTAATGACATATTCATTTCTTTTTCTGGCGAAGGAACCGAACTTTCCAGATGCTCACAATGACAGAGATTTTTCCCAATTAAAGACGGCAAATAAATCCCATCTCACGCTGACACCATCGTGAGCGCTGCTGTTTCACAATGCCACAGAGTCAGGGTCAATTCCCGCCTCAAACAACTGAATGTGTGGGGTTTGCACATTCTTCCCGTGGCTGCGTGGGCTTGCTCTGGTTTTGTCCCACGGTCCAAAAATGTACCGGTTAGTTGGATTGGCCGTGCTAAATTGACGGGGTTAAAGGAGAGGAATGCATTTGTGCTCGGGCGGGTCGGTGTGGAGTTGCTGGGCCTGTTTGCACATTGTAAGTATTCTAATCTACAGTAGTCAATGAGCAATGACGTTGTTCGATGGGGCATATATAACTTTTCGATTGTTTTTCTTCAAAGTTTCTATACAATTCAAACAGGAGCGGAAGAAGGGCAATGAATGTCTCCCATAATTCTTGCCTTCTTTTATCATTCACAGGCGGTATTTTTTCCTGTACTTTTTTTTTACACTATGGTTACTGTTAGTGTTCTTGTCAGCCACAGCGGCTGGTTTCCTCTTTCCTCAAAGTTCCTCCTCTCTTCCCAAACACACTTTCCATTCTTATCTCCTGAATCAAAGTAATCTCTAACCATTGCATAATTGCTACGGAAACTGGGCTTTTCACACGCCTGTGTATGTCATTTTCCAATATTAATTGATCGTTTACTGTGTTGCAATTGCGCACGAGAAGAGGAAAATAAAATAGAGGCCGGTGGTCCGAGGTTTCAAACACACGTAGTTGCAGCTAAAACGCAGATTACTGCACACAATGCGATCACGGAAGCATGCACCGAACCGTCAGGAAGCACACAATAAGTACAATGCTGGAGGTCATGTCAGGAACAGGACTAGGAACACAACAGAAATACGTCTCTTGGGTCCTATTTTGGACGTATTTCTCAATGAGCTATCGTATTTTACATATGTTCCATCGGGAGTTACCTCACACAAGGAAGTAACCAGTGCTGCAGACGGTCATATAATCCGAGTTGCAAGTCCCTGAGTCAGAGACACTCAGTGCCCTGTGTGTACCTACAAGGAACAGCTGTGCATGGGGTTTACAGGGTAACTGAACTGCATGACTGCAGCTCGATGGTCGTCTGTCTGCTTCTCCTCTATAGTTTTCTGTGCAGTCCCTGCGTGTAATCTTGTCAACTACGTTTGTCCGACACAAGATGGGCATTGGTCACTTGTCTCTGAGAGAGGCTGTTGGTTTATGTGTTGTCATAATTGCGAGTGTAAGGAGGAATCTGGCTGTCAGTTCCCAGAAACCTACTTTAATAAATTGAAGCGTGCTTTTTAACTTGCCGCGTGGCATATACTCTTTGCAAAGTTTGTGCACTGCGAATCACGTTGCAGGACTATCCAAGTTTGGCAAAGAATTTGTGTGGCAATCACGAGTTGCCACGACCAGCTATCCCTAGTAGCAATACGGACAAATGGCAAGAACTACAAATTCGATTAGAGCAGCACAAGTTTAATGTGACAGGGCAAACAGAAGGCAGCCAGAAGATTTCTGGGTGTAGGGCAATCGCCCAAGGTACCTTTTCATATGAAAGTCTGTGCATCAGTGTAATCTGGGACCAAAGTAGTCTACGTTGGTTATTCATATTCCAGACAACTTTCGTTGTTCCCCGTTTACTCTGAAAGTGAATAGACATAGTTATTTCACCGTTATTTCGAAAGAAGATCCTGCATTGAATCTGTTCGCCGTTTTTTGATGTTGTGGCGAAAAGGTGGGCAATCGTGATGTGAAACGTTGCTATACTTTCATTTCCTTCATTACTGTCCTGGTGAGGGAGAAAGGTGATTGGCTCTCTCGATCAGATGGGGGTACCGGCGCATTGATGGCCTAATTTAATCACGGATATAATTGGAAATGTTCACTTTTAATGGTTCGTTGTTGTGTTTTGTTTTATGATACTTGAGCATTTCTGGGACTTGGCAATACACTTAATCTCCAGTAGGTTTGGAATTGCCTCGCTGTTATTTGTGCGAGCAGTTCATGTCAGAGACGACTCACAGTGCCTCACAGACAGCACTTAAGCTTCGGTGTGTCTGATCATGGTTCTGCCTTTTCAGTTTTGATTCTGGTCCACGATAAGAGCTGTCAGTTTGTGGATTCGCTGGAGAGCAAAGTGGGTAATGCGATATGTGAGGTATTTGTCTTCAGCCAAACTCTTTGATGGCGAACTTGGGAAAGTGTCAAGAAGAATGGTCATTGGCAGCAAATATCCGGAAAACCTTCATCTCTGGATCGGTTGGGCTCATCCACCCTCCAAACAAAATAGCCAAACTCACTGGCTGAGTAACAAACAACATGCGTTTTTTTGCAAATGGTGTATTCAAACTGTTGCCGGTGGCTGGAGAATCTCAGACTTGTCCAGAATGGAAACAAATCCCGTGATCCAACTTGCCCTTGCTGAATAGATAACCGAAATTAATCCATACTTTTCTGCCAATATTTGTGCCTTATCTCTCCGAGGTCTTAATGTCTATACACCCATTCAGATGCCTTTGAAATGTTGTGAGTGCACCAGACTCTGCCACAAAATGTGACAATTCATTCCACACACACAAAAGTTCTGTGTGAAAAACATGTGTCCCTCACATCCCTTTTAAAATTTTCCTCTCTCACATGAAACATTTGCTATGTTGATCTGAACTCGTGTGTCTTGTGAAGAAGTGTTCCCTGACTATTTCCTCTGTCTGTCTTCCTCATGATTTTATAAGCTTCTGTGAGGCCATATCTAAGCCCTGAAGCTCCTGGGAATCTGACAAAACCTATTCAGTTTCGTTCTCATGTCCAAGCAGGGCAAACCTTGCAAATCCTTGTAAAGGTTTTCTAAACTTACACTTGCAAGACGTGTGTCCAGCTGCAGCACTTGTTTGACCGCGTGCCTACTCTGGAGCTGTGGGTGGACTCACTGTGGAGCATCAGCAATTCTGGAGAGTTATGTTACCTCCCAGGTGCTCAGGCCAGGGATGTCGCCCTTCGATTGAAGAGCATTCGAAAAGGGGATCGTTAACAGCCAGTTATCTTGGTGCATACAGGCACCAACGAAAAAAAAAACGAGATGTGGACCTGCAGGGAGAATTCAGGAAGCTAGGAGAGAAATTAAAGAGGAGGACCTCAAAGGTAGTAATCTCGGAATTACTGCCGGTGCCATGTGACTGCCAGCGTAGAAATGAATTAAGAAACGGCACGGTGAACACGTGAGTTGAGGAATGGTGCTGCAGGGCGGGTTTCAGATTTGTTGGATTTTGTGACCAGTTCTGGGGAATGTGAGACTATAAGAAAATTGACGACCTACATCTGAACCAGACGGGAACGTATGTCCTTTCGGGAGTTTTTGCTACTGCTGTTGGGGAGGTTTTATACTAATGTGGCAGGGGACTGGGAACCACAAGATTAAACAGGTTGGCAGTGAGGTGGAAACTGGAAACGCTGAGAATCTGGAAGATAGCATTAATAATGGGAAGAGTAGGCAGAGAGCAGATAAATGCAAAAGAACTGGTGGCCTGAAATGCATCTACTTTAATACATGGAATATAGACAGATGAACGTAGGGCTTAGGTTGGTGCCTGGGAATATGACGTTATTGCAATTCTTGGCGAATGTGTCGGTGTTTCTCTTTCTGTGGGAGACACGACGTGGGTAATAACACAGTGTGAGTATGTCAAACTTCAATCCCATTGTTGTGTCATCTAAGATCAAAGCGAGAACCTCACTTCCATTTGCACTGGAAGCATCAGAACACATAAGGTTATGGACCAAAGCTGGAAACTGGGAATAGAATAGATGAAAGTCTTTAAACCAGACTGCACCATGGGCCAAATTGGATTTTCCATTCTGCAAAACTTGAAGACGAGTAGAAACCAATCTGCAGGGGAACTGATCAGAAATGAAATGGAAAATCCATTTCATTGAGAATAAGTGCAAGAGCGTCTGTCTTCATTCCGTGTAATCTCGTAGTTCGGATTTGGAACTCTATCCACAATAGTGTTGGTTCTATTCTCGGACAGGGAATGCATGTTTTATTGTGTAAATATATCGTGGTACCAGTATTTCTTACCACTGGTCCGAACCTGGTAATGCTTGGTTTTGTGCCAGGTTATCAAAAATCAAAAAGATACAGGTTTTGGAAATATGAACTAAAAGCGAGAATTGATAGAGAAACCGCTACAACTGGCAACATCTGTGGAGAGAAACAGTTTTTTTTTCCCTTAAGATGGACAGGAAACAGGTTACTTACAGATTTCTAGATTATACTGTTGGGAAAATGATAATCTTACCTATCGAATCAGGATATTTATCAAAATCACTCCTGAGCTTCCAAACATCGAATCTACAATCTTAAAAGGACTTAATCAGCTGTCAAGCTACTTTCATTTTCCTGAGCTGGTGGAAGGCTATGTTTTAATGGCTACATTTCCTTTTAGTTTCCGTTATTAAGCAGTCACGCCGAATGGAGAATTGTTTCTTTCAGTGTCTGACGCAATATGGGTCTTTGTTTTTTCTATATTTGTCTCTGTGTCCTCCTGGGCATTTTTCACATTCTCCGACTGTCTGGCTGTCCATATCCCTCATTTCCCATTTCTGCTCTTGAAAAGCCTGACATTCAGAGACAGTTTGAGATTCGAATTGCTGAGAGGTTTTCTGACACCTGGCTGGAGTCGGTCGAAGTAGTCTCACATTCTCTGGATAATGCGTCTGTCACTTCGACCTAAGGCAAGGAGACATTTCTTCCTCAAAATCTAAAGACCCTTTCGAAGTTAAAGTTGATTTCCTTATCCAACAGAAAAAGAAAGTAATTACATGATAGCTGAAGAAGAACAACGATGCATTTACTGTTGGTGTACAACGAATGAATGGTGACAGTAGAGAATGAGGGTGATCATGTCGTGGTGTCAGTGCCATGACCACAACAGTTCCCGGGAATGCTGCAGTGTCTCCAGCCTCACCACTTAATTTCCACAAAACTGGGAATGAAGGAATGAGAATAAGAGGATGAGAAGCAGAAGTGCTTGTGGAACTGCGGGAAGAATCTCCAGGATAAAATAGTAGTTAAAAAGAGCAACCTACACGACTGGATTTAAACCAGGAAAATGAAGCCGGAACGCGAAATCAGAATGTGGAGCAATTCAAACAGGACACTGAGTTTCTCGATCAGCAACACAATACTTGAGAGAAATAACGAGCTTTCAATACAATGAGCAGGCACCAGTGTGATGGGAGCTGCTTTCACCAGCTAAGCCATGGCGCCACTTTCAAAGCCAGATTTCTCGTTCATATGTGCAATGGCTGAACCACTTGATCCCAGGAATTCGAAAACGCGTTTTCTGTATTAATGTTGCTCAGTCTGAATGGCAATCAAACTCTGCTTGTGCAAAAACAGACGTTTCAATGCTGAGCATGCCCCACTAAAAAGGCACAGAAAAAGACAGTATCCTCTTGCATTGGCATCCAACAGATATTTTTGTCTGTTTAAACTGACAGAATAAAGAGGATGTGCTCATCTCCTCTCGCGTCCCATTAACCGCGTTAATACACACGGAGGGATTTTCAAACCAAGATGAACAGGCTCATTGTTGTGAATTGACAGCAGTGGTGTGTGAGTCATTGTGAACAGTGAGCAATAAATGCTGAACCAATAGCACTGACACTGAGCCTTGCACCATCAGCTCCACACTCACATCTTGTGTCATGTCTCCTAGGCATCAGTGCATTTGACTTTAATTATTCTACCCTGCAACTCTCCTCAAGTTATTCTCGACCGCTTGCAGTGTCGAATTAAAACATGCAATTATTAGAAATGCATTTCTGGGACACAGTTGTCTTTCAATGAGATAAGATTCACTGCCCATCCCTAATTATCCCAAAGATGTAGGGGCAGAGTTACTTTTGTTAACTCCTCAAATCCATGGTATGGAGGTACTGAAAAGAAACCACTCGAGATGGAGTTCCTGGATTGCGGAAAGCAGACCGACCCAAAACTGCTGACGTAACTCACCCAGGGAAGAGCAGATGGACCCGACTCTGTCAATGTAACTCAACCAGTGGACAGAAGTCTGACATCACACGATCAATGTAACTCAACGAGGAAATTATGGCCTGACCGCAGTCTGTTAATGTAACTCACCCAGGGAAGAGTAGACTGACGCCACTCTGTCAATGTTAGTCATCCAGGGAAGAGCAGACTGACCCAACACTTTATATGTAACTCACCCAGCAAATGGCAGACTGACACCACTCAGTCAGTAAAATTTACCCAAGAAAGACCAGACTGATGCCAGTCTGTCAACGTAACTCACTCAGAGAAGAACAGGCTGTACCCATTCTGTCTCTGTCACTCATCCAGGAAAGAGCAGGCTGATCTGATTCTGTCAATGAAACACAAGCAGGGAGACGAGCCTGACCCCACTCTGTCAAAGTAACTCACTCAGAGAAGAGAAGACTTATTCCATTCTGTCTGTGTAAATCATCCAGCGAAGACAGGAATGAAACCATACTTGCTGTTAAACTCAGACAGAGAAGAGCAGACTCTCACGATTCTGAGAAAGTAACACGCCCGTGGAGAAGCAGACTGACACCACTCTCTTAACGTAGCTCACCCAGGGAAGAACAGACTGAGTGCACTCTGTGATATTACTCAATCAGAAAGGAGCAGACTGACCCCATTCTGTTAATATGACTCTCCCAGGGTAGAGCAGATGAAGCCCAATCTGTCAATGTGACTCAACCAGGGAAGAGCACTCTGACCTCACGCGATCACTTTATCACAACTAGGAAATTGCAGACTGACGCCACTCTGTCAATGCAACTCACCCAGGGAAGAGTAGACTGATGCCACTCTGTCAATGTAACTCACTGAGGGAAGAGCAAACTGACGCCACTCAGTCACTGTTACTCACAGAGGGGAAGGGCAGACTGATCCCACACTCTCAGTGTAACTCAGCAGACTGATCCCACACGGTCAATATAAGTCATTCACTGAATAGCAATCTGACCCCCGTCTATAAATGTAATTCACTCAGGGAAGAGCAGACTGATCCCATTCTGTCTATAGCATTTCACTCAATGAATGAACACTAACCCCACTCTACAAATGTAACTCGCCAGAGAAGAGCAGACGGAAGCCAGACTGGCAACATAAATTATCGAGGGAAGAGAATACTGACCCCGCTCTTTCTGTTTCACTCAGGCAGGGAAGAGCAGACTGTCACCAAACTGTGAAAGAAATTCGCCCAGGGAAGGGCAGACTGACCCTACTGTATCTGCGTGACTGACACAGGTAAGAGCAACTAATCCAACCCTGTCAAAGTCTCTCCCTCAGGGAAGAATATCCTGACCCCTCTCTGTCCATGTAGCTCACCCAGGAAACAGCAGACTAACCCCACTCTGTCTATTGAAGTTCACTAATATCCTCTCAAGTACGTTGTATCCAGACACTCTCCACATCCCTGTCTCTGTAACCGTGTGCGTTCAATGGCGAATCCAAATAACCTGCAAATGTTTAGAATGTGGCAGCAAACCAGAGCTACCACACAGAAATTGGGCGAATGTACAAACTTCCATCAGGCAGTCACCTAAGCCTGGAATGGAAACCAAACCCGACAGCAGTCGTGATTATAAAATGGCAGAACAGAAACCCAGCAAAAATAATTGCTGTGTGTTGCAACGATTCTGAGTATTAATGAAGCCCCCCTCACTGTAGGTAATTTCCATTTTCATCACTGCCAACCTTCTTCAAAGCAAAGCATGCACTTGCTTTTTTCAGACTTCCGATATCCCGCTTTCATCCCGCTTTTTACCTAATCATATTTCTGACTTTACAATATACGTCATAACAGGTTGGCAAATGCAGAATGAGCTTTGTTCCGTTCTCCACTGATGTTGAGAGTTGTAATACAGCCTATTCGAGTAGGACTTGATGCGCTTGCTGGTGGTGTATTCGCGGCATTATGGCTTCTTTTCTTCGTTTTCGGTCGACCATTTCGAGTTCATTGCGCTGACTTCTGAAGAAGACTTTTTGGATTCGAAATGGTAACTGTGTTTTCTCTCAGAAGACAGACGTAGCTTTATTTCTGTTCTCTAATAAATTGATCTTCTTCTGATCTTTGCAAATGAAATAGGGTGCATTACTATTGCCCGTTTTTAGTTTCAAAATCAATAGAAACATGAAGGAGACAATATCAAAGAACACAAAGTACTGAGTTGTTAAGATAATTTTTGCAGCAATGGTGGACATGAAGGTCAAAATAAGATAACGGTACAAGAACATTTAGTCTGAAAGTGGTATGTGACTTTAGTTCCAAATATATGTTTCCGTTCTTCCAGTACATCTTTTTGACTCCCAGAAAACATTGATTGTTTTCTGTATTCACTTTGTTTCGCGATATCTGTCTTCTGGTCGACCAGCGACAACTTGAATTTGCGTCAGCATTGAATAAGATTTCGCTCTTTCTTCGAAAAGAAAACCTGTGCATTATGTACCACTTATCATGCTGATGGCTAAGAAGTTCAAAATGAAATACGGTTTATGGATCGTGAGCAAGAATGAAGTGATCCACTTGCGAACAGATGTCACCACGCCCTATTCCTACATCGGGCCTGAACGGTCCATTGGCAGAGTCTGCAGAAAGGAAATGTATAAGTGAACTAGTCCTTTGTTCAGTTTGATTTGATACCAATGGTAGTGCTGTTTTGGTGCAGAAATGTGTCAACATCTCTGACGTTAGAGTCAAAATTTAAGTCACATCTACTCCATGGAGTGTCTTCTCATATCGGAACATGCTGACATGAAAACATCTAGCTCTGATAACAAAAATTTTTTCATTAAACTGTGAGTATGTTTAACTAAGCAATTCAGACCGCCAAAATGAATAATTGGCATTTGGTTCTTCAAGCTGAGCTCTCCACACCAACCGCTCCAACGAAGGTCGTGGATAAGATCCCCATCGATTATCTTGGTCAATTTTAGTCTCAGCAACAACCAATTGTTCTGCACAATGGTACCCCACAAGCAGAGGGCTAAGTCTGATTTTCATCGTTAATTTTCAAATTCAGGTCTTAATGCACAGTTTCTTACGAATGTGGACAGCAGAAGACCGTTAACATTCTATTTCTAATATTTCCAGAAAATTCTACTCCGCTGATATCGCCTTGCCTTATCACACCTCAAGCCAGGAACCTGGATCAGTCGAGATCCTTTCCACACATGGAGTTGCTTTTTCTAATTCATTGACTACTGATATACTAGATTATTGGCCTAGAGAGTCAGTTGTAAATTAGGTTGAACTTTCTCAGCTTGACTTTCAATTGATTTTTTAAAAAATCATCATCTACAGGTAATGTATTGCATTGCTTCTTGTTTTGCTTAATTCCAAACCCCCGCTCCCGAACATCCAAATTTCACGATAGTTCGACAAATGTTTTGAAACTGATTCATGTTGGAAGTTGGTGGCTTTTTGTGTCTCGACATATAATTTATTTTATTAGACGTCTTGAAATTACTTCGGATTCTTTACAGTTGAAAATTTAGTTTCGATTGAATGCAAAGCTCAAGCTCCACGGAATCGAAATTCTGCAAAGGAATTAATGATTTTGAAAAATTCAACGCTGTGAACAGGACTCGAACCTGCGTAGGAAGATCCCATTGGATTTCAAATCCAACGCCTTAACCTCTCGGCCATCACAGCTCCGACAGAATTGCCAATTTTCATAGTAAAAGAACTGAATTAATGAAATACGTAATTTGAAGAACACATTGTAAGACCCAAAGATTTCGCCAAATCCTTTGCTGGGACTCAGACGAACGTTACCTTAGCAGATTGACAGGCTTTCATCGCAAACTAGATTCTGACACAGCTGAAGTTGTGGGAATGATTCTTCATCGAATTTTAGAGTCACGGATGTACACCACATGAAGAGAGGATCATAGTCTCACTGCGTCCGATCGACTTTGACTCAATTGCTCATCATCTGGTGCCAAAGTTGTTTTTTAACATTCATCAAAATATGGTATTAGAAATACTGATGCTAAGTCCATAAACACTAGCTATATTCGTAAAATCAAAATCGGAATTAGAAAGAATGCAGAACCAATTTACAGGAATGGATCCAGCAACTAATCCGTAAGTTCTGACAACAGTTAATGAACTTGTGAGTACAAGAGAGGAAGATTGACCGAAGATTTGGAACTTGAAATCGTCTTGACGGAATTATTTGCAAAGCTTTTGCGGTTGTTCTAGAGTCATCAAGTCCTTGAACAATACAACATGGAAAGTGGCCCTTCTTTCCAACTTGCCCACGGTGGACAGTTGTCCTGTATTAATAGGTCCCATTTTCCAACATTTGGCCCACATCCCTCTAAACCTTGTTACTCATATATCCAACCAGATGCCATTAAATGTTACAGTTGTACCAGTCTCCAACAATTTCTCTGGCAGCTCATTCTGGACACGACTGAAAAAGTTGACCCTGACGTCCCTTTTAAATCCTTACCCACTAATTTTAAAACGATATTTTCTAAATTTTGACTTACTCACCAGCAGGAAAACACCTTGATGAGTAAACCTATCCATGTCCCTCATGATTTAATAATTAGCAAGGATTTGACTTTATCATACTTGTCAGGAGGGAGATGTGTGGAGATTATTTATCGAAGGTTTGAAGTAGAAAGTCTGATGTACAGATTTTTAGAATTGCATCTTGGAGAAGTTTTTACTGAGTCATTGAAGTCTAGTAGCAGTTGTAGAAGTCTGTTGTGAAAGCTGCAGAAGGATTTCAGGGCACGAGAACGAAGTATTATTTCCAATGTATTGTGGCTCAGTTCGACCGCACTTGGACTACAGTATGAGGAATTATAATCCTCAATTTAGGAAAGATACTAATGCCATATGAGGAATACCACGAATGGTGATTAGCCTTGATATCATGTATGAACGCTAGTCCTGTGAATTGAAATTGGGCAAATCCGGTCTTTTTTTTAACAGTTTCAAAACAAGAGAGGCAATTTCGTTGAGAGTTGCAAAATATTTGAAGAGGTAAACAGGGTGGTGCAATTAAATTTTGTTCCCTCATTGGTGAATGCAGGAGAGGACAATTTTAAAATGAAGCATTGTGATTTATGACCAGGATGAGAACTATTGATTTTTGTCTTAGCCTTGAGAAGTCTCGCTATTCAGCACTACAGTGAGCCTTGGATATTTGGTCTTTGAATGCATCACTATCAGCCTGACCCGCCGACACTTACTGCATCACTATAGACCTGACCCCTCACACTTACCCCCTTAATATCAGCGTGAACCCCTCAAACTTACTGCATCACTATCCATCTGGCGCCCTCACATTTACTGCGCCACTTTCACTTGGAGACCCTCATTTTGACTGGGTCATTATTAGTCTGATTGCCAAACACTTACTTTGTCCTATCAGTCACGCCCTTACACTTCCTATATTACTATTACCCTGACTCCTTACACTTACCGTGTCACTACAACACTGCTTCCTCAAACTTACTATGTCACTATCACCTTGACCCTCTCACATTTACTGCACCACAATCACACTGACCACCTCACACCTACTGCTTCACTATGAGCTTCAACACTCACACTGACAGTGTCACTAATAGCCTGACCCCTCATACTTACTGCGTTGGTATCTCTCTGATCCCCTCAGAATTACTGCATCACAATCACTCTGACCCCTCATACTTAATGCGTCACTATCCCTCTGGCACCCTCATACTTCCTGCATCACTCACACCCTGACACATGCGCACCTACTGCATCCCTATCAGCCAAACCCCACTCACTAATGGCGTCACTCTCCCTCTAACTTGCTCACACTTAATATATCCCCATCACCTTGACACTCTCTCACTTAGTGCATCAATATCAGCCTGACCCCCTCATGCTTACTGCATCAATATCAGCCTGACCCACTCATACTTACAGCATCACTATCACCTTGACACCCCAAACTTAGTGAGTCCAGATCACACCGAACCTTTCACTCTTCTTGCATCACCTTCAGCCAGACCCTGCACACTCCTCATACTTGCTGCATTACTATAACTCTATCCCACCCAAACCGTGTTTCACTATCACCCTGACAACTCATACTCACTGCACCACGAAATTCCTGACTCCATCACAATTCGTATATCATTATTAGCCTGACCTCTTACACTTACTGTGTCACTCTCAGCCTGTCCCCTCACATTTCCTGTGTTACTCTCAATCTGACACCCTCAAAATGTCTGCATCACTGTCACCCCGAACACGTCACACGTACTGCATGGGTGTCTACCTGAAACCTCACGCTTATTGCCTCACTATCATCCTGAGCGGCTCGCACTTACTGCGTCACTAGCACACCAACACTCTTACCTTTACTGCGTCACTATCGGCCTGACACCTCACACGTACTGCATCACTATTAGCCTGACCCGCTCACACGTTTTGCGTCACTACTACCCTGACCCCCTCACAATTGCTGTGTCGCCATTAGCCTGAGCCCCTCACTATCACGCTGATCAAGCTCACAATTACAGCATCACTATCAACCTGACCCCCTCACACTTTCTCTGTCATTATCACCCTGACCCTTTCACACGTAATGCATGACTGTCACACTGAGACACTCACATTTTCTGCGTCGTTATCAGTCGGACCCGCCAGCACACAGCGTCACTATCAACCTGGCCCCTCACACTTGCATGCCTCAATATCAGTGTGAACCCCTCACACTTACTGCATCACTATCCATCTGCCATCCTCACACTTATTTCACCAGTTTCACCTTGACATCCTCATTTTTACTGCATCACTATCAGCCTGACAGCCACACACATATTGCGTCACTATCAGTGATGCCCTCACACTTCCTATGTTAATATCACGCTCACTCCTAAAACCTACTGCATCACTATCAGCCTGACTCCATCACACTTTTTGTGTCAGTACCAGACTCACGCCTCACGCTTATCATGTTGCTAAAACTCTGCCCCATCACACTGACTGCGTCAATGTCACCCTGACCCACTCACACCTTTTGTATCAGTTTCAGTCTGACGCCTCGCATTTACTGTATAACTAAAACTCTCCCCCTCACACTGACTGTGTAACTCTCAGCCTGACCCCTTCATACTGACTGCGTCAATATCAGTCTGACCCCTCAGACTTACTGCGTCACTCTCACCCTGACCTCCTCACATATACTGTGTCACTATCACCCTGACCCACTCACACAGTCTTTGCCAATTTCACCTTGATGGCCTTATTTTTATTGCGGCCCCATCAGCCTAACAGCCACACATTATTGCGTCACTTTCAGCCACGCCCTCACACTTCCCATGTTATTATCACCCTGAATCCTTACACTTATTGTGTCATTATCAGGCTGACCCCTCACACTTACTGTGTCACTATCAGCCTGACTCCATCACATTTATTGTGTAAGTATCAGACTGACGCCTCACACTTATCTTGTCACTAAAACACTGCCCCGTCACATAGACTGTGTCACTATCAGCCTGACCCCCTCACACTTACTGCTTCACAATCGCAATGCCCCTCTCTCACTTACGACGTCATTTAAACCCTGACACCCCACACTTGCTGTGGCACTCTCACACTGAGGGCCGTACACTTAGTATCACTGTCATCCTGACCCCTTCCACTTACTGCATCATTATCACACTGGTATCTCACACCCACTGTGTCACTGTCATCCTGACCCCTTACACTTACTGCGTCACTATCACACTGGTATCTCACACCCACTGTGTCACTATCATCCTGAGCCACTTACACCTATTACGTCACTATCACTTTGACCCCAACACACTAACTGCATCAATATCAGCCTGACCATTTCACACATACTGCGCCACTACCAGGTTGACTCCCTCACATATGCTGCGTCACTATCAGGCTTACCCACTCATACTTACTGTGTCACTATCACCCTGACTCCCCACTCTTACTGCGTCAAGATCATTGTGCCCCCGTACACTTACAGCGTAACTATCATCCTGACAACGTCACACTTACTGCGTCAAGATCAGCCTGATCCCCTCAAAGTTAATGCGTCACTATCAGCTTCAACACTCACATTTACTGCGTCACTTCTAGCACTACCCCTGCACACTTACTACATCTCTAACCGCCTTACCCCCTCACATTTACTTCATCACTATCAGCCTGAGACACTCACACTTACAGCTTTACTACAACCTGGCCCTGACCCTGTGACCCTGACCCCTTACCCATACTGAGTCACTATAAGCCTGGCCCTCAAATGTTCTGCATCACTATCGCACTGACATCTCACACTCACTGCGTCACTATCACCTGCCCCCTCACAATTATTGCTTCACTACAACCTGAGCCCCTGAAAGCATCTGCGTAACTGTCACCCTGACCACATCACACTTGCCATGTCACCATCACAATGACACATTCAACAGTCTGCTTCACTGTCATCCTGACACCTCACACTCACTGGATCACTACCATCCTCCCCCTCATACTGACCTGTCACTATCATCCAAAGCTCCTCACACTTATTGTGTTCCTATCACTCTGGTCCCAACACACTTACTGCATCACTATCAGCCTGACACTCGCACACTTCCCGCATCACTATCAGCCTGACACCTCACAATTTCACCGTGTCTTTCAGTCTGACTCCTCACATTTCCTACATCACTATCACCCTGTCACTGAACACTTACTGGCCAGTATTAGCCTGACGCCCTGAACATACTGCATCAATATCAGCCTGAACACTCACACTTACTCTGTCACCATCACACTGACCCCCTCACTCTCATTGCATCACTATCACCCTGTACCCTCTCACTTCCTGCATTAGGATCACTCTGACTCACTGACACTTGTTGCATCACTATGAGCCTGACCTCTCACACATACTGTGACACTATCAGCTTGACCCCCTCACACTTACTGCTTCACTATCAGACTGACCCCTCACACTTACCGCTTCACTAACAGCCTGACACCTCACACTTTCTGCGTCACTATTCCCCTAGCACTTCACTTTTATTGGCCACTATCTGCCTGACGCTCTCAACTTACTGTGTCACTACCAGCCTGAACGCACACACTTACTCCCTCACTATCACCCTGACTGTCTCACACTCACTGCGTCAGTCTCTGCCTGACCCCATCACACTTACTACGGCACTTTCACCCTGTCCCCTCCCACTTTATGCATCAGGATCAACATGACACAGTAACACTTACTGCATCACTATCAGCCTGATCTCCTTCCAATTACTGCGTCACTATCAGCCTGACCACTCACTCTTACTGCGTCACTGTCACACGGACCCCTCACACGAAGTGCGTCACTATTGGTCTGATCCCTCAGACTTACTGCATCATTTTCACTCTGGCCCCCTCACTGTATAACTATCGGCCTGATCCACTCACACAGTCTGCGTCACTATCACGCTGACACCTCACCCTCATTGTGTCACTATCATCCTCACTCCATCAGTTACTGTCAGCCTGATCCCGTGTAATGGAAAAGTATCATTTTTTGTGAAATCTATGAAAGCATGGTTGAAACAAAGAAGTATGGACCTAACTTTACAAAAAGACAGAAAAAATGTAAAGTTCAACCTAATTTACAGCTGACTCTCAAGGCCAATAATCTATTATATCAGCAGTCAATGAATTAGAAAAAAACAACCCCATGCGTGGAAAGGAACTCGACTGATCCAGGTTCCTGCCTTGAGGTGTGATAAGGCAAGGCAATATATAGTATAAAGGGAATATGTGAAAACCGTCAGGCTCCATTTTCTGAGGCGTCTTGCAAATGTGTCGGGTCCATTCTACAAATGTCAAAAATAAACTTTTTCTTTGTTCTTGGTAGCATTTGCATCGAGTCGATTGAAATTCCACGGCAGTAAACTCGGGGGCTCGTCTGGGACCCTGCGACTGGGTAAGATTTTGAAGATTCCCAGGAGGTATACTGCTTTGAAGGTCTTTCACTTCATCTCGAGCGCTGAATTGGCCCCTTTGAGTGAGAGGACTGGGGATAAGTGGATCGCCCCAGAGTCGCGTTCCGAATTGAATCGGTTCAGGGTAAGAGTTGTTGCTAAAGTAATCCGACATAGAGACTTGTTCGAAGAGAGTAGACGAACCAGGAAGAGGGACCAGTGAACTCTCGCGCAGTATTCGAGGAAAACTCAAGGGAAAGGATTGCCGTCTCTAGAGAGTTGAAGTGACAGCAAGACTAACGGTGGTTTGAGACTTGGAGTCAACATGGGCAGCGTTGGAGTCGCCAAAGCCGGACCGGTTACTTGGGTTCTTGGTTTGTGAAAACCAAGGCAATGAGGCGGTAGTGCCCAATGAGGGGGGACCTCCGGAGGTAAAAGCAAGTTATATTGGCAAAGAGAAGATTATGATATCGTGAGAGAAGAGAGAGAGAGAGAGATTGACAGACAGAGAGACAGCTGCTCGTTGGATGCTGCCTGAACTGCTGTGCTCTTCCAGCACCACTAATCCAGTATTTGGTTTTCAGCATCTGCAGTCATTGTTTTTGCCCAGACAGAGAGACAGACAGAGAGAGATGAACACTTTTCCAATATCCATGAAAATCGGCTCCAGCAAGAGCGAACAAAAAGAGGGTCGACAGACAACTCAGAATGGTCAAGAAAAAATACAATATATGCTAAATAATTATGGCCCAGTTTCTGTAAGGCAGTTAAAAATATAAATCAAGGAATGTGTTTTTCTGGAGGAACGAAGTTTTAGTAATATTCAGTTGCAAATGCTGAGGTCACCGTTGGAGGAGAGAGAGAAGGAGAAACGGAAGGGTAAAATAGAACCTGTGAATTGGAGTGCTTATCACATGTTGAAGGCTGAGCCTGATCTCAGGGAAAGAAAATCTCGAAATAAAGATAGATCAAGTACACGTACAAACACCAGTGCACATGCACACACACACGGAAAACAAACTAATGAAGCTGGACAGTGTCTTAAGACTGGATCAGATCCTGACCTTAATGGGTGCCCTCGAAGAGCTACAGCCCCCCTACGAGATCCACTTCACGAAGATTCCAAGTCAACGGTCGCCGCCTCAGGGTCTGCTGATTCACCAATAGCATATCGTACCCACAATCAATTGAAGCAAGAATCCCTAAAGAAGTCGAGACAATGTCCCAGTACCTTTAGCGCCTCACGAAAGTCGATTACGTCTATTGTGGCCTGATACCACCCAAGGACATAACGACAGCAGAGATCACACCGTATGAGGCACACCTGAGGAGCAGCTTCATCAATGGAATCAAGTACGAAACAACAAAATAGGTAATAATATACGTCTATTAACTGGGACACGGGAAAGTTGAATTTGATAGAGCAATACGTGATACATGCTGAAAAACTACTGGCTCAAGTGAACCATAACCGGAAATTAAAGATGGAACAGCAATCACATGAACCTCAGCTTATTATGATGCAAATGGTCGTTCAGCCATTGGAGGGAGGGACTGCGGGAAAAGAGAGAGGCACAGGTGGAGTTCACAAAAGAGGAAGGGATCGTGGAAGTGCGCTTGCAGAGATAGATCTGGCTGGTGTTTTGTTTGCGGAGCAATGGACCACTGGTCAAGACAGTGCCCGCGCAGACAGCCTCAATCGGTCCTGGAGGCCGGACAGCATAGTGACTGACAGGGGACGACTGAGGTTGAGGGGGGCAGGCCACAAGGTACAGGTTAACCTCTTTCCTTTATACTTGGCAACGAAGAATCCCTAATGCTAATCACTTCTACTAACCTAACGGGCACTGAGATGTATCCAAACTCTATATTGAACATTGAGATTGCGACGTGTGGACAATATGTTCAATATAACAATGATGCGTATTTGTCGATGCCTACCTCTATGTTATACGTGGAAGGTACACCAGTTACCTTTTTGGTAGATACATGGCCAGCATATTCACTCCTCAAATCAAGACAGTTCAGAGAGTTGACGCCAATAAAGATGAGTGGAATGTTCCTGAACTCAATGGAGGCATCAGGCATCGTGATATGGGAGAGTTTTACCTCACCCATATTGTGTGAAATCAGTAATGTGTATCCATTCTAATTCTCAATTTTGTTAGCGGAATTCTGTCCTTTACATTTGATGGCTTGGGATCTCATTATGAGACTGGGGTTGTATTTGCTCAGTACTCCGACGGGCTTGCAGGTAATTCAAAGGGAAGATTCACAAGTGTAAACTGTAAAATACAACCCACCAGCCCTGGTGTTTGTCTATGAGTGGCTATTAAGCCAGAGAGCAATGAGTTCAGTGAGCAATTCACTCGCCCTGGAAGCAGGTAACCATGATAATCCTATTAACACCGATTTTTTTGCGGGAATATGCTGCACTGCACAGCACACATACACCACGATAACCCTGAGGAACCATAAGAGAAGTATTTGTTCAGGAGATTGGTTAAACCAGGTCAGTTGTTATTGTGCGAATTTTATTGAAGAGATGACAGATGTGCAGTCAGTGTGAACTAATGTAAATTATCTGCGACGGCAAGTAAACTCTATATTTTTGATGTGGAAGGTTATGCTCCTCGCGTGTCACTGGCGAAGATGTCTAGTGACTGGTGGCAGGATTTGGGGCCATGGGGACTAAAGGCATAAAGAACGAAATGTTGGGTGTTCTGGGACGATGTGGGTATGTGGTTCAATGCAGATGTGTCGACATATATGAAGAAATTATTTTGTCTAACTCAGGCAATAGAACAGTCGGGGATAACCCCCTCTAGTCCCGAAGAGCCTCGAAGGCTGGCCTGGCGTTTCCCTAAGATAAACTTCTCAGACCCAAGATTAATAACGTTCCTACTGAATTATGGCTAAAAGGCAAACATGATGTGGGTCATATACGAGGTTGTGAACCAATACGAGTAACC
Source organism: Chiloscyllium punctatum (assembly GCF_047496795.1). Lineage (NCBI taxonomy): Eukaryota > Metazoa > Chordata > Chondrichthyes > Orectolobiformes > Hemiscylliidae > Chiloscyllium > Chiloscyllium punctatum. The sequence continues at coordinate 73,196,987 of NC_092754.1, read as the reverse complement.
CCGAAGTCGGAATATCGTCCTGGCAGGGCGCAATACCCGTGAAAACCCGAGGCCATGGACGTAGTTACTCCAGTCTTTCAGTCCTTCCCAAAGGCTTGAGAGATAATCCCCTGTGTTAACTCACCGGTGAGAACTCCCTTTTTTCTGATCAAAAAGGCAAAAATTCCAAGTGAACCGGAGGAATGGAGGTTTGTTCAAGACCTGCAGGCAGTCAATAACAGTGTTGTCCCGCGCGCATCAAATGTTCCCAACCCCTATACTGTATTAGCTCAATTTCCACCCGACAGTAAGTGGTTCCCTTCTGTGGATTTACCAAATACATTCTTTAGTGCAATGGTGCATCCAGATAGTCAATTGTGGTTCGCTTTTTCATTCAAAGACAAATCTTATGAGTTCACACAACTTTGTCAATGTTACTGTGAGTCACCCACCATATATAATGAGGTTCTACGCAGGAGTCTGGAGACTCTTGTTTTAGCCCCTGGGTCTGCGCTTCTGCAATCTGTAGACGATTGTTAATAGTAGCACCGAAAGAGGAACAATGTGAGAAGGATTCCCTTGCATTGCACGAGGGAAGGGCAGAAAGCCAGTCTCGCAAAGCTTCGATTTATGCAACAACAGGTGAAGTTCTCCAGTCACTTAATATCTGAACAAGGGAAGACCATTGGTCAAGACAGAGTGCAAGTAATTCAGCAAATTCCAAGGCCTCACATGAGGAAACAATTGCTATCCTTTTTGGGCATACGCTCCTACTGAAGAACGTTTATCCCACATTACACAAATCTTGAGGCGCTCTGAAGTGACATGGCCCATGGAAAAGTTTAGCAGAACCAAGGTCCGTTGCAATGGATCCCAGCGGCCGAGTTGAATTGAAAAAGACGTTTCAAAGTACACCTACACTGGGGATTCCGAATCCAAACAAGCCTTCTGTCAAATGGTAGATGAAAAACATGGCTGCATGACATCTGTGTTATTGCAGGATCATGGGGGAAAATTCAGGCTGGCAACTTATTTTTCGGCTAAGCCAGACCTCGTAGCGGCAGGATTGCGTAAATGCCCGCGAGCTGTGGTTGCTATATAATCGGCTATGGCGACTTAACCAAACTGATCACACATGCAGTATCCTTACTGCTTTCCGAGCAAAAAGACAGCACATAGTCGGCAGCACGTTGACTCAGATACAATACTGTGTTCTTGGAGAAGCCTAACATTGCAATAAAACGATGCAACGTCCTTAATACTGCTAGTCCTCTCACTAGAGAAGGAGATGGAGACCCACATGATTGTATTGCTGTAATTAATGAAATGTGCTACCTAGACAAGACTTACAGAATTCATCACTTGAGAATACAAATATGGCGTTTATTTTTGTGGATGGGTCAACATTCAGGAGCAAGGAGATAGGCCAGAATTGTATTGGGGATGCTGTAGTAACTACCCATGAGGTATTCAAAGCGGGATCACTCCCTTCTCAATTGTCAGCTCAAGCATAGGAGCTGGTTGCATTGACTGAGTCATGTAAATTTGCTTAGGGAATGACAGCGAATACTTAAACGATAGCAGATACGCATTCGGAGTTCCACATGATGTTAGAACCTTATGGAAATACAGGGAGTCCTTGACCTTCACCGGAAAGCCCATCACACACCGTGATCAGATTTCTGACCTCTTGGAAGCGGTCCTATTGCCTAAATCAATCGCTGTGTGTAAATGTTAAGCCCACACGAAAAATAACGATTCCGTTTCTCAAGGAAATGCAAGGACAGACTCGGCGGCAAGGACGGCAGCCCAGCAGCCGGTAAATGATCAGTTTGACATGGGAATGACAAAAATCCTTACCTCAACAGCAGACGTACGGGAGTCACAGTCGAAGTCCAGGCTTGAAGACACGTTTGAGTGGGAAAAAGCAGAGTTCAGTTTGAGGTAAGGGGTATGGTGTGGCCCCAATGTTAAACCTTTTCTACCAGGATCATTATTTCCATCCTATTCCAAACTGACACAAAGTAAGGAACATGTGTCAAAAGAGGGGAGATATGACAGCATTTCAGCACAGTGGTACACTGAGGGATTTATTCATTACTTCCAGAAATAATGTGACTGATGTGTTATTTCTAACAATAATGTGGGGAGGGGAATACAGATATGTCATGTAGCACTTACACCCCCAAAAACAATTTGAACATTTACAACTGGATTTTACCGAACTAACACCCTGCGAAGGAAAAAGGTATTGTCTGGTAATAGGTGATATGTTTTCCAAATGGGTGCAAGCGTTCCCCACGGCAAAACAGAATGCCAGTGCCATAACCAAAGCTTTCCTAACTGAAATAATTTTGAGATGGAGCATCCCTGAGAGGCTTAGTAGTCCCAAGGTTTGTGAAGGTTTATAGCTCCGGTTGAGGTTTAGGGTGTAGGTTTGCTCGCTGAGCTGTAGGTTTGATATCCAGACGTTTCATTACCTGGATAGGTAACATCATCAGTGGCGACCTCCAAGTGAAGTGAAGTGAAGATGTTGTCTCCAGCTTTCTATTTATATGTTTGTTATGGTTTGGGGTTCCTGGGGTTTGTGGTGATATCATTTCCTATTCGTTTTCTGAGTTGTTGACAGATGGTAAATCGATCTATGTGTTTGTTTATGGCGCTGTGATTGGAGTGCGAGGCCTCTCGGAATTCTCTGGTGTGTCTGCATATACAGCAAACCGACAAACACTGACCAAATACTTAACTACACCAGCAACCATCCCAACTCGCAAAAAGGAAGCTGTATCAGAACACTATTCCAACGAACTACCACACATTTCAGCATAGGCGAACTTCGGAAAACAGAGGAGAACCGCCTATAAATCGTATTTAAGAAGAACGGATACTTTAAAAATACAGTCCACAGATTCCTCAGGAACAAACTACGACAAGTAGACTTAACACAGCCAGAAACCCTATAGACCTTTCCATACATCAATGAAGTCTCAGAAGAAGGAGCCAGACTATTAAGACCCCTCGGAATCCCACCAACAGTCTCAAACAAAACTAACAAATTTAAAAGACCCAGTACAACCCATGGACAAAACCAACGTCTTCTACAAAATTCCATGCAAGGACTGCCACAAACACTACGTAGGACAGACAGGAAGAAAGGTAGCCACCAGGATACACGAACACCAGCTAGCCACAAAAAGACACGACCCTCTCTCCCTCGTAGCCCTTCACACGGATGAAATTTAAACACCATTTTGACTTGGACAACACATCTATCCTGGGACCGGCTAAACAAAGACATGTCAGATAATTCCTTGAGGCCTAGCACTCCAACCACAATGCCATAAAAAAGATATGTATCTTGATAGCATCTATCAACCCCTCAGAAAATGAACAGGAAATGGCATCACCACAAACCCCAGGAACCCCATCCTGGAGAAACATATAACTAGAAAGGAGGAGACAACAGCTTCTCTTCACTTGGCGTTCGTCACTGATGATGTGACGTGGGAACATTGAACATAGAAAAATACAGGGCAGGACAGGCCCTTTGGCCCTCGATTTTGCTCCGATCCAAGCCCACGTAACCTACACTCGCCCACTAACCTCCATATGCCAGGTACTGAAACGTCTAGATGTCAAACCTACAGTTCAGCGAGCAACCCTACACTCTAGGCTTAGTAGTGACAGTGGGACACCATTTGTCCATAATGCCCTACAGCAGATTAGAGAGTATTTGGAATAAACATGTGCTAACACTGTGCCTACCACCAGACGAGCGGTAGGGCAGCGGAAACACAGGAATTTTCCCGAGACGTAAGGGAAGCCAGATAACAGGCCACTGTGAGGATGAGATGTTGTGTTACTGCATGAAACTCTCTACACTTCGGTCCCAAATACAGAATCAACTGAAGACAGCACTACCCCAATCAGCAGAAGGGAAGATGTACGATCTATAACCTGGAGCCCGAATAGTGGCAAAACACTTCAGGAGGGAAAACAGGAAGGCGAAGAGGTGGCTGGGACCGTTTCAAGTACGTTTTACAGCACAGATAGCTGTTAAGGTCGCCGGAACAGCGACGTGGATACACGCCCGCCATTACAAACTTGCAGCTGGGACTGAGGAGACATCGCACAACGCCAAAACCAATTTAGAGCAAGTATTTATTCGAAGTCATAAGCAAAAGTGGGGCTGTCCCAGTTCACACTGTTAGCAAGCGCCCTGGTCGGACTATTCATCAGGGCAGGGGCGTCTGGGATGCAGCAGCTGAAGGTCATCTAAACTGATAGGACGAAGTGGATCTTTACATGCGACCCATAGCCGTTCAGTAACAAGGACGACTATAAATTGGATAATTCAGATTTATGCAGGGATCCATGCTGCGCCGGTGACTGGCAGTTAGTAGTAGCCACCACGGCAAAAGGGGCACCTGACATGGGAAATAGATATTCTATGATCAAAGTACGACTGAGAAGAGCAATGAGGGAGTCTCGTGGTGTGGAATAGATAGATCCTTCTCCGACATCTTTAGACAGGTGAATGTAGTGGTGCAACCGCCCCACCCCCGCCCTCCGAGATGCAGTGCAGAATGTACTACAGACGATAGGAGCAGTGGGACATGGCAACCAATCAAACCAGACCATGGACCTAACCCCAACCGGGCAAAGGTCATTAATGACACACCCGAACCCGAAGGGAGACGGCCCTGGCGAGAGAGTGAAATTAAAGCATGAGGGGAATTTGCCTGGTGGGTATAAATGGCGTAAATGCGACGCCAGTAGGTTGGGAACTGGGAACGGCCATTGCTAGATATGAAGGGAATAGAGCATGTGCTTTGGTCATAAGACAAAACGAGAGATTAGACGTAGGCTACACTTGTTGGATATGTTTGCACACAGCCCAAAGGTAGACTGCCCAGCAAATTACTGAGAGCCTGGCGAGAAATGCCAGCTGTCTGCTTCCACGGGAGGTGACTAGCCTGACCATGATAGTGGGGGGCAATTTGGGCAAATCTCGTGTCACCACCCGAACTCCAGGCTAACTACAGCCCCAAGCCTGACACGCTACCATCCACAGCCTTCCACATAGTGGATTGCAGGGAAGAAACGTGTATTTGCACCAATCGGGGGAGACTCCTTTTGGGTATCTCCCAGTGTACCTTGATGCTGTACTTGAACAATGACTCTTGTACAGCAACATACACAAATGATACGACCATAAACATTGCTTGTTCCTTTATCAATGGTCAGACCATGAGCGGCATGGTGGGCACAGTGGTTAGCATTGCTGCCTCACGGCGCCAGAGACCCCGGTTTAATTCCCGCCTCAGGTGACTGACAGTGTGTGGTTTGCACATTCTCCCTGAGTCTGCGTGGGTTTCCTCCCACAGTCACCAGATGTGCAGATAGGGTGAATGGGCCATGCTAAATTGCCTGTAGTGTTCGGTGTTAGGTAAATGTATGGGTGGGTTGTGCTTCGGCTGGTGTGTGTGGACTTGTTGGGTGGAAAAGCCTGTTTCCACACTGTAAGTGATCTAATCTAATCAGGATAGCAGGTATAATATGGGCAGGTGGCGAGAAAGGGTACCACCACTCCCCCGGGGAGAAAGGGGTGCTGCTACACCGCGATACTGTCCACCAACACAACAGTGTTCGCCCTAAAAGGCAGCGATTGCCGAACTCGAAGGGGCATCCCTCTGCATTGGAATGGGTACACACTCGCAGAACATGCTCGCATATGGTGTATTTGCAAATGAGACGGAGGAAGGCCTAGCACTCATTAACACTGAGTTAATGGCGGTTAGGAAGCAGTGACACAAAATCGATTAGTACTAAACATCCTGACGGCCGAGAGAGGGGAGTCTGCAAAATGTTAGGTACCTCGTGCTTTATTAATGTTCCTGATGAGTCCCAAAATATTACTGGTTTAATAAATGGTATGAAGGCAGCTAAATGACCGCCTCCACGAGCAGATGACTTCTCCTCCTGATGGCTCACGTCCCTTATGGAGGATGGGGGTAATGGACCCTTATCGTTCTACTCGTTGTAGGACTGGTCTTACTCATACTGCTTTGAATAAGACCCTAGTTGTGTACCTGCCTACAGCACTTGCGTATGAATGCAGTAGGATACGAAATGATAAACTATCAGTGGCCCCAAAGAAGGAAGATCCGATTGCTTGTCCGCACCATACAGCGATGTTGACGAATGGGACGTGTGAAGATGGGCTGTGTATCGGGCAAACCAGGGAAATGGAAAAACCACCACAAAGCTTTGATAGAGTTAGGTGGTGTCTGAGGAAATGCCTGATGTTCATAAATTATTTTTGATATATAGCTATCTGGCTTTTTTTTTTGGTTGTTGTCCTTGTTGTGAAATGACAAAAATTTGGAAAATGTAATGGAAAATTATCAAAATTAACATTTACTGTGAAATCTGTCAGAGAATGTTTTGCAATATTTAGTAATTCGCTGAAATATGCAAATACTTTGCTGAATTCTGCATCGAGGAGTCAGCTTGTCTTTGTGGAACTTTGCAAACATTTCACCTGGCCTTGCGAGCAGCCGAGTTCAGAAAAAAAGCTTCGGAAAACATAAAGACAATTATGTCCAAGGCATGGGAAAGAGAAAATATGAGCTCGAATGTTTCCCAACACTTGTCCTTGAGCATGTGATAAGAATATTATAATACGAATATGTGAATTTTGTTCACAGCCCTTACATAAAGCACTTTTGCCAAGTGTATTGGCCGCTCTGCATGCAGAGGTTCAAAAATAAAACCTTTCCTTTGCTCTTGCTACCAGTTGACTCGAGTCAATTAAATTTCCACGACAGGTGTCAGGATGTCAGGCAGTGGGAGAATTGTTGGGTATCAGTAAATGGGAGAATTGTTGCACAGTGCCATTACAGTTGAAAATTAGTACAAATTGCCTATTCATAAAAGAATTTTAGCAGAACACCTCTAATTGGAAGAATAGGGGCCGGGAATGATTGAGAAGGAACAATTTTGCAAGCAGCAGTAAAGTCGAGATTCGAGTCCGCCCACCAAGAAATGAAAAAAAACTTTGGAGCAGGGAAGCCAATACGTGGAGGAAGTGCATCAGTAAACAACGCAATGGGATATTGACGCAGGGCATCAATAATGGGAGAGTTGGTGCCGATGTCATGAAAGTACAGAATTGGTGGAAGACGTGGGAGAACTGGGGCTGAATAATATTAAATGTGGTGGAGGTGCAGTTACTGATGAAAAGAAGATTCGTGCAGGATTCGAAAATGGGAGAATGGTGCACGGAAGTTAAGTTGTATTTGGGACAATTGTTGCACGATCGACAAAATGGAAAAATTGCACAGTGGAACTTTAACAGCGAATTGGGGTATGGCACCACTATCTCAGAGAGTCAAAGTCGCGTTCCCCACACTGGGAGAAGTTGGTTTGGCTACCAAAGAACATGAGAATTGTTTCAGGGCAATATTGAATTCGAGAATTCGTGTGGGGTGCTTAAAGCATGCAGAGTTGGAACAGAGCATAGTTAAATGGGAGAACACGGGCAGGAATCAGTAAGTCGGAGAAATGTTGTAAAGTGCAGGAAAGTGGCCATTCGATGCAGGGCGCCAATAATGAAAAAGACTTTGAGCAGTAAACCATTATGTGGAATATGTCTGTCAGGAAACAGCAAAACAGGAGAGTTGGGGCAAGGCAATACTCAGTGGGAGAGTTTCTTCAGTTCATGACGAAAGGGTGGATTAGCGCAGAATTTGTCAATTTGAGAATTTGATGCAGTAAACGCCTAAATTGGAGAATTACAGCAGTCGACCACGACATGGGAGAATCATTGCAGCTACATAGTTAATGGAAGAAGTGGTGCGGAGTGGACCTAAATTAGATATTTGGTGCAAGTCACCATTAAAATGTACAATTAGAGCAGGGCAATCCTAAATGCGAGATTTCAACTCGGGCATCAGAAAATGAAAGAATCATACTGGGATATGAGGAAATGGCAGAATTAGTATCGTTATATGAAAAAGCAGGAGAATTCAGTGTCGGAGTATGAGGAAATGGGAGAATAAGTATAGGGGTATGAGTAAATGGAGCTGCAACAAGATCTCACGGCTCTTAAACTCAATCCCCCTGTTCATGAAAGCCAACAACACCATAGGCCTTCTTAACAACCCTGTCCACTTGGGTGGACATTTTAAGGGATCTATGTACCTGCACACCAAGATCCCGCTGTTCCTCCCCATGGCCAAGAATGCTGCCTTTGGTGCTGTACTCAACTTTCAAGTTCGATCTTCCAAAATGCATCACCTCGCATTTATCCAGTTTGAATTCCATCGACAACCTCTCAGCCCATCTCTGCATCTGGCAATGTCGTGCTGCAGCCTGCAACAGTCCTGTATACTGTCAATGATACCTATAATCTTTGTGTCCTCTGCAAACCTGCTAATCCATCCTTCAATCTCCTCATCCAAATCATAAATAAAAATTACAACGAGCAGAGGGCCAAGAACAGAGTCCGTGGAACACAATTCACCACTGACTTCCAGGCAGAATATTTTCCTTCCACAACCACTCGCTGTCTTCTGTCGACCAGCCAATTCTATATCCAGACAGCTAAATTTCCCTGTAGCCCATTCCTCCTGACCTTCTGAACGAGCCTACCATGGGAAATCTTATCAAATGCCTTGCTGTAGTCCAGATACACAACATCCACCGCTCGACCCTCATCAACGTTTCTAGTAACATCCTCAAAGAACTCAATAAGATTCGTGAGGCATGACCTGCCCCTCACAAAGCCGTGCTGACTGCATTTAATGAAGCCATGCTCTACCAGATGGTCATAAATCCTATCCCGCAGAATCCTTTCTAACACCTTGCAGATGACAGACGTGAGACTAACTGGCCTGTAATTTCCGGGGATTTCCCTATTTCCTTTCTTGAAGAGAGGAATTACATTTGCCTCCCTCCAGTCCTCAGGTACGAATCCGGTGGAGAGCGAGGATGCAAAGATCTTCACAAGCGGCGAAGCAATCACATTTCTCGCTTCCCATAGCAGCCGAGATCAAATCTGGTCTGGCCCTGGCGACTTGATAATATTAATGTTTGTCAAAATTTTCAACACATCAGCTTCCTCAATCTATCTGTTGCAGCAGGGTTACCTGCTCCTCAATGGTTTCATTCACGACAAAGTCCTTTTCTTTCATAAAGACAGAAGCAAAAAAAAACTCATTTAAGGCTTCCCCTACCTCCTCAGACTCTATCCACAAGTTCCCTAAGCTATCCCTGATCGTCCATACTCTTTCTTTGATCATTCTCTTATTCCTCACATATGTGCAAATGTTTTTAGATTCTCCCTAATCATTCCTGCCAAGCCTTTTTCCTGCTCCCTCCTGGCTCTCCTCAGACCATTTTTGAGCTCCTTCCTCGCCTGCCTGTCATCCTCTAGAGCTGAGCAAGACCCTTGCTTCCTTCACCTCACATAAGTTGCCTTCTTTCTTTTGACGAGAAACTCAGCCGCTCTCGTCATCCAAGGTTCCTCTATCTTACACCTTCTTACCTGTCTCAGAGGAACACATTTATGCATCACTCGCAACAACAGTTCCTTAAACAGCCTCCACATGTCCATAGTGGCCTTTCCATGGAACAATTGCTCCCAGTCCATGCTTCGCAACACAGTATGATAGTATCATAGTTTCCTTTTCCCCAACTAAATATCCTTCCATTGTTCCTGCATCTCTCCTTCTCCATGGCGATGTAGAAGATGAGGCAGTTGTGGTCAATATCACCAAAATGCTCTCCCACCGCAAGATCTGAAACCTGCCCATACTCATTGCCGAGCACCAAATCCAAAATGGTCTCTACCTTCGTCGGCCTGTCAATGTACTGAGTTAGGAAACCCTCTTGAACACACTTTACAAAAACAGCTCCTTCCAAATCATCTACTGGAAGGAGGTTCCAATCAACAGTCGGAAAGTTAGTCACCATTACAACTACCCTATTCCATTCAAACTTTTCCAAAATCTGCCGACCTATGCTTTCTTCAATCTCCCTGCTTCTATTGGGGGACCTGTATTTAACCCCTAGTGAGGTGATTGCTGCCTTACTGTTCCTAATTTCCACCCATAATGACTCAGTAGGCAGACCTTCCTCGATAATGTTAACTTCTGTAACTGTGATACCCTCTCTGATTAGCAGTGCTACACCCGTTCCTCTTTTTACCTCCTCCCTATTCTTTTTAAATGTTCTAAACCCTGGAACATCCAGCAACCGTTTCTGACCCTGAGAAACCCATGTCTCTGTTATGGCCACAACATCATAGCTCTAAGCTCATCACTTTTATTTACATTTCCCCAGTATTACCGAGCACAGTGGCTCCGTTTTGAGGGAGGAGGCGGGGATGGGGAATTGTGTCTCAGTGGTTAGCATGGTTGTTTCACAGTACCAGGGACCCGGATTGAGGGACAGGAGGAGGGCGAGGGTGCATGGTGTCTCAGTGCTTAGCACGGCAGACTCTCAGTAGCAGGGACCCGGTTTGGGGAGAGGGAGAGGGGGACATGGTGTCTCAGTGGTTAACACAGCTGTCTCAAAGTAGCAGGGAATCGGTTTGAGGAGGAGGGGAGGGGGGCATGGTGTCTCAGTGGTGAGCACAGCTGTCTCACAGTACAGGGACCTGGTTTGAGGGGAGGGGGGGGGCATGGTGTCTCAGTGGTGAGCATGGCTGACTCACATAACCAGCAACCCGGTTTGAGGGGAGTGGAGGGGGGGCATGGTGTCTCAGTGGTTATTATGGCAGTCTCACAGCAACAAGGACCCGTTTTGGGTGGGATAGGGAGGGGTGGCATGGTGTCTCAGTGGTTATTATGGCAGTCTCACAGCAACAAGGACCCGTTTTGGGTGGGATAGGGAGGGATGGCATGGTGTCTCAGTGGCGAGCACGGCTGTCTCACAGTACCAGGGACCCGGTTTGGGGGAGGGGGTGTGGGGCATGATGTCTCAGTGGTTAGCACGGCTGTTTCACAGTACCAGGAACCTGGGTTTGGGGGAGGAGGAGGAGGACATGGTGTCTCAGTGGTTAGCACTGCTGTCTCACAGGACCAGGGACCCCGTTTGGGGGGCGGGGGGTAGGGGGAAGGGACATGACATCTCAGTGGTTAGCACTGCTGTTTCACAGTACCTGGGACCCGGTTTGTGGGGAGAGGGAGGGGGACTGGTGTCTCACTGCCTTTGACTTCTCCAAAACCTTTCTCCAAATACCTTAAAATTATGCTCACCTCGGGACAATCAGTCGTGGGAGGAAGTCTCTGGCTATTTACTCTGTCTGTAACTCTCACTATTTTGTTCAGCTCTATCAAGTTACCTCTCATCCTTCTTTACTCCAATGAGAAAAGCCATAGCTCCCTCAACCTTTCTTCATAAGACAAGCCCTCTAGTCCAGGCAGCATTCTGGTAAATCTCCTCTGTACCCGCTCTAAAGCTTTTATATCCTTTCTTTACTGAGGCGACCAGAACATTTCAATTGTGGTCTCACCAGAGCTTTATAGACCTGCAGCACAATTTTGCGGCTCTTCAACTGAGTCCACCTGCTAATGAAAACCAACACACCATACGCCTTCTTAATAACCCTATCAATTTAGGTGGCAACTGAGACACCTACAGACATGGACCCCAAGATCCGTTTGTTCCTCCACACTGCTACAGAATTAGGCCATTTAGCCCCTTGGATCTGCTGTGCCGTTTGATCACAGTTAAAATGTTTCTCAGCCACATTCTCCTGCCTTCACCAACTGAACCATTGATTCCCTTAGTCATGAAAAACATACTTATCTCTATCTTAAAGAAAACACGGTGTCTGTGTGCGGGCGTGTGCATGTGTTTGTGTGTAAGTGTCCATATCGGTATGTATGTGTGATGTGTGTTTAATGTGTCTATGTATGTTTGTGTGCATCTCTGTGAAATAATGGCTCTGTGATTTTGGGGGTAAATCCATTGAAATTGAGACAAACCCTGACTGCCCTCTTCCACCTCTACGTCTGTCCCTGTTAAGTTTATAGTCATACAATGCCACCCTCTGCTGGTCTCCCCATGCCACTGCACAAGTGTCAGTTTTTTTTCTCTCAGAGGACATCAAATACTGTGAATCTCTCACATTGCACGGTTGTTTGGTTTTGCAAATATCTTTGGATGCACAGAACAGTTTTGTCTGATACCTAGATATATTACCATCACCACTGGGTCAGTTTCAGGACTTTTCAAACATTTCTCACTTACACCTTGTTGAGGTGAATTATAAAATATTTCAATTTAAAGAACATGTAATAAATTCATCGCATCACCTGACAGATGACTTGGTCAGAGTTGCTTGGATGCAGTTGCAGTGGAAATATTCTTTAAGGTGTACACTCTGTGCAACGAATAATCTTCAAATACAAATCACTTTCACATTGCAGAGAGAGCACAGATATTACTCAGGAGCATTCGCCACTCTGAGTGTCCTCAGTATAATTATGATCCTCTCTATACCCAACTGTGTGTGTGTAGATGTGCAGATGCTGCTGTCGATTTGGATGGTGCTATGATCTACCTCCCTCTCCACACCTCCTAGACTGAATCCGTTATGGTTTTCTCCCTACAATGCCATCAATGCAGTAGAGTGTGAAGGCCAGCAGAGGCGGATATTGCATAACTTTAAACACCACAGAGGCTGGCAGATCCGCTGTGCACACGGATACGCACAGAGACAAGCAGATACACAAAGATATGCATATAGTTACACAGGCACACATAGAGATTGGTGCAGTCACACAAATACTAAAGCACACAGAGAGAAATGCCAATACACTGATGCACGTGCACACACAGATATACAGATATCAGTGCAGACACACCACAAACACTGACACATTGACGTTTATACAGATATGCAGAATCTGCCATTATTTGTTTTTCGCTTAGTGATTTCCACAATATTTCACTCGATCGTGTGGTGTGTGCCAATATTTCTGTTGATCCCTTGGGATTCCTCTGCACCCTCACTATAGCTTCTACATCTTTCCGATAACAAGGCAACCAGAAACAAACACAATGTTCCAAGTGTGCTATTACGACACAGCAATGAACCCATTTGTGAGTTAAACCAAACACCCAGAAAAGCTTACCTTGCCTTATAATCTGTTAAAGCACCCATCCTCCTCCTCTAACCAAAGACAAAGCACCTTTGCCACAGCTTGGAAATTAAACGAGTTTTTTTATTCCTTAATTTTTTTTTCAACAGCCTCTTTGGGAATTTAGACTAGTGGGAATGGAGGTGAGGGCAGTTGAATGTTCCTCCTGCAGCATGTGGGAGGTAAGGGTCACCATCAGTGTCCCTGCTGATTACATCTGCTGGAAGTGCATCTGACTCCAGCTCCTTGAAAATCGCGTTAGGGAACTGGAGCTGGAGCTGGATGAACTTCGGATCATTCGGGTGGCAGAGGGGGTTATTGAGAGGAGTTACAGGGAGGTAGTCACTCTTAAGGTACAAGAAAAAGGCAAATGGGTTACAGTCAGGGGATGGAAAGGGAACTGGCAGACAGTGCAGGAATCCCCTGCGGCCATTCAACTCGGCAATAAATATATCATTTTGGATACTATGGGGGGGGACTTACCAGGGGACAGCAGTGGGGTAGAGGGCTCTGGCACAGCGTCTGTCCCTGCTGCTCAGAAGGGAAAGGGGAAGAGGAGCAGATCAGTAGTCATTGGGGACTCCATAGTTTGGGGGACAGATATGAGGGTCTGTGGGGACGAGAGAGACTCACGATTGGTGTGTTTTCTCCCAGGTACCAGAGTTCGTGATGTCACTGATCGTGTTTTTGAGATCCTTAAGGGGGAGAGGGAGCAGCCCCAGGTCGTGGTCCACATAGGCACCAACGACATAGTTAGGAAGAGAGATGGGGATTAAAGGCAGAAATTCAGCGAGCTAGGATGGAAGCTTAGAGCTAGGACGAACAGAGTTGTTGGCTCTGGTTTCCTGCCCGTGACATGTGCTAGTGAGGCAAAGCATAGGGAGAGAGAGAAGGTGAACACGTGGCTGCAGGGATGGGGCAGGAGGGAGGGTTTCGGATTCTTGGATACTGGGGCTCTTTCTAGGGTAGGTGGGACCTCTACAAGCAGGATGGGCTTCATCTGAACTAGAGGGGCACCAATTTCCTGGGGGGCGGGAGTGTGGAATTCGCTAAGGCTGTTGGGGTGGGTTTAAACTAATCCAGCAGGGGGATGGGAACCAAAATTGTAGTTCGAGTATAGAAAGGGTTGAGAGTAGGGAGGTCCAAAATCAAGTTTCAGTGACGCAAGATGGCACCGGCAAGCAAGAAGTTGGAATGAAGTGTGTCAACATCAACGCCAGGAGTATCCGGAATAAGGTGGGTGAACTTGCAGCAAGGGTTGGTAACTGGGACTTCAATGCTGTGGCCATTTTGGAGACATGGTTAGAGCAGTGACAGGAATAGTTATTGCAGGTTCCAGGATTTAGATGTTTCAGTAAGAACAGAGAAGATGCTAAAAGAGGGGGAGGTGTTACATTGTTGGTCAAGGACAGTATTGCAGATGCAGACAGAATGTTTGAGGACTCGTCACCTGAGGTGGTATGGCTGAAGTTAGAAACAGGAAAGGAGGGGGTCACCCTGTTGGGAGTTTTCTATTGGCCTCCGAATAGTTCCAGAGATGTAGAGGAAAGGATAGCAAAGATGATTCTCGATAGGAGTGACAACGACAGGGTAGATGTAATGGGGAACTTCAAATTTTGAAATATTGAACGGCAACACTATAGTACGAGTACTATAGAGTGTTCAGATTTTGTCCAGTGTGTGCAGGAGGTCTTCCTGACACAATATATAGACAGGCCAACAAGGGGCGATGCCACATTAGTTTTGATACTGTGTAATGAGCCCGGCCAGGTGTTAGACTTGGAATAAGGTGAGCACTTTGGTGATAGCAATCACAATTCTGTTACGTTTACTTTAGTGATAGAAAGGGATAGGTGTATACCACTGGGCAAGAGTTACAGCTGGGGGAAAGGCAATTACGATGCCATTAGGCAAGATTTAGGAAGCATATGATGGGGAAGGAAACTGTTGGGGATGGGCACATTAGAAATGTGGAGCTCATTCAAGGAAAAGCTACTGTGTGTCCTTGATATGTATGTACCTGTCAGGCAGGGAGGAAGCTGTAGAGTGCGGGAGCGGTTGTTTACAAATGAAGTGGAATCTCTGGTCAAGAGGAAGACGGTGACTTATGTTAGGATGGGATGTGAAGTCTCAGTTAGGGCACTTGAGGGTTACAAGGTAGCCAGGAAAGACCTAAAGAGAGGGCTTTTGAATGTTTTGCCTGCAACAGTAGTAGATTCGCCAACTGTAAGCACATTTAAGTCGTCATTGGACAAGCACATGGACGTACATGGAATAGTGTAAGTTAGATCGGCTTCAGATTGGTATGACACGTTGGCACAACATCGTGGGCCGAAGGGCCTGTACTGCACTGTAGTGTTCTATGTTGCATGTTCCCCTACCTCCTCCGACCCCTGGCGCAAGTTCCCTCCACTATCCTGATGAGCCCTACCCTCACTAAAGCCATCATCTTGTTCCTCACAAAAGTATAGACAATCTTAAGTTTTACTTTAATCCTATTCACCAAGTCTTTTTCATGCCCGCTTCTCGCTCTCCTGAGATTATTCTTCACTTCCTTCCTGACTACCTTGTAACCCTCTAGAGCCTTGTCTGATCCTTGCCTCCTTAACCCTAAGTCATTTTCCTCCTTCCTCTTGAGATATTCTACATCCATTGATACAATGGAGATATGGAGCTGCAAATGGATTGGAGTTGCACATCCTGTCACTTCCAGCATGGGCTGCAGGTTTCCCCTCGCTGGGCAGGGATCTAACACAATGTTACTAAACAATGCATTGGGGCAGTGTACACAGCTCTCCATGCTGGTAGAGTAACTACTCCTGGTTTACAGGTCCATGCCCTGGGGTGGCGTACACTGCTCTACATGCTGGGAGGGTAAATGCTCCTGGTTTACATAACAATTCACTGCTGTTCAATGCATAGCTCCCAGTGCGGAGAGGCAGTTCATGGACTGGTGTGGTCTGCACAGATTGCTGGGTTGTCTTGAGCAGTACACTAGCCTGGTCTGAACACTGCTACATGCTGCACAGATATATCATCTGGATTATGGTGTCTAATTCTGTGACGTGGATTTTAGCTGATTTGTCACCACATTTACTTTATATTCTTATTTTTGTTATTGGACCTGAGATAGTACTACTCATCCGGTTAATCCCATTTGTCTGAGAAGAGCCACGTTTACTGAACTTGTCGAACAAGTAATCATCCAATTATAACATGAATATCCGTCCGTCTGTACTTTAACCTGACCGTTGGTGCTCATATCCCTGGAATCCCGGGGAAACTATTATGAAGCTCAGAAACAATGTGCAAAACGTATGGCTCGTGGTCTCCTGTACGTCCCGGCTGTGGGTCCCATTTGGATCCCTAGTGTATCGAGAGCTGGCATTGCAAAGCTCAGAAATAATGAAATGGTGTGTGTCAGACTGCTGTTCACTTCCCAGTGTGTTCCATGTGGTGCTCCATAGACAGGGGTGTGTGCACTGGGCTGTTGTTCACTTCCAGGTGTGTTCCATGTGGTAGTCCATAGACAGGGATGTAATTGCTGGGCTGTTGTTCACTTCGTGGTGTGTCTCATGTGGTACTCCATGAACAGGGGTGTGTGTTTGACTATTGCTCACTTCCGGGTGTGTCACATGTCATACTCCATAGACATGGAGGTGTGTGCTGGGCTGTTGTTCATTGCATGGTGTGGCCTATGTGGTGATCCATGGACAGGAGGTATGTGTTTGACTGTTGCTCACTTCCCGGTGTATCTCGTGTACTTCTCCATGGGCGGGGGGGGGTGTGTGTTTGGCTTCTGATCACTTCCCAGTGTGCCGCATGTGGTGATCCATAAACGGGGGGGGGGGGGGGTGTTTGGATGGTTTTCACTTCCCGGTGTGCCCCATGTGGTGATCCATGGACAGGGGTGTGTGTGTCCTTAGCTACTGTTCACTTCCCGGTGTCTTCCGTGTGGCGATCAATGGACAGGGGTGCATGTGTCCTGGGCTATTGTTCACTTCTTGGTGTGACCATGTGATGATCCATGGAGAGGGGTGTGTGTGTCCTGTGTTATTGTTCACTTCCCGGTGTGCCCCATGTGGTGATCCATGGACAGGGAGGTGTGTGTGTGCTGGGCTATTGTTCACTTCCCGGTGTGCCCCATGTGGTGATCCATGGACAGTGGTGTATGTGTGCTGGGCTGTTATTCACTTCCTGGTGTGCCCCATGTGGTGATCCATGGACAGAGGTGTGTGTGTGCTGGGCTGTTATTCACTTCCTGGTGTGCCCGATGTGGTGATCCATGGACAGAGGTGTGTGTGTGCTGGGCTAGTGTTCACTTCTCAGTGTGCCCCATGTGGTGATCCATGGACAGGGAGGTGTGTGTGTGCTGTGCTAGTGTTCACTTCCCGGTGTGCCCCATGTGGTGATCCATGGACAGAGGTGTGTGTGTGCTGGGCTGTTATTCACTTCCTGGTGTGCCCGATGTGGTGATCCATGGACAGAGGTGTCTGTGTGCTGGGCTATTGTTCACTTCCCGGTGTGCCCCATGTGGTGATCCATGGACAGGGAGGTGCGTGTGTGCTGGGCTAGTGTTCATTTCCCGGTGTGCCCGATGTGGTGATCCATGGACAGGGAGGTGTGTGTGTGCTGGGCTATTGTTCACTTCCCGGTGTGCCCCATGTGGTGATCCATGGACAGGGAGGTGCGTGTGTGCTGGGCTAGTGTTCACTTCCCGGTGTGCCCGATGTGGTGATCCATGGACAGGGAGGTGTGTGTGTGCTGGGCTATTGTTCACTTCCTGGTGTGTCCCATGTGTTGATCCATGGACAGGGGTGTGTGTGTGCTGTGCCATTGTTCACTTCCCGGTTTGCCACATGTGGTGATCCATGGACAGGTGTGTGTGTGTGCTGGGCTATTGTTCACTTCCCAGTGTGCCCCATGTGGTGATCCATGGACAGGTGTGTGTGTGTGTGCTTGGCTTTTGTTCACTTCCCGGTGTGTCCCATGTGGTGATCCATGGACAGGGAGGTGCGTGTGTGCTGGGCTATTGTTTACTTCCCAGTGTGCCCCATGTGGTGATCCATGAACAGGTGTGTGTGTGTCCTGCGCTATTGTTCACTTCCCAGTGTGCCCCATGTGGTGATCCATGGACAGGGTTTCCGGCAGCTTTAGACAGTCCTTTGAACCTTGGACTGTGCGTGTCCACTGAACACCTGCGCTTGTCCCTCTCAGATGATTGTGTCGTCAGTAACACGAGGAAATCTCTCGAGTATAATTGTAAAAGAGCTGGCATCGAACTTGTAGCTGAGGGGCTTCTGACTGATTCGTGTTATTGTAAATTTAGTGGATGGTTTGCCAGAGGTTGGGCTCAGACATTCAGGGAGACCTGAGGATTTGGTGACCTATAGCGACTGTAGTTACAACGCCTGCATCTGTAAGGTGAACAATAAATGGAGCAGAGCCTGCACAGAGAGGAAGATCTGAAACCACGGAATGAGTGTCTTTGGGGAAAGGGATCTGCTGTATCCACACCGTGTTTTCCAGGAACAGCTTCCCAAGTTACATTTAACTCAGGAGCAGAGTGTGTGCGGACACTGATTGAACAAGGAGCTGTTCACAGAGCAGTGTCACCTCCTTCAACACGATCTGAAGCTTCACACCAGGGGTAGGACGGTGCTGCCAGTGGCTGTTAGGATCACTGTTTCACTGAGCTTCTATGATCCCGAACTTTCCAGGCAGGAGTGGGTGACAGATCCATCATCTCCCAGTATGCCTACGTCAACATCACCATTTGGAGACGGAGGATATACATAGTGGTTGAGAGCAGTGGGGTCCCTGGGAACATTAGGAAGATGGAGAAACACTTCCCGTGTCTGATCGGGTCAGAATGAACCCTCCAGTACACACTGCATCACTAAGTCCTGTAGTATTTTTTCGTTTCAGTAACATACTGCCTACTATTCTTCCTAAAGAAAATGACAGATTATATATTATCTTTAATCCCCTTTGCTAAACCTTTATCCATTGACTTCACCTGTCCATATCCAATTACAGACTCTCCACCTTCCCTTGATAATTTAGTTTCCTGGTTATCTTAGTTTAATCGGCATACATAGTTACAGTATATTTGTTCCACTCCTCCTGATCATTGATACAGATTGTAAAGAGCTGTGGACCCTGCACTGGTCACTGTGTGACTCCACTGGTGACGTTCTGTCAAACTGAGTAAGGCTGACTTATCCAGCACACACACACCCCTGTTCCTGTCTGACAACCAGTCCTCTCCCATTTATATGTAACGCATTCGAAGCGCTGAATAAGAACGAGGAGCATCAGTTCAGCAATCCAGCCCCTCAGGCCTCTTCCGACATTGAATACAATCATAGCTGATGTCATTGCGGCTTCAGTTCCATGTTCCTGTCCGATCTCCAGATTCCTTCATTGACTCAATATCCCAGCACCTACTGCACTCTGGGGCAGTGAATTACACTGATTCCCAACCCTGTGACAGAAGTATGTTCTCCTCACCCCTGTTTCAATTCTCCCCCACCTCATCCTAAAACTGTGGTTTTCGGATCGTTCGAGATTGTCCCACATGAGGAAATATCCACTTCACATCTTCATTGTCAATCACCTTTAACTTCGTCCAGACCTCTGACATCTCCTCTCATTTTTCTATACTCCAGGCAGTATTGGCCTGAACTGCTCAATCTCTCTTCAGAGGACAAACTCCACATCTCTGGAGTAAATCGAGTAAACCACTTCTGAACTGCCTCATGGTAAATACATCCCTCCTACAGTCAGGACACCAAGACTGCACACTGTACTCAGTTGGGATCTCACACCTCCCTCCCTTTATAATCCACTTTTTTTAGAAATAAATGCCAAAGTTGCACTTGCCTTTCTTATTATCTGCTGTACCTACATCTGAGTATTCTGTAGTATGGACGCGGACAGCCAGGTCCCTCTGCACCTAATCATTTAGAAGTCTCTCTCCATTTGGATAATAATTTGCCTTTCTGCTGCACTGATCCAAACGGATACACTCATACTTTTCATTGTTCAGTTACTTCTGTCAAATGTTGCCCCAACCTATCCATATACATTTTCTAACTTCTTACATCTTCATTGCAATTTCCACCTGAGTTAGTGTCATCTGTTAATTGGATATAACATGTTCTATCCTCTCAACCAGTTAAGACTATAGATTGTAAATAGTTGGGGCATGGGGACCAAGACATATGGTTTCCTAAACGTTGAATTTTGACAACAGAAAATTACCTATATTTTTCCATCTCACTGTATTTTGTTGCCTCACCAAGCCTGTACCAAGTTGATAAATTACTTTTACCCAAAAACGATCTTATTCTGCAGATTAATCATTTGTGCAGAGCTATTCAATGCCTTCTGGAAGTCCAAGTATTTCATCTCTCAGATCCCCATGATCTAAATCATGTTGATTCTGATGGATTGTGGTTTGACTTTTCAAATTTCTCGTCATTAATTCCGGAATAATGGACTTTACCAATATTTCTTAAATTCGAACATTTTTCTCACTACTATATATTCCATCGTGAAGGTGATAATTCTAAATTCTTACTGCTCTATAATCTCTTTGTTCGCTCCAATCCTGTAAAATTGGCACATGGCGTGAAATGACCTGCTCTGATTGCTCTGTAAGAGGTCGGAGTCGCTGAATGGACTCATTCTCTTCCTTGTGTTCAAAGTCGGTGGGCTGATGTCTTTCTGGTGTTCCACATCACAGTCTCGATGGCCTGCCTTTCCTCCTCCTGTTGATGCGTAAGAGTCGTGAGGGCTTATGCAACCTTCCTGTTGCTGTGTCACAGTTTGAGGGGCTGAAAACTCCTTATCATATTCCTCCATCACAGGCTGGAGATACTGAACGGTCTCTCCTCCATCCCTGATAGAGGACTGAGGGAATGATTGGCCTTCTTCTGTTCCCATACACGAGACACGTGATGTAAACTTCTTCCTCCTTTCCCATAAGAAATCTTATAGGTTGCATCCTTCTCCAATTCCCGTGCAACAGGCTCGATGGGACTGATAATCCTCCTGGTGTCCCAATGCACCAATCTCCAGTCCCTCTTCTAGTTCCTATGTTACAGACTTGAGGAGGGTGAATAGACTGATCCTATTGCTGAATAACAGGGTTCTGGTGCTGCATGGCCTACTCTGGGCCCAGTGATATCGACTCGAGGAGCTGACTGGCCTCCTCCCGTAACTCTATATTAGGCTCCAGGGTCTGAATAGCCTCTTCCTGTGCTGTTGTAACAGGGTCAATGTCCTTTGAGACACTACCTCCTAATAAATGACAGAAGACGCTGAACGAGTGAGTGCCCGTACTCTGAAGCACTCTCGTCGCCATATCTGACTTACAGAGATGAACCATTAATATAGTCTTTTTTCTGTATCAAGTCCTGAAGCTGAAAGTAACAAACGAGGTCCCACCCAGATACCTCATATTCCTGGATCAGCTGCTCAAAATTCATCATGACCTCGTTGTCAAAACATTCGCCCAAACAGGAAACTCATCTGGACTCCCAGAGCCTAAAGCCAGAATGCATAAATCCCACTGGAATCCTACCAATCGTACAATGGGAGTGAAAGCCGAAGTTTTTTGTTTTGTAAAGTGCCCTCAAATTGTCCCACGTTTCTCCATGCTTTCACTGTTTTAGGGACAATCGGTTTCTGCAATTCTCCATAACAGTCCTCATCTTGTCCATGAACAACAGATTAATGAGGGGACAATTTGCCTAGAAGGCCTCGATGTCCAGCCAAATTGACCAGGGGTCCTGACAAGTCCAATCAGCCACATCGGAAAGCAAGGAAATTGGTTGGTATTTCGTAAACTATGGAAAATCTACACGCCCCCATTCACTGTGGAAGCTGCAATTTTTCCGGGTTAATAAGAGGCCATCTGTGACGCCAGATGAAAGATCAAAGCCAAGTGTTAATCCTCCGTAGCGCCTGCCTGGGCAGGGTCAAAGGGAGCATTGACATGGGGTATCAAAAACAAGGAAGAACATTCATTTTAACCAGAACTAACTCAAACAGGATATTGGAAGATTCTATCTTAACTTCTGTAGCAACTGCACGAAGTAAACTTCATATAATTAATCGAAGGTTTGGATGATAAAAAAAACCTAAACCTCCTTGTGACCATCTGGAAGAGAATCAGATTCCACCCCAAGATCGGGTACTCTAATAAGACACCCAACAGGGATGGACTCTGATTTCATAAAGTTAATTTTATACCCCGAGAAAGATCCAAATAAATTAATCATTAGTATTAAACAGGACACAGATATCATTCGGTTAGTTAGAAAAAGAGGAACACCATCTGTTTAAAGGGTGATCTTATGCCTTCCTGGTCCTACCTCCATGTTAGTGATATTGGTGTCGCTCTGTTTGGCTTCTGCCAACAGCACAATCATTAATGTAAACGGTAACGGTGAAAGGGGGCAACTTCATTGGCTAACACTGCCAATACTGAAAGTGTCAGATCTTATACTATTAGTGAAATCCGCTGCTTTCGGGTCAATATATAACAGTGCCACCCACTTGGCGAAGACCCCTCCAAGACCAAACCATTCAAGGACATAAAAGGTGCCCATCCTCTCCATCCAGTCAAGTGCTTTCTCTGCATCCAGGGAGATTACCGACCCTGGAATCGAACCTTGCTGACACACTGGACCCATATTTAGCACTCTTCTATTGTTATCAGAGGAGTACGGCCCCTAATAAAAATGGTCCTCTTTCACGATGGGCCTTCAAAGCCGGCATTTTCGACAAAATTTTAAAGACCACGTTTAATAATGACATAGGCATTCTGGGACTTTTCCTCTCTTGAGAATAAGATAAATATTTCCTTCTCTCAGAAAGGATGGGAGGCAGCCCTGACTTTACAATAATTGTACATATCCAACATTGGCCCAGCCAGCATGTCTATCAACTCCTTCTAAATTTCACTCCGAAAATCCATCTGGGCCCGGGTTCTTTTCCACTCTGGAGCTGTCTCCTGTATATCTCGGATTATCAGAGGGGCAGTCTAAAGAGATGGCCTCCTATCAACCTGGACAAATTGCAGCTCTGAACGTATACCTGGGAGGTTCAAGGTATTAATAAAGGACTCTACCGTCACCAATCTGTCCTCCCAGCCCGCTGACTGGAACAACTCAGAGTAGAACTTCTTTAACGCTGCCTTAATCGTTTTGGGATCGCGGGTGATAATAGCAGCAATCTTCTTTCTGGCCAAGTACTCCTAATATCTACCTGGTTATCACCATGCTCAAATAACTTCTGTTTCGCAAAGGAAATCTCTCTCTTTGCTATCTGTGTGAGTGCAGCATTCAGAGCAGTCCGGAGGGCTGTAATCTGCGGCAATTAAGTTACAGACGGTCTGACAAAATATGGTGTCTCAGCTCTCTTCAGCAGAGCCTCAAGCATACGTTCCTGCTCTCCATTCTGCCGCTTCTGAGTCGCCGAGTAAGAAATAATCAAACCTCTTGACTAGGCCTTGTCAGTCTTCCAGAGCACCGTCGGATTACTGGCCGTACACAAGTTAATATTCCAAAAAAAATTAAATTCCCCCGAAAAATACTCAATGAATTTGCTATACTTCAGGAGGAAAGGATCCACGTGCCAGTGCCGTGAGCCTGACCCTTCGCCACCATCCTTGACCTCCATGTACACTGTCACATGATCAGAAATGGCTATGTTCCCAATTCTACAGTACAACACCGAATTTAAAAAGACCAATGTGACATATAACATGTCAATCCCAGTATAGCATTTATGTAGATTAGAAAAAAAGGTGAGGTCCCGATCATCAGGGTGAAGACATCTCACACATCCACCAACCCAGCTACCTGTTCAGGTCCACCAGCTGCCTGGGTGGCGGGGAAATACCCGCGAGACCCCTCGACATCCTATCCATCTCGGGGTCTATACGTCAGTTAAAGTCTCCCCTTAATTGTATGACTTGCTTCAAGGATCATCAACTGTGAGAGTGCATCTATTTGTAATTTGAGGGGGTGTGCTGGGGCAATATTAATCCACGTCCCATATTCCTCTCCATGTATTAAAGATTTAAGGATCAGAGACCACTCACATTCACTCTTAATTTAGTCAAACAACTGAAGTGGAAGCTTCTTATGAATGAGTATTGCGACTCCTCTACTTGCTGAATTAAAGGATAAAAAAAACCTGGCTGAACCTTCCCTGCTGTAACTTTCAATGTTCCTTATCAGTCAGATGTGTTTCTTGCAGCAAGACTACATCAACCATTTCCTTTTTTAAGGCTTGAACGTATATTTCTTTTCCCCTTAATCAGTGAATGACTCCCTTTAACATTCCAGGTGCACCATTTAAACGAGCGGTTAGCCATAACCATCCGAAGAAGCCGATGACCCACTGAGAGAAGAATCCCATTTATAGAGCGCCGAGTGAAAGCTGTAAACAGTTCGTATAAACTTGAAAATATAACGACAAAAGCAACCAAATTAAAACTTCTAACAACTAATTTGACCATGAACCAACATAGAACACAAATAAGCAGAGGCTTCCCCCTTGCCCACAGGGGACGCTCATACTACCACTAATCCCCCATGGCTCCTCCTAGCTGAAGCCGCTCCCAACCCAGACAAAACAAAGTTAAAAAACATTACATGGGTCTTACAACAAGAAAATTAAAAGTGGACATTCAACCCCGTCCCATCCATACCTTCACCTGAGAAGGAAATTGTAACCACCGCCACCTCCCCAACCCCCTTTCCCATTCCGTACGAAGAGAGAGAAACGAAAAGCAAATGATAGAAAAAACAAAGGATAATGGGAGGGGAGGAAGAAAGGAGGAGAGAGAAAAAGGAAAAATGGGACCTGCACATACTAAAAAAAACAAAAACGAGGTAAACCAGGCAAAGCCCAGAGAAAACAAAGGGAACACATTTGTCCATAGTATTTGAACCAGCCAGTCTATTTTAATGTGTACAGGAAGTCCTTTGCGTTTTCTAGTGAGTCAAATTAAACACAGACATTCCATGCCTGAAACATAATATTGCTGGATATCTTCCCAAGTACAGAATATTCACGTCCCTCAGCCTCCTTTTTGCCATATCAAAGGCTTGCCTCTTGCGGATCACAGCCATAGAAATACACAATTTGTGATCCTTTGTCGATCAGAACCTATGTATCCTTCCGCAGAGCTTGAGAAGCTTCCAGCACCTGTTTTTCTCTATCCTGTTGGAGTTACACTAGGACCAGGCAGGAATGTTGGTCCTATCTCGGCCTGTACACTGCTACCCGGTGGGTCCGCTCGACCCGCACCCTGTATGCCCTGACATGCAGCTTCAAAAATTGTGTGAGCCATTGTTCCAAGAAGCTGACGAGCTGGTCTTCTTTTTCTCATTCCAGCAACCGACCAAACTGATGTTCTTCTGATGGCTCCGATTTTCGAGGTCCACGACCTATTCTACTAAGGCCTGTACCTAAATTTCTCGGGCTTGGACCTGACCCGCTGCGGATCCTGTCGTGGTTTCCAAAGCCGCAGTCTGCTCTTCCACCTCCACGACATGTGGCCCGAGATGCTGGATCTCCTGGCATTGCTTCTGCAGCTTGGCTGAGATCAATTCACCATGGTTCAGGTCTCCTCCATTGCTGAATCAATCTTCTCTCGCAAGCTCCTGCACTCCGAGACCAGGCTCTGCTCCACAAATAAGTTCCCTGGGGTGCTCGCGGAGGCCGACGTCACAGCTGCGGGCGTATCCATTGCAGAAGTGCCCTGCTGGTTGTGATCATCATGGTCATTTTCTCTTAGACATTTTCCTTACTCACTTAAAATGGCAGAGAGCAATACTGGGGATCAAAAGCGAACGATGTTTACGACAACAGGGAAGAAATAGAGGATGAACGCACCACTGTGTCTGGTTTCTTGTGCAGAGCTCAGCAGGGCAGTCCTACTGGATCGCCACCATCTTGGATCTCACCCGAATAATCACTGTTAACAAAGTGTTTTTGAAATGGTTTGAAGATGTTTCTTGTAGATGGAGACAATAAAGAAACATTGCATGTAATATAGTTGGATATTCAGGTGGATGTTTAAGAGTTCAGAACGTGAATATTAAATAAAATTAAACCAACGCTGTTCAGGAGGGACATTTGGAAATGGAAAGGTAAAAGTAAAGTTGGCGTTCATTTAATAGAAATTGGAATATCGATGTAAAAGCGTTCTGCACAGGCTGCATGCAGTGCGGATGAGATTATACCTGTGTTCTGTACTGTTTCAAAGAATCTCAGGGGATCTTAGAAAATTCATGCACAACAGATTGACTAATACAGGGGCATGGAGAAGTGCAGCAGGCAAGGTTGGGGGAAACCCAAGGTGTTCTACAAAAATATCGATCAGAACAGAATAACCAGGGAACAATTTCAAAACCAATGCGGCTATCTGTGTGTGAAGCTGATGAACATTGATCGATTTTGACACAAGAGCTTCACATCTGTTTTACTTGGGAGAAGGAGGAGCATGTACAGAATTCAAGAAGATGCATTGTGAAGCTCTCGAACAAATTGATATAATATGCAAGTTGGGATTGATGGTTTTGAATGATTTAAAGTCCAGATGAGTTGTATCTCAGGATACTGTTGGAGACAAGAGAGGAAATGATCTGACCTAAATGTTTCAGTCGAATCTCATCGCGAAGGAGATGCCAGAGGACGAGAGAACAGCGATGTTTTGCCAAGTTACTGGAAAGTTGGTGGAGATAGACCAGTATCCAGTGGTGTACCACAGCGAGCAGTGCAGTGTATCTTATTATTTGTGATATTCATAAATGATGTAGATGTGAATGTGGAGTGAAGAGTGGGTTTGGGGGTTGAGTGTAATAAGTAATTTTGTGTTTGATACAAAGATTGGCCAGGTGGTTGGCAGTGAGGAGGAAGGCCTTATTTTACAGGAAGATACAAATGGAATGGTCAGATGGGCAGATCAATGGCAGACGGAATGCAAACCTGATGAATATGAGGTGATGCAGTGTGGAAGAAGGAACCACATAGGGGAGTACTCAATAAATGGCAGCACACTAGGAAGCTCAGAGGGCGTTTCTCCACATATCTCTAAATGTGACTGGACAGTGTAATAGCTAGTTAAGAAAGCACATGGGACTGTCGTCACAGAGTTTACGCATCGAGGCGAAATAATATGAGCAAAACATGCCATTGGTTAGGCCACAGATACAATGCTGTGTGCTGTTCTGGCAGCCACATAATTTTCGGAATTTCTGTTTGTTTGCCTGTATTTTAACTGTCGTGTGTAAATAAATTGTGTTTTTCTTATGGTCTTGTAGTTTGACCAGGCACATTGCATCTGGAACAGACACTTTACATTTACTTTAAAATAAGAAAACATTAGAGTTTAGACTCCCGCCTTCAATTATTTTTGAGGGGCTCTGGTGTGGTCCGAAACACGTGACTCCTCCCTTCTTGTGTAATTGTATGGAGGCACTAAATGGGCTATCTATACACTTCTCCAATCATTTCATAGAGCAGAATGATTTCCTCGTATTCCTGTGAAACTAGCGTGAGGAGCTGAATGAGCTCTTCCTTTTAACTGTGGAAATGTGCAGTGTCCAGCAGTACTGTTACATGAATGTTACCAACATTTCAACAGCACAAGCCTGAATGTTGTACAGGTCTTGCTGCACATGGATACAGACTGGTTCAGGAGCTGAAGGGGTCTTTTTCTCTGAATATTGCATGATCTTCAGTAAACACCCCCACTTGTAATCTTATGGTGTGGGCAAGATATTTGTTAAACAGCTGAAGATGTTTGTGCTGAGGAAGCTTCCTTGAGGATCTTTTGCAGACATGTCCAGGACTGCTTGGATTTTTGTACACAAACCACAATCATTGTGCTTTATGCTTTCAATCACACTAACCAGGAAAGTTTACAACTCATTGCCATTAAGTGAAATCCTGCTCAGGCTCATTGAGACCGCCCTTGGTTAAATGCTGCCTTGATGTCAGGGCCGGACACTCTTCCCTGAGCCCTTGTGTTCACATCTTTTGGTCATATCAACAGGCCACAGTGTGGGGGCAGGGAGTGTTTTTTGATCAGTCAGAGCATTGTGGGCTGTGAAGAATTGGACATGAAAGCGGATATTGGAACTTATGATCTTATTGTGGGGCAAGGCAGGCTTGCGGGAGAGGGGTGTGGGGCGTAGGGTGTGGTATGGTGGGGGTGGTCGGGGAGTGTGGATGATGTGGATGAATTACATTCTCCTGTTTGTGATGTTCTCACATTCTGTTATTGGAAAGTAGACACTGTTATTCTCCTGGAAGCTCTGTTATTGAATATTACCAGATTAGCTGGACCATCTCTGGGTGAGGAATGGGGGCTGTATTCACATTGAAACTGGGTCTACAACTTGACCAACAAACGAAGCACAAGTTTCAGAAAGGGGAAGCTCAGTTCGGAGTGATGAGGAGCCTCTTTCACACCCCAGCCTGGGTTTTCCAATTGCACTTTCCAAACCAGCCCAAACAGGGTTGGACAGTTTTGAGGGGCTGAATGGACTCCTCTGTTTCTGTGTACCAGGATATAGCAGTAAGTAGCCTCTAACTGCTCCTATCTAGCAGGTTTGATGGGCGGAATGGGACACAGAAACATGGGACTGAGGAGCAGGAGTGTGTCATTAGACACTTTGAGCCTTCTCCACCAGGGACTACGATTGCGGCTGATCAGGTTGTGGTCTCAGCTCCACTTTCCTGTCTGCGTGCCACTTCTCTGTCCAATATTTAACTAACTCAGGGTTGAATAAATGTGAACAAAGAGAGAATTCAAACTTGTGGGGAAGAGAATTCCCACTTGAAATGCCTGTTTAGAATTTCTGCTCATTCCTCTTATCGAGTCATAAAGCATGCAATTGTGTAAGTGCTGACCAGATATCCCATTATCATCGTGTCTGATTTGACAGCATTTGGCTCATATTCCTCTCAACCTCCTTATTCAGATACCCAAAAGGATGCCAGACTCCACCACTTCCTCTGGCAGATAATTCCATATGGAGACCCTACCCCCTCCCCGTATGAAAACAATGCGTCTAAGTTCCCTCTAAAATATTTCCCCTCGTACCTTAAAACAGGCCTCTAGTCTGAAAAGCAATCCTCTACCAACCTCTGTCTCCTCCCTTCAATCTATTTTTTTTATTCAATTGGCTTGGGTGCGCTGGTTCCCACGTGATCTAACCTTACTAACTTGCCGAATATGCAGAATCTTGTCGAACAACTTGTTCCAGTGTGCATGGAAAACATCTACAACACTGCCTTCAACAATCTGCTTTGTCACCTCTTTAACAAACTCAGTCCAATCAGTGCGACACGATTTCTCATGCAAAAAGCCATGGTGACTATCCCCAATCAATCATTGCATTTGAAAATGCAAGCAATTAGCTATCCCTCAGAAACTACTCCAACAACTCACCCACCACTGATGTCTGGCTCACTGGTCCAGAGTTCCTTGAGTTGTTGTGTAACTGTTACCTTTTCTACTGCCACTTCTCAATTGGTCACAGCAAATTATCGGTGAAACCAGGTTGATGATATGGCTAGAGATATAGGTCTCACATTGGGTCAGGGTCAACCTCGGAAGAGGTCAGGTTGATTTCTTTCATTTGTTAAAATAACAAAATCATGACGAAAACAAGTTCCTCAAACTATGATGGAAAGGTGAATGTCAAACAGAATAGAAATTACAAAAATGTACGTTGATATTTCCATTTCTAAAAATACTGAGGAGCACAAACACACACAGACACACGCACAGATACATACACAGACAAGCACACACAGGCACACTCAAATACACACCCAAACACACACGCTCAGACGCACTCAAACACACACATAGACATGTTCACACAGCCACACTCAAACACACAAAAACACTGACACAAAAACACGGATACACACACAGACATGTTCACATACAAGTGTACGCACAAACACAGAGAAATGCATGTACCGTAGAACGTAAAAAAAGGAGTGCAGAAAAAAGGCCATTTGGCCCATTCAGTCTACTGAGCTACTGATCATGGCTGACATGTTTATCAGGCCAATTCTCCTGCCTACTCACAACAAGCCTTGATCCCATCTTAAAGCATAACTTATCTAGTTTTATCCTAAAAACGCTAACGTGTCTCTCTGTGTGTGTATGTGTGTCTGAACGTGTGTGTGTGTGTTTGTGTGTCTGCGTGCATGTTTTGTCTCTGTGTGTGTCTGTGCTTGTCTATGTGTCTGTGTGACGCTGTGTGCGTGCCTTTGTGCGTGTGTATCTGTGTATGTGTGTCTGTGTGCGTATGTGTGTCTCTGTGCATGTGTCTGAGTGTGTGCATGTGTCTGTGTGTCTGTTTGTCTGTCTGTGTGTGTCTCTGTGTATGTGTCTGTATCTGTGTGTGTGTGTGTGTGCGTGTGGATCTGTGTACCTGTGTGTGTGTTTGCCTAATAGCAGGAAGCAGCATTATTGAGGAGGGCTATTTTTCAGACTGGAGGCATGATGTTATGTTCTCGGCCAGCTCACTCAAAACGTTCTTAAGCAGGCAGGGGAGACCTGCTTAAGAATGCAATTTGTTTCAATAATTGCACAGTGAAAATTACCCAGAGTAACCTAGCTAGGTTGACAATCATGTTTTAATATAGACAAAATGTAATTCACAAAATTACACAATGAAACACAATGAACAGAATAAAGAACCCTACAGAACTCAGTCTATTCAAACTAGACTTAATTAGCTGTTCTGAACCTACACACCAGTCCCAATAAGCAAACCCACATTAAAAACTGGAAAGGTGGAACATCTGCTAACCGGTTGAAGTAAGAAGGGCACAAGGAGAGAGAGAGAGGGAGAGAGAGAGAGAGAGATTGTCCACACAGCTGAACTCCATCTGGACTGATCAGCTCACCGAGACAGCTGACCACCCCCCTTTCATTGTACCTTTGATCACAACACCGTTTAATCTCTGGACCAAACCAGTCACCTTGGAGCTTAGAGCTACTTACGATACCTCTGAAAAAAAAATAAATAATACAGTATCTTTAAGAAAAGGAAACTTTCAGTGAAAAGGGACAAGCTTTGTGACACCGTGCACAGTGGTGTTCCACAGGGACTTATGCTCAATCCATTTTTGTTTGTCATTTATAGAAATGATTCAGGTGATAATTATGGAAGGTGTGGTTAGAAAGATGAAACCAAGATTGGCTATATAGTGGACAGTGAAGATTATACAGGTACCTTGATCAAATGTCTTAACGAATCCTAGAATTGTACAGCGCTGAAGCAAACACTTTTGACGAACACGTCCATGCAACCTGATTTCCTAAATTAATCGTGCCCTATTTGGGTCGGTGCGGTGGCTCAGTGGTTAGCACTGCTGCCTCATATTACCAGGGTGACTGACTGTGTGGAATTTGCACTTTATCCCTTCGTCTGCGTTGGCTTCCTCCCACAGTCCAAAGATGTGCAGATTGGGTGAATTGGCCATGCTAAATTGAACATAATTTCAGATGCATTAGTCAAGGTTAAATGGTTCTGGGTGGGTAACTCTTCACAGGGTTGGTGTTGACTTGTTGGGCAAAAAGGCCTGTTTCTACTCTGCAGGAAATCTGATCTATGTGTCATCAATTTGCCCATATCCTTCTAAATCCTTCCTATTAATATACCCATCTGGGTCCCTTTTAAATGTTGTAATTATACCAACCTCCACCACTTCCTCCGGCATTTCATCATATACACGCTCCAATTTCTGAGTGAAAAAGTTGCCACTGAGCTCCCTTTAAAATCTTTCCCCTCTCACATTAAATATATGCCTTCTAATTCTGGACTTCCAAACGTGGTGAAAAGATCTTGACTACTCGCACTATCCATGCCCTTCATGAATTTATAAACCTCTAGAAGGTGCAAATGTGACTCCAAACCAGGGCCTGTGGTTTCAGTCATCCGGAGATTAAATTCTGAAATTGAATACTGAAACCTCTTCCATCTCGATCAAATCACAATTCTAAACTCATTTTAGTCAACGTGTTCAAACATATTATAAAACACGTCTAGTAGGATTTGAACATCGAGCTTTGCAGCCAGAGGTAGGGACCCTACCACCACTCCACAATAGTCCCTAAACTTCGAACACTATTCTCCTGTGTGTTTGTTCAGCAGCCTGTTCTGACATGCTGTGACACATCTCTGCATCTGAATCCAGACTGTTTGGTCTCGAGCTAGGGACACGTTCAGACAAATTCAGGAATTGGAATAGAATCCAGAGCTCTGCATCAGAGGTAGGAACACTCCTGACTACACAAGACCTAAACAGTGCCTAAATGTTTAATTTTAAATGCCAGCTTTCAGTTTGGTATAGATTCATTGAAATCTGGTTCACTTTACTGAAAAAAACAGTGAGAATAATAACATTGTTTAAAAAATACAAGGTACTTGCCTCAATTGTAGGATGTCGAGTTTATGTGCTCTACTTTCAAGATAAAATATGAACATCTTTAAATACTTGGCTATTATTTCCAGCATAAATGAATATTATCTGTAGTCTGCAATATGAGG
Source organism: Chiloscyllium punctatum (assembly GCF_047496795.1). Classification (NCBI taxonomy): domain Eukaryota; kingdom Metazoa; phylum Chordata; class Chondrichthyes; order Orectolobiformes; family Hemiscylliidae; genus Chiloscyllium; species Chiloscyllium punctatum. Next base: position 73,164,247 of record NC_092754.1, on the reverse strand, counting down.
GAATGAAGTCATGCAGAAACACACTGCGCTATGAAGGAACTCGAATAGATATTAATACTGAACATCTGAGACAAAGAAAGCACATACTTTCTGGCCTCAAACACCGATCACTGTTTCCCACCTCTAACGTGTGACTGCCCTCTTCCTAAAACTATTAAATGATACAGGCAGCTGATTACTTTCCAGCCTTTCTTCCCCAGTACGATCACTCACTAGCTAAAGAATGGCAGATGGAGTATAATGTTGATAAATGCAAGGTATTGTACTTTGGTAAAACAAACAAAGAAAACACATATACAATGAAAAGTCGAGCCAATAGTAGTGTTGTAGAACAGAACGACTTATGGTTTCAGGCATAATTCTTTGAAGTTTGTATCATGTGTGGGCAGAGTAGTTATGAAGGTGTTTCGCTTGCAGGCCTTCATAATAGAGACATAGAGTCATAGAGGGGTACTGCGTGGAAAGAGACCGTCTGGTCCAACTCGTTCATGCCGACCAGTTGGCTTAACCTAATCTCGTTAAATTTGCCAACACGTTGCCCATATCCCTCTGGACCCTTCGTATTCATATACTCATCCGGACGTCTTTTAAATACTTTAATTTGACCAGCCTCCACAACTTCCTCTGGCAATTCATTCCATACGCGCACCAACCTCTGTGCAAAAACAAAATTGCCCCTGAGGTCACTTTTAAATCTTTCCCCGCTCATCCTAAACCTTTGCCTTCCAGTTGTAGACTCGCCCAACCTAAGGAAAAGACATTGTCTATTTACCCTTTGCATGCCTCTCATGATTTTATGAACCTCTATAATTCACCCACAGAGAAAACTGCCCCAGCCTATTTAGGCTCTCCCTACAGCTCAAATCCTCCAGCCTTGGCAACATCCTTGTAAATCTTTTGTGAACTCTTATAAGTTTCACATCTTTCCAATGGGAATGAGACCAGAATTGCACACACTATTCCAAAAGTGGCCTAGCCAATGTTCTTTGCAGCCACAACATGACCTCCCAACTCTTGTACTCAGTGGTCTGAACAATAAAGGAAAGCATACCAAACACCTTCACTATCGTATCTACCTGTGACTCTACTTTCAAGGAACTACGAACCTGTACTCCAAGGTCTCTTTGTTCAGCAACATTCTCCGGGACTTTACCATTGAGTGTATGCGTCCTGCTCTGATTTGCTTTCCAAAATGAAGCACCTCACATTTATCTAAATATCTCTCCATCTGCCACTCCTCAATCCATTGGCCCATCTGATCAAGATACCATTTTACTCTGAGGTAGCCTTCTTCATTGTCCACTACATTTCCAATTTTGGTGTCACCTGCAAATTTACTAACTATATCTCACATGTTCACATCCAAATCATTTATATACATGACAAGTAGCAGTGGACAGTCATTTGAGTGCAGGATTTGGGACGGTATGTTCAGGTTGCACAGGACATTCGTGAGGCATGTCTTGGAGGACTGTGTGCAGTTCTGTCCGCCCTGTTATATAAAGGATATTATCAAGTTCGAGAGCGTTCAGAAGAGATTTATCAGGATGTTGCTGGGAATGGAGTCTTTGAGTTATAAGGACAGGCTCAATAGACTTGGACATTATCTACTGGAGCGTAGGAGGCTGAGAGGTGACATTATAGAGATTTATAATATCATGAGGGGTATCGATAATGTTGAATTGTAGGCGTCTTTTACCTCGAGTGGGAGATTGTTTTTAGATAAGAGGAGCACTTTTCTAAAAAGACATAGCGTCATAGAGCTGTATAGCATGGAAAGAGTCCCTTTGGTCCAACGCGTCCATGCAGACTAGATAGCCAAAATTAATCTTATCCCTTTGCCAGAATTTGGCCCATGTCTACCTGAACCCTTCCCATTCATCTGCCCATCCAGATGCCTTTTAAATGTTGTAATTGTGCCAGCCTCCACACCTTCCTCTGGAAGCTCATTACACACAACCACCCTCTACATGAAAATGTTGCCCATTGGATCCCTTTTATGTCTTTCCCATCTCACCTTAAACCTTTGCCGTCTAGTTTTCGGCTGCATTACCGTAGGGAAAAGACCTTGGCTATTCACTCTAACCATAGCACCCATGATTTTAACAACCTCTAAAGTCAATCCTCATCCTCGGATGCTCCAGGGAAAACAGCCATAGCCTATTCAGCCTCTACCTGTAGCTTAAACACTCCAGTCCTGGCAACATTGTTGTAAACCCTTTCTGAACCCTTTCAGGTTTCACAACATCCTTCCTACAGCAGGTAGAATAGAATTGCATACAGTATTCTAAAAGTGGTCTAACCTTTGTCCTGTACAGATGTAACCCATTCTCCTAACTCACATACACAATACACTGACCAATAACATGCCAAATACTTTCTTCACTATTCTATCTACCTGCAAATCCACTTTCAAGGAACTATAAACCTATACTCTGAGGTCACTTTGTTCAGCACCGCTCCCCATAACTTGACCATTAAATGTATAAGTCCTGCCCTGATTTGCCTTTCCCATATGCAGCATCTCACATTTATCTAAGTTAAACTCAGTCGGCCACTCCTCGGTCCATTGGCTCATCTGATAAAGATCCTGTCGTAATCTGAGGTAATCTTATTTGTTGGCCATTATACCTCCAATTTTGGTGTCATCTGCAAACTTACGAACTATATCTCCGATGTTCATATGCAAACCATTTATATACATGATGAAAAGTAGCAGAACCAGCACCGATCCTTGTGGCACTCCACTGGTCACAGGCCTCCAGTCTGAAAAACAACCCTCCACCACAACCCTCTGTCCTCTACTTTTAAGCCAATTCTGTATCCAACTGGCTAATTCCCCCTGTATTCCATGTGACCTAACCTTGCTAACCAGTCTCCCATGCAGAACCTTGTCGAATGCCTAATTGAAGTCTGTATAGATCACATCCAGCGTTCAGCCCACATCAATCCTCTCCGTTACTTCTAAACAAAAAATAATCAAGTTAGTGAGCCATGATTTTCCAGGCACAATCCAATTTGCCTATCCTGATAAAGCGCTTTTGCCCAATACATCTATTTTCCTGCTCCTCAGATGCTGCCTGACCTGCTGTGCTTTTCCAGCACCACTCTAATCTAGACTCTCATCTCCAGCATTTACAGCCCTCACATTTGTCTATCCCTAATGTATCTTTCCAAACACATGTAAATCCTCTACCTCATGATTCCCTCCAAAAACTTGCCTACCACCGATATCAGGTTCACCAATCTATAGTTCCCGAGCTCTTCCTTTCCATTTTGTTTAATAGCACAACTTTAGTCAAACTCATGAATTCCAGCATTTCACCTGTGGCTTTTCATGATAAAAACATCTCAGCAAGGGGCCCTGCAATCAATTCCTGATCCTCCTACAGAGTTATTGGGTTCACATGATCAGGACCCGTGAGGTTGTTTTTTTACACAGCATGTGGTTCATGTAGAGAGTGAACTTCCTGAGGATGTGATGGATTATGGGTAAAGTTACAGCATTTAAAATGCACTTGATTAAGGACAAGAATAAGCGAATGTTTGGATAAATCTGGACCAAGCGCAGGCAGATGGGACTGGTTTAGTTTGGAATTATTGTCAGCATGGACTGTATGGGCCGATAGGTCTGTTTGCAAATACCCTGTATAACTCGATGGGTCTATGTGTATTTACATATCCAATTATATATCTGCATGTTTCTGTTGTGTTTGTCTATTCCCGTGTGTCTACATATGTCGCGGTGTACCATTATGTGCGTGTCTATCTCTCTGTGCTTGTTAGATGTGTTCCTGCATTAGTGTGTGGATCTCTGTCTCTGCATCTCTGTGGAATTGGAACTCTTGTTGTTTTTGGTGTAAATCACTGAAACGGGGTCAAAACCGCTCTCCCTTCCTCTCCCTTTCCCTCTTTTCTTTAAAGTGATCAATCCCACACTCTGCTGGTCTGGTTTCGGTCTTTTCAATCCTTTCTCACATGTAAGTTGACTTGTAAGAGTAAGACATTAAAAATTGCAAGTTACAGGAAGTGCATTAAAATTAATCTCATCGCCTTGCAATGTGGCTACTCGGATTTGCTTGGATATAATTGCAATGGAAATATGCTTTAATGAGTATACTGTGTATTAAAAATACTACCCAGTGACAAACCGTTTCCACATTAGAGAAGGAGAGCAGACATTTGTGCACATGAAACTGTTCCACTCTGAGGGCTTCAGTCCAATGACAATCCTGTCCACACCAACCTTGTCTGTGTGTGTGTGTGTTTGTGTGTGTGTGTGTGTGTGTGTTTGGTGCAATCAAAATTTAGATTGGATTGTGCTGTGAACTGCTGCCCTCTCTCTCCCTCCCAAACTGAATCCCTGATGGTTTACACACTTTACCACCACGATTACAGTGACGTCGGAGGTGGGAGGTGGGGGATGGGGTTTGGAGTGCAACAGAGATTGACAACAACAGAAAGCTCAGCAGCTCTGGAAGCCATCTTTGGACACAAATGAAAGTTGACGTTTTGGATCGAGTGATCCTTACTCAGAACTCGTGTCGGGGGACATTACATCACTTTAAACACCACAGAGACTGCCAGGTTCGCCACACACAGATACACACACCAATATACACACATAGAGGCACTTGCTGTTCATTGACACTACAGACATGGAGAGTATCAGTATTTCTCTCGCTTCATGGTAACCTTGTCAATATTTCAGTCGTTCTGTCTGGTGTGTGTCAGTATTTCTGTGTGGAGTGTGATTGTAGGACAATTTCAATCTTTGCAGATATCAAACTTGGAAGAATTGTAAAGTTTGTTGAGGACAGCATGGAAGTCCATCAGGAAAGTTATATTTTGGTGTAGTGTTCAGGCGTATGGCAAATGCTGATCAAAGCAGAACAGTGTGAGGTGATGCTCTTTGGTAGGAAGGACATTGAAAGGTAACATTAAACAGGCTATACTGTTATAAAGGAGGTGCAAGAGCAGAGGGTGCTGGATGTATGAGCACAGATTATCGAAGAAGTCAGGACAAGTAGGGGTAGCGGAAAATCTCACAAATTAGTGTCAGAATCTGAGCTGTTTACAGGAGGAAGGAGTCACTGTGCCCGCTTCCTGGGAGGTGGTAGAGATGGTGTGTTGTCAGTTCAACCTCATGCCCAGCGAAGCTGTGGGGATTCTGTTTGTACCAGCTCAACACAAAAGGGAGATGGCATCAGGGCCATGGCTTCCAAGTTGTGCCGGGGGGAAAAGGAGCTGCCAGCGGGTTTAAAGTGAGAATTTCCCTTCACTGAACATTGCTCATTACTCGGTCGGTGGGATGTGGATGTTTCAGAATCTCCACACGAGGCATCCCGGTCCTGTCCAGCTCCGACCAGGGTACTCCCCACATGGCGGGGGGAGCTGGGTGAGGGAATGGATATCGGGCACTCCACCACACGGCATGGCACCTTCTGTCCTATTCCAGGCTGTTTCTCCTGGAATGGGAGAAGGGGAGGGAGGGAGGGTAGGAGTGGGTGGCACTGTTGTTAGTGCTGGTGTAGGTAGGGGGAGATATGGTGAGGTGTCCGGAGGGAGTCAGTCCATAGTTAATTAGTGGCGGGGGGGGGCTGGATAGTGGGGGGACAGAGAGGGGGTGAGAGAGAGAGAGAGAGAGAGAGAGACGGGGGAAGGTGCTGCATGCAGCAGTGAGAGTGGTGGGCCATGAGCCTTGTTCGGGGTTGGTGCTATAACAGATATACAGTGAGTGTGAGGGAGCAGAGGGAATCGAGTGACACTGACCCTGGCAGAGCGGGGAAGGTTTTGGATGATTGTCCTGTATTGCTGGACATTTAATCAGACCGCAGATACTGCACTGAGCTGGGTGGAGAGCTCAGACCATGTTTGGTGGGTCTGGTGGTGGGGCCCCCCTCTGGGAAGAGTAAGGCCCCCCTCTGTACTCGCCCATCCAGTAGGACCTCCGTTCCCCTGTCGACAAACCGTCTTGTAATTTCCAATTATCTGCAATACTCGGGGTAAACTGTGCAGGGCAGCTCCAAACTGAGAAAGCTCCACCGTGTGCCTATTGGCCTTTTAAAGATGGCACCAGTGCCAGGGATCACGGAATATCCAGGGGTATCTGGGCGATGTTGAATACCTCCAGACATGATGGGTGGGAGAATAGGGCTGGCATTGAATGAGAAGGACACCATGGGGTGGGGGTTAATGAGAAAAGTTTTATAAGATAGCACCAGGAAACGAACTCGGCTTTGTGCAGTCGATCCCTCTGTCACACTCAGTGAAAATAGCTTGGAGACGAATTATTGTTGGATTCAATCCAATGAGTCGAATACACTGCTGACCCCCACTAACAGTAACAAAGCTGCATTTGCTTATCCAATACTCTCCATCACAGAGAACGAGCTAAACATGAACTACGCTTGGGAAATAAGGCAGGTCAGGTGACTGAGATATCAGTTAGGACGCACCTTTGGACAAATAATCATAATTCCGTTAGTTTTAAAATAGAGATGGAAAAGGAGATTTGAGTAAGGCCAATTTTGATGATATTAGCAAGAACTTCCAAACTGGATTTGGACAGATATTCGCAAATAACGGGCCAACTGTGAAGATTGAAGCCTTCAAAAATGAGATGTCAAGAGCCCAGACACAGTATGTCCCTGTTAGGGTGAAGGGTAAGGCTGGTAAGTGTAAGGAATGCTGGAGGACTGGAGAAATTGAGGGTCTGGTCATGGATAAGAGGGAAACATATTTCAGGTAGAGAGAGGAGGAATCGAGGGGTTTCAGTATTCATTCACGGGATGAGAGTATCGCTGGTTGGGCCTGCATTTATTGCCGATTACTAATTGCCTAGAGGGCAGTTAAGAGTCATACATATTATTGTCGATCTGGAGTCACATGTAACCAATGACACGTGAGGGTGGCAGTTTACTGACTTCAAGAACGTCAGCGAACCAGTTGGGTTTTTTCCAAAAATCGAAAATGTCTTTGTCATCATCATTAGCCTCTTAATTCCAGATTTAAAGTCAATGTCCAGTGAGTCTAAAGCCAGTAGGAGTATACTTAAGCGGGATATAAGGAGGCCATGATGGGGACATGAGATAGTTTTGGCAAATAGGGTTAAAGAGAATCCAAATGTACTCTACCCATACATTTAGGAGAAAAAAGTAACTCCGGAGAGTTTTGGGCCATCTAAAGATTAGCAATGCCGCCGATGTGCGGAACCACAGGAGATGGAGGCGACACTGAACAAGCATTTTGACTGTGCAGAAGGATATGGAAGCCAGAGAACTTAACAGTGGTATCGTGAAAAGTGTTTGCATTACAGAGGAGGAGATGCTGGACTTCGTAAAGCCTGTAAAGGTGGGAAAATCCCCAGGACCTGATCAGGTGTACCCGAGAACAAGGGAAGTGATTGTTGGGCCCCTTGCTGGGATATTTGTATTGTCAATTGCCACAGGTGAGGTACCGGGAGATAGGAGATTTGATAACTTGTTGGAATTACTAAAACCATTTAAGAAGGATGGTAAGGAAAAGCCGGTGAGGCTGACGTCAGTGGAGGGCAAATTGTTGGTGAGGATTATGTGGCACAAGGTTTGCATGTATTTTGAATGGCAAGGACTGATAAGGGATAGGTAACAAGGCTTGAAGCTTGGGGAATCGTGTCTTGCTAAATTGACGGAGATTTATTTTGAAGAAGTGACTAAGAGGGTTCATTGAAGCCGAGAGGTGCACCTTGTCGACATGGACTTCAGTCAAACATTTGACCCTTTCCACATGGCAGACTGGTTAACAAGTTTAGTTCACATGGAAGACATGGAGAACTAGCCACGTGGATATAAAATTGGCTCGAAGGTAAGATACGAGGGTGGTGGTGAAGGGTTGCTTTTCCAACAGGAGGTCTGTGACCAGTGGTGTTCTACAAATATCCGTGCTGGGTCCAGTATTTTCAGGATTTATGTAAATCATTTGGATGCGAACATAGCAGCGATAATTGGTAAATTTGCAGATGACACCAAAATTGATGGTTGAGTGGACAGCAAGAAGGTTTACCTCAGAATAAAATGGGATCCTGGTCAGATGGCTGATGGGCTGAGGCGTGGCAAATGGTGTTTAATTTAGATAAATGTGAGGTGCTGCATTTTGGAAATGCAAATCAGGAAAGGACGTATACACTTAATGGTAAGGTTCTGCGGGGTGTTCCTGATCCATGAGACCTTCCAATCCAGGTTCATAGTTCATTGAAAGTAGAATCGCAGGTAGGTAGGATAGTGAAGAAGGCATTTGGTATGCTTGCCTTTACTGGCTAGTGCTTTGAATTGGGAGGTCACGTTGCTGCTGTACAGCACCTAATTTGGCCACTTCTGCAGTATTGCATTCAATTCGCGTTTCCCTCCTATCGGAAAGATATTATGAATATTGAAGCGAGTCAGAAAAGATTTACAAGGTAGTTGCCAGAATTTGAGCAATAGGGAGAGGGTGAGTACGTTGGGGTGATTTTTCCTGGAGCGTGAGGGGCATGTATAGGGTGAATCGCCAATGTCTTTTCCCCAAACCTAGAGGACATGGATTTATGGTGAGAGGGGTAAGATTTAAAAATGACCGAAGGAGCAACTTTTTCCAACAGAGGTTGGTGCATGTTTGGAATGAGCTGCCAGTGGAGATGGAGGAGGCTGTTACACTTACAACATTTAAAAGACATTTGAATGGGTACATGAAGAGTAAGGGTTTACAATGATATGGGCCAAATGTTGGCAAATGGGACTCGTTTAATTTGGGATATCTGATCGACATGGACGGGTTAGACTGAAGGATCTGTTTCCGTGCTGCATATCTCCAAGACTCCATGTCACTGTCTGACCTCACTCCAATATCCCATTAATTATTCATTCCCGGAAATACCAGTTTATGTGGTGAGATGCCATCCAAATGCCTTCACTTCAGCATTCTGAAACCTGTGAACACATCCTCCCATAGCACTTTATCTAAGTCTCTCTCTCTGTCTATTTCCCAAATCCCTCCCATTTGTTGCTATTTAAAACTGTTGGTATTTAAACCCTGACATCCAGTTTTAGTTGTCCAGTTTTAATGTGAATAATTGTCCCATATCTTCCTCTTACCTTGAATGTTGCTCACCCGAGAGCATCAGTTTCTAACATTAAGATGCTTAAAAACAATGTGAAAAATGCATAGCTTGCATTTTCTTTGACTTCCAAGTATCCTTTCCTGTGCTCCATTTTGAACAATAGGTTTCGAGCAGTTTTCAGGCACATCTTTGTCACTTGCTCTGTGCCTATCCATTGAATGCCTGTGTTAATCACTCGCTGCTGATCGTGTGCTCAGTAACATGAGGAATCCCCTCAACTGTTACTGATTCAGACCAGGTTTCTTACTTGCAGTTGAGTGTCATTTGACTTAATTCTAGTTTTGGTACATTCGTGGAAATGTTGAGCACCGTTTCCTGGAGACTGTGCTTTAAACTGCTGTGGGACATTCAGGAAGACCAGAGGCTTTGGTGACCTACTCTTGATGGGTCATGGGGGCTGCAGTTAGGGCATCTGGGTCTGCAACATGATCAACGAATGGAGCAGAGGCTGCAGAGAGCGGAATGAGGAAATCACAATCAGATCAGCCGTGGTCTTAGAGAATGTTGGAGCAGGATTGAATGGCTCGCTCATGCAACTTTTTCACATATTTCTGTCTGAAACAAGACAATTCCCCTTCTCTCCCAGTGACCCATACTGATGGGGAGTGAGTCACCTCCTTGTGTTCCTGCGTAATAGGACCCTGGGGCCTCACTCGCCCTCTGATTTCTCCCGTTCCAGTCCTGACCAGTTGAGTGACTGCCTCTTGTTCCTGTGTCCCAGTATTGAGCAGTTGAATGACTGCCTCCTGTTCCTGTGTCCCAGCCTCTAGCATTTGAGTGACTGCCTCCTGTTCCTGTGTCCCAATCTCGAGCAGTTGAGTAATTCCATCCTGTTCCTGTGTCCCAGGCTCGAGCAGTTGAGTGACTACCTCCTGTTCCTGTGTCCCAGTCTCGAGCAGTTGAGTGACTACCTCCTGTTCCTGTGTTCCACTATCGAGCAGTTGAGTGAATGCCTCCTGTTCCTGTGTCCCAGCCTCTAGGAGTTGACTGGATGCCTCCTGGTCCTATGTCACAGCCTCGAGCAGTTGAGTGAATGCCTCCTGGTCCTGTGTCCCAGGCTCGAGCAGTTGAGTGAATACCTCCTGTTTTTCCCTGTTTCTGAGCAGCAGTTTCAAAGCTCTGATATTTTTGTCTGAAACAAGACAATTCCCTTCTCTCCCAGTGACCCATACTGATGGGGAGTGAATAATCTCCTTGTGTTCCTGCATAACAGGACCCTGGGGCCTCACTCGCCCCTGATTTCTCCCGTTCCAGTCCCGAGCAGTTAAGTGACTCCCTCCTGTTCCTGTGTTCTAGCCTCGAGCAGTTGAATGACACCCTTCTGTTCCTGTGTCCCAGTCTCAAGCAGTTGAGTGACTCCCTCCTGTTCCTGTGTTCTAGCCTCGAGCAGTTGAATGACACCCTTCTGTTCCTGTGTCCCAGTCTCAAGCAGTTGAGTGACTCCCTCCTGTTCCTATGTCCCAGCCTCGAGCATTTGAGTGACTCCCTCCTGTTCCTGTGTCCCAGTCTCAAGCAGTTGAGTGACTCCCTCCTGTTCCTATGTCCCAGCCTCGAGCAGTTGAATGACTCCTTCCTGTTCCTGTGTTCCAGCCTCGAGCAGTTGAATGACTCCCTCCTGTTCCTGTGTCCCAGTCTCAAGCAGTTGAATGACTGCTTCCTGATCCCAAGTCTGTGAATATGGATGTCCTCCTCCTGTTCCTGTGTAACAGGCTCCAATAGCTCTGTGCTCACCTCCTGCTCCTGTGGAATGGAACTGAGGGACTGAATAGCCTCTTCACATTCCTTACAGCTTCTGTTGACTAAAAGCAATTCTCCTGATTCTGTAAATCACCATCAAAATCTGAATGATGTATTTTTGTATTTTGCTCTCAGTAATTGAGCAAACAATCTGACTGACAGAATTCAGAAGCTGAGTAGCCTCCTCCTGTTCCTGTGTTATACACTCAAAAGGCAATAGAGTCTCAGAGATGTACAGTACAGAAAACAATCCTTCAGTCCGGTCGTCTATGCCAAACCAAATATCCTAAATAAATCTCGTTCCCCTTGCCAGCATTTGGCCCATTTCCGTCTGAACATCTCTCATGCATGTATCCATCCAAATACCTTTTAAATGGTGTAACTGTACCTGCCTCCACCACCTCTTTTGTCTGTTCAATCCATACTCACAGCAGTCTCTGTGTGAAAATGTTATCCCTCATGTCCCTATTTAAATCTTTCCCCTCTCACCTTAAACTTTTGTCTTCTAATTTTGGACTCGCCTATCCTGGGAAAAGACGTTGACTGTTTACCTTATCTATTCCCCTCATGGTTTTATAAACCCCTTTAAGATCACCCCTCAGCCTCAACACTTGAAAATAGTCCCAGCCTATTCAAACTCTCCCTGTAGCTGTAACCCTCCAACACCTGCAACATTCTTTTAAATCTCTTCTGTACCCTTTCAAGTTTGACAACATCTTTCCGACAGCAGGGAAACTGGAATTAAAGGCAATATTACAAAAGTGGCCAAACCAATGTCCTGTACAGATGCAACGCGTCGTGAAAATGTTTAGACACAAAGCACGCACCAATAAAGGGAAGATCACCAAGTGCCTTCTTCACTGCACTGTCTACCTGTGATGGCACTTTCAAAGAACAGAGAACCTGCACCACAAGGTGACACAGTAGCTCAGTGACTAGCATTGCTGCTTCAGAGCACAACGATCTGGGTTTAACTCCATCCTTGAATGACTGACTGTGTGGAGTTTGCACATTCTCCCCGTGTCTGTATGAGTTTCCTCCGGATGTTATGTTTTCCTCCGACAGTATAAAGATATACAGATAAGGGTAGATCGGCCATGCTAAATTGAGTAAAGTACCCCGGGATGTGTAGGCGAGGTGGATTAGCTATGGAAAATGCAGGCTCAGAGGGATAGGGTAGGGGTTTGTCTAGTGGGATACTGTTTAGAGGGTCGGTGTGGCCTCGATGAGCCGAAAAGCCTGTTTCCTCACTGTAGGGATTCGATAACTTGTATGGAATTCTCCTTTATTGGCAGCTTTCGACAGGACCCTACCTACAGGTCTTGCCTTGATATGTCTTGCCAAAATGCGACACCTCACATTTCACTAAAATAAACTCTATCTGCCACTCCTCGGCTCACCTAAGCAAAGTCCCATTATAGTCTGAGAGATCATTCATCACTGTCGACGACACCACCAAATCTGGTATTATCTACAAACTTACTGACCATACTTCATATACTCAAATGTAAATGATTTGTATCAGTGACAAAAGGCAGTGGGCCCACTATTGATCTTTGCGGCACGCCACTGGTCTCAGGTCTCCAAGTTTAATGAACAAATGACACTGTCACGCCCTGTCTCCAATATTCAAGAAAAGTTTGGACCTAAATGGCGAGTTCTCCCTGGATCCCAGGCAGTCTGACCTTGCTAACCAGTCTACCATGTAGAACATTTTGGTTTTCTTACTGAATTCCATAAAGCCAACATCCACTGTCCTGCCTTCATCAATCATCTTCATCACATCCTCAAAAAATTCCACCGAGTCAGTGAGACGTAATCTCAATTGTACAAACCCCTCTTCAGTCCTTGTCTTTCCAAATACATATCGATCTTTTTCCTCGAAATCCCCTCCAACAATTTAGTCACCATTGACGTCATGCTCACCAATCTCGAGTTACCTGTTTTTTCTTTACTTTCTTAAATAATTGCGCTATGTTAGCAGCCCTCCAGTCTTTTGACACCTCACCTGTGAAAATCAATGTTACAAATATATCAGCAAAATGCATAAGCAATCTATTTCCTAGCTTCCCGCAAACATCTGGGATACAACTGATCAGGTCCCAGGGGTTAGTTCACCTTTATGTGTTTTAAAATGTCCAACACCTCCTTGTAATATAGACACTTTTCAAGGTATCATTGCATATTTCTTCATTCTCTCGCTCTTGTAACCTCCTCCACATTAAATACTGAGGAGAAATACTTGTTTAGTATCCCTCAAATTTGTTGTGGTTCCATAAATAGGTAGCCTTACTGATCTTTAAGGGGCCCTATTGTCTCCCTAGTTAATCTTTTGCCATTGAAGGATTTGTAGAATTTGTTCAATGCCTCATTAACCCAATTTCTAAAGCAATCTCTTGTCCGCATTTTTCTGGCCCGATTTCCCCATTGACTATGCACTTGCTGCCCTTATACACCTCTCGGGATTCACTTGATCTCAGCTCTGTTTACCTGACATACGCCTCCTTCCTTACCTTGACCATAACATCAATATATCTAGCCATCCAGCACTCCCTGCACCCACCAGCCTTGCCCACCTCTCTAATAGGAACACGTTGGCTCTGGACTCTCTGAAACCAAGTTTTGATGGCCTTGCATTTTCCAACCATCCCTTTACCTGTGAATAGGTTATTTCAATCAGCCTTTCACAGGGCTCACCTAACACTTTCAAAATTGGCCTTGTTCAAAGTTAGAACTTTAATGTTGACATCAGGTATTTCCGATTCACTTTAATTTAAAACTAATATTTATGCATAACAAACTTGAAAGTTAAATAAACACTTCCTGTGCCTCTATAACGGGCTCGGGAGACTGAATAGGCTCATCCTGTCCCTCTGTATTACACTGGAAATGCTGTCCCTCTGTAATAGACCCAAGAGGCTTAATGGCCTCCTCCAGTTCTTCTAAACACACTAGAGAGGCTGCATGGCCTCCTCCTGTCCCTGTGTAACAGATCCGAGACACAGCAACCTGTGGATTACGAGCAGCCGGTAAACTGTATCTAATGGAGACCCATTCCTTTTCAGTTACAGAAACACAAACAACACAATGTACTCTAGGTGCCCTCTCAGTGACACCTCATACAGCTGCAGCGACAAATCTCTTTGTTTTGAATGATTCTGTTGGCAAAATGTGCCAATATTCCAACTTTCTACCTTTTCAACTAGCAACAGGTTAATATGGGCTGAATGGCCTTCTCCTATCCCTCTGTAAGGGGCCCATAGGGACAGAATTGCTTTGGTCTGTTACTGAGCAGCAGTCTCAATGGTCTGACTCAAGGTTATGAAAGGATTTGAAAACAGGGCATTAAAACCAGGAGTAGCCTCACACTGGTCAATAAGTACCGTACTTTGTTTCAGGTATCTAGAAACTTGCCCACCCGACGTTTGTTTTTTTACGCAGCAGATCTATCATTTTGTAACTGCCTATTTTCATAAGCAGAGTGGAACATATATAGGCCGCTGCAGTGTTCTGTTAATACTCTTATATACAAGGGAAAAAAGATTAAAAATATTGAAAGATTTATGGTCCATCCCTCAGCAACCCTTATCCATTCCGTCCAAAACCAGTAAATGAAAAGTGATGTTTTGAATTGGTTAACTGAGCCTATTTGTTCAGTGACTGTGATTAATGCCAATCTCCATGGATTCTAATTATCCCAGTGGAGGGTTTCAATCTTTTAATGATAAATGGGCTCCATTCAATGTGTCAACCCATAACATGAGCAGAGCATCACCGACAGCACTGACAGGGATCAGCAGATCCAGAGAGAAGGGGAGGAGAAATCAGAATCTGAGAACATGAGACTGGAATGTTCCAACAATCGATCAGAATCTGAGAACATTAGACTGAAATATTCCAACAATGAATCAGAATCTGAGAACATTAGACTGAAATATTCCAACAATGGATCAGAATCTGAGGACATTAGACAAGAATATTCCAACAATATACAGGAGCTTATCTGATTATGTTTGGTATCTTTCTGAATTTTATTTGTTGCCATTATCATCGCAGATCTATTTCGCTCTTCTCATTATTCAATACTTTTATTATCCCTTCCTGGCTATCGTTGGTGTTCCTGGTGAGTGTCACTATCCAGGTTTTGTTTTTTATACACCAGTTATGAGTGTATTATTGTTATTTCATATTGTCTACACTTCCTGCCACTGTTATTGTTCCTGTTGAATCTCACAATCCAGACATTCACTCTACAGACCACTACTAACTGCATCAATGAAGGTGTTCAATTACTGTCTCGCTCTCTGCTCTGGCAGTGTAACTCACGGGTCTCTATGTTGAACTATTCAGTTTCAGGGGAGAACCACAATGCATTGTCTCATTGCCTTTGCTGTTAAGTGCTGGAGGACACTTTCTACTCTTCTGGTTACAAACTCCACTTCCTTCCACTGTTTCCATCCCATTCCTGGCCAATATCTGCAGCTGAAACAGTCAGGTCACAACTGTGGGAGATCCCTTTGACTATGAGCTGATTCTTGACACCATATCCTGAACATGTCTAACTTGAAATACTCACCACTCCAGAATATATCTCACTGGTTTATTTCATCTGTTGTTTGAACCTTGAGCTATGAAATACAATCTTAATGAAGCCAATAATCTGCTGCTGACACTCCCGGCTTCAAACCTGACGAAGCAAATCTGATTCAACCTCACACCAAACTCCCATCCATCTGTCATTCATGTGCACGCGGATGTATATTGCTATTGTGTATGGCAATGCCTTTATTTTAACATTCTCAAACACCTTAGCTCATCTGTCCATGCAACTTCTCTCGTTCTCTCTACTGATTAACAAAAAGCTTGCCTGTTGTTCGTATTTAAAATAATTTCCTCCATGTGCGTTCCTTCTCAAACAATGAGTTTTGCATTCAACCACGCCAATCGCGCGCGCACACACACACACTCTCTCAGTCTCTGATGAACATATGCACACACACATAAACACGCGTGCGCGTGCGCAGAGAGAGCAAACCTTCCCACTGTAAGCAGTAAATCTGTTGTATAGTTAGCATATGATAGTAGAGTTTGCAATACTCTCTATGCTGTGCTGATAGTGCAGTTTACTGAGCAACACACTAGCATGGTCTGCACAGCTCTCCATGCTGGGCTGTCATCTTGTCCCAGTTTATGTTGT
The DNA here is from genome assembly GCF_047496795.1 of Chiloscyllium punctatum. Taxonomy (NCBI): domain Eukaryota; kingdom Metazoa; phylum Chordata; class Chondrichthyes; order Orectolobiformes; family Hemiscylliidae; genus Chiloscyllium; species Chiloscyllium punctatum. Next base: position 73,148,177 of record NC_092754.1, on the reverse strand, counting down.
TTGTGGTGTTCTGTGAAGCACATTGAGAACTTGATGTAACAAACCATTTCAGCTGATCTGACAATGTCTTTATTCAATGTTCTCATTCTTGTAATTTTACTCACGAAGATCTCACTTCGCCAGTTAGTCCCACTGCCCTGACGTTTTCCACATATTTCCACAACATCTTTTCAGTTAATTAACTGTCTGTTTCTGTCTTTAATGTGAATCTCTTGTCCCTTTCTTTCTTTCCCTGTCCTTGGGTTTTGGCCTCCCTAGTGTATCGAGTGCTGGCATTGTGTAGCTCAGAAATACTGAAATGGGGTGTGTCAAGCTGTTGTTCACTTCCTGGTATGTCCCATGTGATGGTCCATGGACAGGCGTGTTTCTGAAGTTATGAGAAACATCCTTGTAACTTGGTCTGTACCTGTGGCTGTCGCTCTCAGGTGACCATGCGATCAGTAACAAAAGGAAGCCCACTGAGTGAAGGACCACGCATATAAATTGCCTGACAATGCTGTCACTTTTTTAATAAAAGGTTATGTTCTCCCTTTTATTTAGTAAGAGACCTTAAAAGCAAAACTTCCGACTGAAAACGGCTCAAGTAAATGACTTATGGGGCTTTTAGGGTTTTTAAATAAATAGCAGAAACAATGGCCAGCTGGCACAGACCAGGATTTCTAGTTTTTTTTATATATTGTAGCTGTAACAATCACCAGGTCACAGAAGGGTTGTAAGTTTCAGTAAATTATCCACAGCTGCTATTCTCTCTGGAACCTCACTTGATGGTGTTTCCTCCTGGATTGGAGAACTGTATGCAAGAATGCATGTCTGAATGTTCTTTTTTGCCAAGGGGTGTGTTTATGGGATGTTGATATATTGGAACAGTTCATTAGTAGAAGGTACTGTATCCATTACTCGGTTAAGATTGCCAATAGAAAAATTATTCTAAATTCATCTTCATTTCTAATTGGATTTTCATTAGAGTGTTTAAATATATTGTATTTTGCTTAATGGTGAGTGGTTTGAATAGTTTGACATCTGGAACACCCAACTCACGTCTACCTTTAAAATAAGGAAAGGTTGGCATCCAACCTACCTTCTTAAAATAGTTTGAGGCAGCCTGGTTCGACTATAGCAAACAGGGGACTCTTGTCCGGTTCTAAATCGATAATACAAAATTGGGTTTAGAATTTGCAAACAGGCCATTCTCCCCAACAAGTCCACACCGACCCTCCGAGGAGTAACCTACACAGACCCATTCCTCTACCCTATTATCACACATTTACCCCGACGAAGGCAACTAACTCACACATCCCTGAAAACTATGAACAATTTATCATGGCCAATACACCTGACATGCACATCTTTGGATTATGGGAGGAAACCAAATCATCCAGAATAAGCTCATGCAGACATTGGAGAGTATGCACCAGGAGGCAATTCGGTTCAAAGGTCGTGTATGGTAGTTGATAGTGTCTTTTTTCTGGATGTTGAATTCGGTTGTTTTCAACAGTATTTTGTGTATAAAGATTCAGTCATTAAGAGTTCTCTGGGTGTGGAAAAGTGAAGTTGGCGGTTTTACAAAACGTAATGATGGTAAAGCTTTAGGAATTGACAGACAACCTGGAGTTGTGGTTGCGATTGTCTGTGAGAAAATTAGAGATAATTACAGCTATATATCGGCAATTACGTTTAGTGGAACCGCCATCAGACTCTTTGGAAATGGCCGGAATTGAATTTGAAATGATGGCCTTTGAACCTGAGAAGGAATTGAAAGAGTTTGAATTATGATGAAAAGTAGAAATAAAAGAAAGGGAAACGAAGAGAAAAGAGAGAAAAGGACAGAAGAAAAGCAGAGAGTTTCAACTTAAAACGGTAGCAATTAGAGAGGAAAGTTGATATAGAAGGTGGAGATGAAGGTAGAATGTCGGTGGGATGAGGAGGATAGTGCGGTTGAGCAACCCTATTGTCACCAATGGCCTAACGAGGTTCTATTTAAATGCATCCAGGCATTCTCTAAATTTGATGAGAAGGATGGGGAAGCCTTTTGAATTTCATTTGAGAAAGTGGCTAAACAAAAGCAGACACCAGTGACCATGTGAATTTATTTGATCCAAAGCTGAGAGGTATTTGCATCCCTATCGGAGGAGGTATCTGGCCAGTATGGAGTGGTGAAGAAAACCATCTGAAGTGTATATGAGCTTGGGCCAGACACTGACAGACAGCGTTACAGGAATCTAAAAGAGGGTCTCTGGTTAAACGCACATTGAGTTTGAAAGGATCAAACACAGTAATTTTGAAAGGTGGTAAGGGTATTCAAAACAGAGCAAACCTAAGACACTCTTAGAAAGATTCTTATTTTGGAGAAGTTCAACAATTCACTTCCTGCAGCCGTGAAAACTCGTGTGGAAGAGCAGAGTTAAAACGGCAAGATTAGAAGCTGAAATGGCTGATGATGATGATTGAGTTCAGAAATCAAAGTTTGGTTTCTGTGAGAGATGGAGAAGAATGTGCGAGGTCTTGTTAAGGTTTACAGGCATAGGCCAGGAGTAGCAGGTAAAGAGGTTAGAGCATTAAGAGATACAGAAGCATGTAATTCTTTTATGCTGAGACATGAGGAGCTATGTCATTCAAAAGGTCTATTGGAGAGATGAGAAGTGCTCCATTATGTAACGTGTGGTTGGAGTGTCCAGTGGAAACATCAACAGATTTATTCCACAATGGGGAAGGAGGCCTTGAGCTTGGTGTTGGCGTTACAACTTTTCAGATTTATATTGCCAATAACATACCTGAGACAAATCTTTATCACTGATCATAACCCCTTAAAGTTTTTGGAGAAGATTAGGGAGAAAAATACCAGTCTGTTTCCATTGAGCCTATTATTGCTGCCATTCAGTTTGAAACTATACAGGTGACAGGGCGATAAAACCTAAGTGTGGAGACTTGGATGAAGAAAGTCAAAGGCATTCTGTGGCAGGAGTAAAATGACTGAAATCGAAATAGATGTGAATATTTGTATGCTCAGAGTCAATGTAATATATATGCATTTCAGTCTACTAATCGAGGAAGATTAGGATGTCTAAAATGAATCCAAATGTATTGATGGATTATTTTATTAAAGATGGAGTTGTGAGGATGCTATCACTGTAAAAAGATTATTTCTCTTGGTTTTTTTTGAAGAGAGGTGTTAAAGGCAGAGGTGTAGAACAGCTGTCTGAAAACAGTTTAAATAAATAACTGAGATTTTAGGTTTCATTAAAACTTTGGTAACAATGGAAGGGCAGTGGCCAGCTCTCCCAGACCAGATTACCTCATTTTGCTTTTAGCTGCAGCATTCAGAAGCTGCTGGGGATCCCAGAAGGGTTGGAAGTTTCAATACATGATCCCCAGATGCTTTTCTCTCTGAGATCTCTGTTCAGCTTGTTTCCCCCTGGATTGGAAAACTGCTGTAAGGATCTGTATTTGAATATATCTTTGTGCCATGCGGTGTAAACCAAACAGGTACGGTATCTATTGTTTGTGTAAGTGTTCCAACATATAAGCTATTCCAAAACGTTCTTTTCTTTGATTGTATTTTAACTAAAGCATTTGAATAGATTATATTTTGCTCAATGTCGAGTGGTTTGACTAGTCACAACATAACTGGAACACACACTTCACATCTATATTTAAAATAAGGAAAGGTTTGGGTCTAAACGGCCTTCTGGAAATATTTTGAGGGAATCTGGTCTGGTCCAAAACACTTGTAGTGAGGGGCTTCTGACTGGCTTCTGCAATTGAAAATTTAGTGGAGGGGCAGGGGATGTTTTGCTGGAGGTTGTGCTGTAAGTTGCCTCAGACATTCAGGGAGATCTGAGGATTATGTGACCCAACTCTGGATGGAGCATGGGGACTGCAGCTCCAGCATCTGGGTCTGCAACATGAACAACAAATGGAGCAGAGGCTGCAGAGAGGGGAAGCTCTGAAACCACGGAGTGAGTGTGTGTGGGGAAAGGGATCTGCTGTATCCACCCAGGATTTTCCAGGACCAATTTCCCAAACTCCACTTAACCCAGGATCAAAGTATGAGGGGACCCTTACTGAACAAGGAGCTGGTCACAGAGCGGTGTCACCTCCTTCAACACGACCTGCAGCTTCACACCAGGAGGAGGACGGTGCTGCCAGTGGCTGTTAGGGTCACTGTTTCATTCAGCTTCTATGATCCAGAACTTTCCAGGCAAGACTGGGTGACATATCCATCCTCTCCCAGTGTCTCAACATCAATGTCAACATTCGATGGTGGAGTATATATATGGTGGATGAGGTAAATAGATTGTTTCTCCCTCAGCAGGAAGCTGCCGGTTATATCCAGTATAGTGGGATCCCCGATGGTGTCCATGGCATCTGCAGAGTATCCATGTCAATGGGGAGAGGTAGAGGAACTGAAGGAGTTTTCTCCCTCTCCATTAATGTCACAGTGTGCCCATCCCAGTACATCATGTTGGCGAATACCCACTGAACTGGCAGCAGTAATGGTCTCTTCATTCAGAAGCAGTCAGCCATTCCCATCGTCATCGGGTCTCCACGTAGAAAGGAATGAATATATCTTGGATAAAGTCCATCCCCTTGATGCACGTTTCAAAACACCATTCCCACCACCAATTATGGGCGGCACGGTGGCACAGTGGTTAGCACTGCTGCCTCACAGCGCCTGAGACCCGGGTTCAATTCCCGCCTCAGGCGACTGACTGTGTGGAGTTTGCACGTTCTCCCCGTGTCTGCGTGGGTTTCCTCCGGGTGCTCCGGTTTCCTCCCACAGTCCAAAGATGTGCAGGCCAGGTGAATTGGCCATGCTAAATTGCCCATAGTGTTAGGTAAGGGGTAAATGTCGATGGAGGAGTATGGGTGGGTTACGCTTCGGCGGGGCGGTGTGGACTTGTTGGGCCGGAGGGCCTGTTTCCACACTGTAAGTAATCTAATCTAATCTAATCTAATCTAATTAACCAGATCAAAGTATTCCATGTGTACGGAGGCAATTGGGTCACTTGGAGTGTCTGGGAGCAGACGATCAGGGATGGAACAAAACCTCCCATGTCTGAACGGATCTGAGTGACCCCCCCAGTACACCGTATCATTAAGTCCGATAATCCCTCTCCATTTCAGTAACATATTGCTTTCTATTATTCCTGTAAATGAAATGACAGGTTATATCATGTTAAATTCCACCTGCTAAACTATTATCTATTGCCTTTACATTTCTGAATCTGTTTGCAGACTCTCCACCCTCTCTTGATAATTTATTCTCTTGCTTACCACAGCGACATCACCAAACTCAGCATCTGTATATCTGTTCCGTCCACCTGATCATTAATATAGATTGTAAATAGTTGAGAACCCAGCGCTGGTCACTGTGTGACCCTACTGGTTACATTCCCTCTAACTGATTGAGACTGATTTATCCTGAGTGCCTGCTTCGTGTATGATACCCAGTCCTCCCCCATTCCTGTGAAACACTGTCGAAGGGTTGAATAAGAACAAGGAGCATCTGTGAGGAATCCAACCCCTCGATGACACTGATGTCAACACGGCCTCTGTTCCACTTTCGAAAAAAACTCCACTCCATATCTACACATTCAATTACTTTTAGAATGTTACAGACATCAATGAGATCTCCTTTCATTCTTATAAACTCGAGAGTATATGCTTAAGCTGCTCAATTACTCTTCATAAGGCAAACACTACAAATATGGAATCATTCTAATGAACCTCTTCTGAATTGCCTTCAATGGAAATACCTCATTCTGCAGGACACCCAAACTGTACTCCAGTTGCAGCCTCACTAATGCCTTGCGTAGCTACACCAACACTCCTTACCTTTCTACTCTATCCTTTTAGAAATAAACACTGAAATTATGCTTGTATTTCTCATTACTTGCAGTACCCACAGGCAGGTTTTCTGTGATATGCAAGCAGACACCCAGATCCCTCTGCACCTAAGCACTTTGAACTTTCTCTCCATTTAGATAATAATTTGTCTTTCTATTATCCTGGCAAACATGAATAGCCCCATATTTATTCCCTTTAATATTCCTTGCTAACTTTTGGCCCATTCACGCAACCTATCCATATAGTTTTGAAATCTCTTGCATCGTCATTCCAAAGTAATTTCCCACCGATGTGAGAGTCATCTGAAAATGTGACATTGTATTTTCTATCCCATCAACCGAGTACAGTAATACCATCGATCGCAAATGGTTGAGGCATGAGTACTGAAATCAATGGTACCCCACAAATTGCATTTGCCAAAATAAAATGACACATTTATTCCATCTGACTGCATTTTGTTGGTTAACCAATCCTCCATCCAAGCGAATAAATTACTCCTAAACCCATGTTGTCTGATCTTACCACTTAGTCTTTGGAGAAGCGACACATCCAATGCCTTCAGGAAGACCTGAGATGTTCCATCTCCCACGATCCACCTTTTTTGTGACATCTTCAAATAACTCAAGCAAACACTTCAAACTTGATTGTCCTTTGTAAAACCATGTTGACTCTGACGGATTGTGGTTTAATTTTGCAAATGTCCTGAACAATGGACTCTAACAATTTGCCTTAAATTACAATGGTTTATTGTTACACTTTAGTCCCTAATGTAAACCATTATTATAAGTTCATCCCTTTCGAAAACCTTCACGTTTTCTTTGAATTCCTATTTAATGGGCACACGTTTTTAAGAGATCTGCTCCAATTACTGAGTAAGAGTCATGTGTGGCTGAATGGACTCACCATTCTGTTGGTGTACAAACTCGATGGGCTGACGTCTTTCTGGTGTTCCCATGTTGTCGTCTCCAAGGCCAGAATGATCTGCGCCCGTTGATCCTTTAGAGGATTGGGAGATTATGGAATCTTACTGTTGCTCTCTAACATTTTGATGGGCTGATGGGTCTTCTCATACTTCTCCATCGAAATATTGAACGGTCTCCTCATGTATCCGGGAGATGGTTCCGAGGGATTGATTGGTCTTATCTTGTTCCCATACAACAGACACGTGTCGAAATTACTACTTCCTTTCTCATTAAAGAAGTCTCAGATAGTTTTTATCCTTATCTAATTCCCTTGCAATAGGCTCGGTGGGTCTGAATGGCCTCCTGTTATCCCAGTGTAACAATCTCCAGTCATTGTGTGACCTCTTCCAGTTCCTATGTTACAGACTTGAGGAGGCTGAATGGACTGATCCTGTTGCTGTTTAACAGGATACTGGTGCAGCATGGCCTACTGTTATAGGGTTGAATGGCTAATTGGCCTCCTTCTGTAAATGTATATCAGGCTCCAGGGGCTGAATAGCCTCATCCTGTTTTGGTGTAACAGGGTCGAAGGCTTGATTATCCTTCTGTTGTTCCTGCATAACACACTGGAGAACGGAATGGTTCCTCCACTATCTGTGTCATTCGCTTCACTCGTTGACTACATCTGTCACCTATGTTGAAATAAGGTCACCTTATTTTTTGCAAACTCCAATGGCTACTGGATCAACCTGATCATCCTTTCGTTATAAGCTAGCACCTTCATTGCAGGAATCAGTTGAGGGAACCATCTCTGAGCTGCTTCCAATGGAACAACATCATTTCTTCACTGAAGAGATTAAATCTGTACACACTACTCCAGATGTGATCTCACTAAGACCCTGTACAGCAGCAGCAACATTTTACCAGCCTGTTGTAAGGTTCCCACCCAGGTTAGAGCTGTCTCAGCTCTCTGGGGGAATATAGAGCATTGTTGGAAAATCATTGTCCTTCTCTACTCCATCAGCATAACGGGAGATCTGGAGAAATTAAAGTTTGAGAAGTTAATAAATGATGTGGCGAGATGATCTCTACCATTAATCTCTCCAGAGCCCACATCGCTCAGATTCCACAGAATCTAGTAAGATGGAGCAAACATTGATGGGAGTTATATCTCAAAGTGAAAGCTGCAATATAAATGCTGGACATATGATAAAACAGGAAATGAGATATACACATTTGTGGGTACTGCAGTAATAATATACTGCTTACATTATATCTAAACTGTGTTAACCCAACTGAATGCTAATGCTGGGAAAATGGATTTCATGACCGCGTGTGAGATGGTTTACATGAACATTATGTTGAGCACTGAGCTCGAGATCAGGTTATTTAGGAATTGGTGTTGAGTGATCAGAAGAGCTAATTGAAAATTTTGCTGGCAAGGACATTTTGGGAACAGTGACCACAATGTATTGGTTTTCTTTTATGCTGTTTGAGTACACGACAGTTTTTTGTTGTATTTGAAGTAATCATTTGAAATCTGAGTCATGCAGACCATGAAGGTGTGAGGAGAAAGTGGGGATGACAGATGCTGAAGATCAGAGTCGAAGAGTGTGGTGCTGGAAAAGCACAGTCAGGCAGCATACTAAGAGCAGATAAATCGACGTTTCAGGCATAAGCCTTTCATCAGGAATGAAGCTTATGGGCCTAGGGGGCTGAGAGATAAATGACAAGAGGGTGCGGCAGGAGGGAGGTAGCTGGGATTACGATAGGTAGATGAAGGTGGGGTTGAAAGTGAAAGGTGATGAAGGGAGACAGAACGCCTCATATACTGCATCCATTAAAGACAATGTGGTCTTCTCTTCATTGGCGAGGCAGGAGGTCAACTTGTAGATGATTTCAGCGAACATCTCTAGGACAACTACATTGAACAACTCCATCGCCTAGTGGCTGAGCACTTTAAATCCCCTTCCCACTCTGCCAAGGACATGAGAGTCCTGGGCCTGCTCCATCGCCTAACCGGAGCCACCAGAACCCTGGAGGAAGAAAACCTCATCTTCTGCCTTGGGACCCTCCAACCACAGGGGATCATAGTTGATTTCCCCATTTCCCCTAATTCCACCTTATCCTACTCCAACCTTCCAAGTCAGCACCGCCCTTTTGAATGTTCCTATGTGTCCACCTTCCTTCCTATCAATCTGGTGCACCCTCCTCTCGGACTATCACTTTCAACCCCACCTTAATCGACCTATTCGATGAAAGGAAGCAGCTTAGAAAAATGCCAAGTGTTGCAGTAAGCCAGTGGATTCAGAGAAATGTAGGGCCCAGCAAAGGATGACCAAAATCAGAAAGAGAAAAAGCATGCAAACGGAAGAAAAACATAAAGACTGCTAAAAAGCATCTATCAATGTATGAAAAAAATAAAAACAAAGTCAAATGTGGAACAGTTGCTGTGCAGACAGGATAACTTATTTCAGATTACAGAGAAATCGCAGGGAAAAGAAACAGTTCCTTTGTGTCTACCTCCATGGAAGAATGTCCAGAAATTCTCCCAGAAATACCAAGTGACCATGGGACTTGTGTAAGTAAAGTCTAAGATCATTCTTATCAGTGATGAGGTCATCTTTGAAAAGAAAGCTGAATTGAGTATTTATAAATCTGACAGACTAGATGTACTTCAAACAAGATTTTCAGAGGAAGCAGCAACAGACATGTTGATTGCATCGCGGATTTTCACTTTATTTTCCGACACATTCCCGAAATGCATTTATCCAATCTGGATAAGGCAAAGGTTATAAATATTATCCAACGGTTTAAGGAGAGATGAATTTGGAGAATGGTAAACTACAGACCAGTTCACCTGTCATCCGCAGTCAGGTATCTCTTGGACTCGATTACAAAGCACATGCTACTAGATATTTAGAAGGTAAAAACATAACTGGGGAGTGTGAGAATGCACCGATGAATGGAAAACCAGAAGTGACAAACATTTTTTTGGAATGGTTTGAAGATGATTCTTGTGGACATAGGCAATGAACAACAAATGGATAATGTATAGTTGGATATTCATGAGCTTTTTAAAAGAACTCACACACTGAGCTCATAAGAAAAGTTAAACTGAGAGGTATTAGGAAGAACATATGCAAATGGGAAATAAAAATTAGGTTTACATTCATGTGAATGTAATTGGAAGATAGAGGATGTCGTACACCAGTTGCATCGAGTGTTAATGAGACTACACTTCGAATATTGTGTATCGCTCGGATTCCCAATCTAAGAAAGAATATACTGACTACAGAGGAACTGCAAAAGCTATTCTCCACATTAACCCCTAAGTTGGCAAGGTTGTCTGACGGGGTAACTCAGCCTGTAATCTGAAGTTTCGAAACATGAGAGGTGATCGTAGTGAATCTTAGAAACATCGAAAGGACTGAGTAACAGAGGGACATGAGGAAGTACAAGTAGGCGAGATCTGGGAGAATCCCACGATATTCTACACGGACAAGTCAAACAGAATAATCAGCAAAGAGTCAGTGTTCATTTGAAACCAAAGGGGCAATCTGTGTGTCAAGCGGGAGAATATTGATGGATTGTAACATGAGACCTTCACATCTATTTTACTTGGGAGAAGGAGGATGCAGGTACAGAATTCAAGAAGATGGACTGGACAACTCTTGAACAGATTGATGTAAAATACGAGTAGGGATTTGAGGCTTTGTTCTGTACAAATTAGGACCAATCTCCATGTCTGAAAGAGTTGTATCACAGGCGGCTGTTGGGGTCAAGGGAGGAATGACCTTGATTGAATATTTTAATTAGAATCTGATCATAGGGGAGGTGCCAGAGAACTGGAGGACTGCGAATACGATTCCACTTCACAGTAAGGGTGGGAGAGATAGACAAGGGAACTATAGACGAGTGAGTATTAGATCACTGTTAAGGAAACTACAGGATAAAATAGGGAAGGAGAAAATCGAATTCCAATCAGAGTCACAAGGTTTGATCAGAGATAATCATCGTGACTTTATCAGAAGGAAGTCGCATCTAATGGATTTGATTGAATTAGTTTGAGGAGGTCGATTGTTTAGTTTTGTAAGAAGGTCTCTGACAAATTTCCAGCCGGGATACTGAGAAATAATGCAAAATCTCACAATATGAAGGATACCTTGACAGGTTACAAGGAGAAATGTCTTAATGGCAGCAGGCAGAGGGTGGTGGGAGAAGGCTGTTTGTGTGACTGGAGACCAGTGTCCCCTGGTGTACCACAGGGATCAGTGCTATGTCCCTTATTGTTTGTGTTATTCATAAAAAAAGATGTGAATGTGGAGAGGTCTAGGTGGAGAGTGGGGGAGGTGTGATAAGTAACTGTATGTTTGACATTAAGATTGACCGGATGGTTCGCAGTGAGGAGGAAGGCCTTAAGTTACAGGAAGATGCAGATGATTGGTCAGATGGGCAAATGAATGGCAGATGGAATGTAACCCTGATAAATATGAGCTGATGCACTTTGGGAGAAGGAACCAGACAGGGGAGGACTCAATGAATGGCAGCACACTGGGAACCTCAGGGTGTGCTTCTCCACACATCCCTGAATATGACTGGACAGGTTAATGGACTAGTTAAGAATTGGACCTTGGGTGTAGCATTTCCTAATCAGGAGTAGATTATAAGAGCAATACAGGGCTTTGGAGTACTGTATGTAGCTCTGGGAGCCACATTCCAGGAAATATGTGATTGTACTGGAGAGGGTGCAGTGGTGATTCACCAGGATGTTCCCTGGGATGGAGCATATCAGCTATGGAGATAGGCTGGATAAGCTCGGGTTGTTTTCTTTGGAGCAGAGAAAGCTGAGGGGTCAGGGATTCACAAGGATAAGATTATGAGGGACATGGACAGGGTGGATAGACAGCAGCTGTTCCTTTTAGTCAGAGGGTCAAGAACAAATGAGCACACTTTTAAAGTGAAAAGTTTGAGGTTCAGAGAGGATTTAAATATTTTTTTCACCTTGAGGATGTGGGGTTCTGGGATTACTTCCTGAGAAGGGGGATTATCACGGGTAACCTCACAATCATTAAAAAGTATTTGGACGAGCACGTGGAAGTGTCATAACATTCCAGGCTATGGGCCTGGTGTAGGAAAGTGGGACTAATATAGATTGTGCTGTATTTCTGTTGGCACAGAGTCTGTGCTCCTGTGAGTGGATGGTGTGTAAGGTCAATTATTGAGCAGTCTAAGGCAGGAATTGATGGCTTTCTGAAGAGTATATTCACAAGGGTTAAAAGAGTGAACTGTAATAGCTGGTTAAATTATGTCAATGTGAGAAATATGAGAAAACAAGTACAGTTTCCTTACAGTTTGAAACCAGAGAATAGAGAATGGGAAACAGGGAAATGGCAGAACTATGAAGCCACTACTTCAGTTCTGTCTTCACAGAACTTTCAAACAATACAAGGAAAACCGAGTCTGGTGGAGGAAAATGATAGAGTACATTGAACATAGAACATGGCAAGTAAATGGTTGAGGAGAAATTATTGTGGCTGAAAGTGATGGTCATAGGCAACACTGACGGAGATTTATGAAATGGGAATTATGTTTGAGAAACAGAATGGGAGACAAATGAAAGAGAAACAATGGATGTAAAACATGTGGACTTTTAGAAAGATTTTGGTAAAGCTCCAAGCCCAATTTGCAAAATCAAATCTGAGTGGATTGGGGGCTAATATATGGCTATGTTTCCAGAATGGGACAGCTGGCAGGAAACGGTGAAAAGAAATAAACAGACTCGTCAAGCAACAGCCTGACATTGTCTGTAAGGTATGATTCTGTGAGTATAACTATATCGCAGACACCCCATTACCTACCCGGAATATCTCCTGTCTTATCAACAGGACGGACACAGCAGAAGTGGCGGCACAGTGGGATACAGTTAGAAGGGAATTGCTCTTGGAGTCCTCAACAGTGACTCTGTATCCCATGAAGTCTCATGGCATTACTTTGCACATGGGAAAGGAAACCTCCTGCTGATTACCATGTACCAGCCTCTCTGAACTGATGAATCAGTACTCCTCCATGCTGACCAACACTTGGAGGAAGCACTGAGGGTAGCACGGACGCAAGATCTACTCTGGGTGGGGGATTTCAATGTTCACCAACAAGAGTATCTCAGCGACAGCATTACAGCGAGCTGGCCAGGCCCCAAAGGATAGAACTGCTCGACTGGTTCTGCAGCAGGTGGGGAAAGAACCAACATGAGGAAAATACAAACTTGAACACAGCCTTACTAATCTGCCAGTTACAGAAGTATCTGTCCATGATATGATCGGTAAGAGAGACCACCACATAGTCATTGTGGAGACAAAATCACACCTTCACATTGAGAATAACCTCCACCATTTTGGGTGGTACTATCACGTTGCTAAACAGGGCAGACTTCGAACAGATCTAGCAGCTCAAATCTGGATGTCCATAAGGTGTCGTGAGTCATCAATAGCAGCCAAGTTGTACTCCTGCATAACCTCATGGCCTCCCGCATATCCCCCTCACAATTGCCATCAATCTAGAGAATCAATATTGGTTCAGTGGAGTGTGCAGGATGGCAGGAACTGCACCAGCCATACCTGATAATGGGGTGTCAGCCTGGTGAAGCCACCAATCAGGACTACTTATGCGCCAAACAGCATAAGCAGTAAGTGATAGACAGAGCTAAGTGATCCCACAAGCAAAGGAACAGATCTAAGCTCTGCAGTTGTTCCACATCTAGCCGAGAAACGTTGGGGACAATGAAACAATTCACTGGAGGAAGAGATTCCACAAATAACCCTTTCCTCCATGATGGAAGAGCCCAGCCCTTCAGTTTATAAGATAAGGCTGATTCATTCGCAACAATCTTCAGTCAGAAATGCGGAGTGGATGATCCATCTCAGCCCCCTCCAGTGGTCCTCAGCAATTCAGTTACCAGTCATCAACCAATTTGGTTCAGTCCACACGATATCCAGAAACGATTGGAGATACTGGATACTCCATAGGGTCCATAATCCTACAACATTCTGGCAATAGTACTGACAACTTGTGCTCATAACTTGCCACTCCCCTAGCCAAACTATTTCAATACTGTTACAACAATGGCTTTTCCTGATTACGTGGAAAATTTCCCCAACTAATCATTGTTCCTGTATGTAAAACGTAGAACAAATCCAATCCGGCCAATTGCCATCCCATCAGTCTCCTCTCGATCATCAGTAATGTGGTGGAAGGTCTCAGTGTTTTTAAGTAGCACTTGCTCAGCAATGCCCTGGTCAATGACGCCCAGTTTGGGCTCCACCAGGGCCACTCAGCTCCTGATCTCATTACCGTGATTCAAACATGGACAAAAGAGCTGAATTCCAGAGGTGGGGTGAGAGCGATAGCCCTTTAAATCAAGGCTGCATTCGACTATGTGTGGTATCAAGGGGCCTTAGCAACACAGGAATCAATGGGCATCAGGGGCAAACTCCCCGCTGGTTAGAATCATACCTGACACGTAGGAAGGTGGTCATGGTTGATAAAGGTCAGTCAAGTCAGCTCCAAGTCTGTAGGAGTCCCTCGAGCAGTGACCGAAAACTTCTTCAGGGCTACTTCATCAATGACCTTCCCTCCATTTTAAGGTCAGCAGTGGGGATGTTCGCCAATGATTGTACAATGTTCTGCAACATTTGTGGCTCCTCAGATACTGAAGCAGTCTATGTTCAAACACGACAAGATCTGGAGAGTATCCAGGTTGACAAGTGGCAAGTAATATTCAGGCCACACGAATGCCAGGCCATGACCATCACCAGTAAAGTACAATCTAACCTGCACCTTGGCATTCAATGGTATTACTATCACTGAATCACCCAGTGTCAAATTCCTGGTGGGTAATCATTGCTCAGAAACTCACTGGTCTCGCCACATGAACACAGTTACTATAAGGGCAGGTCCGAAGCTAGGAATACTGCGGCGAGTAACTCACATCCTGACTTCCAAACGTCTGTCCATCATCTACAATGCATAAGTCAGAGGTGTGATAGAAGACTCCCAATTTGCCTGGATGAGTGGAGTTCCAACAACACTCGAGAAGCTTTATACCATCCAGGACAAAGCAGCCAGTTTGACTGTCCCTTCATCCACAATGCTCCACCATCAACGCTCAGCAGCAGCAGCAGTGTTTTACTATCTACATGCTGCAATAAAATGATCCACCAAAGATCCTCAGAGACCATCTTCACAACTCCCATGTCTATCTAGAAGGACAAGGGCTACAGATGTATGGGAATACCATCATCTTCAGGTTCCCTCCAAGCCAGTCACCATCCTGACTTGGAATTTTATCACCGCTCCTTCACAGTCACTGGGTCAGAATCCTGGGATTCCCTCCCTAATGGCATTTGAGGTCAACCAAGCAGGTGGACTGCAGCGTTCAACAAGGCAGCTCACCACCACCTTCTCGAGGGCAACTCGGGACGGGCAATAAATGCTGGCCCAGCCAGTGACACCCAGATTCACGAAATAAATAAATAGAAATTAACAGAGGACGGTTGCTGAGGTGTCGCAGGGATCGGTGCTTGGGGCCCAGCTGTTCACAATGCCCTTTAAACATTTGGTTACTGGAATCAGATACAATATATCCCAGCCTGCTGACAGCACTAACGGATGTGGGATTGTGGATGGGTGAGGAGGTTATAAAAAAGCTCCGAGAAGACAATTGGAGTGAATGGGTAAATACGTGACAGATGGAGAAAAATGTGGATAGAGGAGACGGTGTGCTCTTTGGTGGAAACGATAAATTGGCAGCCTACCATTTGAAAGGCATTGGTTGAAACATGTTGATCTACAAAGGGACGTATGCTCCTGTTTGTTGTTTCCTTCTGCATAAACCTCTGAGGCCCCTGCAGTGCAGTGAGTTCTGTAACCAGAAGTCAATACTGGGCATGGCATTGGCACGCTGCCCAGTGTACACAGACCCACCAAGTGGGGAGCTGTAACACTGAAAAGGATCTGCATCTCCCTGTACACCAGTCGCAGAAAGTAATATTGCCGAAACAGAAAGCAGTGAGGAAGATAAATGGTGTGTGGATCTTCATTTCAGGGGATGTGAGTCCAGGAGAAAAGGTGTCTTACTGCAGCTGTACAGGGCCTTGGTGAGATATCATCTTGAACATTGTGCACTATTGTGGGGAGTTTTGGTCTCCTTACCTAATAAAGGACAAACCTGACATTGAGGGAGAGCAGTGAAGGATGACCAGACTGGTCTCTGGGATGACGGGCTTGTTATGGGAGCAGAGTATGGGAGACTGGGCAAGTATTCCATGGGGTTTAGAAAAATGAGTGGAGATCTCAGTGAGATATATAAAACTCTGACAGGGTGAGACAGATTGGAAGCAGGGATGATAATTCCCCTGGCTGGGACTTGTAAAACAAGGGGCCACAGTATTAGATACAGGCAGTCACTCTGCATTGAGATGATAATAAATATCTGCTCTCAATGAATCGGGAACCTGGGGAATTCTCTCGCACCTGGAAACCGAGACACTGATTATAAATAAGGATTTAGAGACAGTAAAGGGATAGTGGGAGAGCAGGAGTACGGTGTGGAAATGAAGGGCCAACCATCATTATATTGAATTGGTTCGCAAACTCGATGGACCAAAGGTACTACTGCACCGCCTATTTTATAGCTTCCCAAGGTTATTCACATGAATGGATATGTATATCGTGTGGGGTAAGTGCATTGAGGAGAGTTTTTCCATGAACTAGAATGGGGAGGCTCAATGTGTTTTCCATTCCCAATGTTTCTGTGAAGTCTGTGGGAAAGCTCTGTAAATGCTGTCACAAGCTCTCAGATGTTAGGAAGGAGGTTTCTACAGGGTCGACAGGACTGTGTTCCCATTCCCTTTTCCGACATTGATGCTGAGGCTGGGTTTTCTGTCCGGTTTCATACTTTCAGACCTCGGAGTAGTTTGCTTCGAACAGATCTGTTGGTCAAGTCTGGTAGCTTTAATGAGTTAGCATCAGGTAAAGTTCACGTGATTCTGACCCTGACATCTTCACCCACCCTCGTCACTGAGCCATAGATGGTGTTGATGCCAATGACAGACTGAGGTGTTACCCTGGCAAAAAGTTACAGGTTGTGTTTGAATGCAGATC
This sequence comes from Chiloscyllium punctatum, assembly GCF_047496795.1. Classification (NCBI taxonomy): domain Eukaryota; kingdom Metazoa; phylum Chordata; class Chondrichthyes; order Orectolobiformes; family Hemiscylliidae; genus Chiloscyllium; species Chiloscyllium punctatum. Next base: position 73,131,267 of record NC_092754.1, on the reverse strand, counting down.
TGCTTCTCCTGCTTCTGTGATCTACAGCACTACGTGAATACACAGTTTCGAGCTGCAATATCTGCAATGCAATTTTGCTGTCTGTTCCCCAATTCTCACTGTGACCCATTCACCCATCAGCCCTGCACTCAGTGACCTAACCTGGTTTCTGATGTGGAAATACTTCCATTTTCAAACTCTCATCCTGCTGAGGGTCTCTCTCCCCGGGTGTTGCTTCCAATCTGACACATTCCGCAAAAGCATTTAACTGATCTTAATTCAAATATTTAATTCACCTAAATATTTTTCATTGAGAAATACCAATCTGCTGTGTTTAAAGTGAATGTGTTTCCCCTGTTTCTTTACCTGACCATGATTAAGAGCTCTGTAGTGTCAGTAATGCCAGCCTTATGTAGTTTCAGAGCCAAAGAATTCTCTGGAGTCCCAATCATCTTCAGCACATTGTATATTTTCTCTTTTGGTTTGATGCCTTATCACTCATGGCTGCCTTGTTCTCCCTTGAGTATGTTTCAAGTTCTTTGGGTTGCATTTCTGGTATTATCTTCCGAATTTCTCCCCAGAACCTCCTCCCATTGCTGCTCCATGGTCTTTCCTGCTCAGCTCCCCTTCCAATTAACTCTGGCCAGCTACGCCCGCATGTCTTTGTAGTTACATTGCTCAATTATAACCACATTACATCTTGAAAGAGCATTACATATAAAGCGAAAGGAGGAGTTTTGGGAGACGGGACACGAAGAATAATTGGTGGATTTCTTAACTAGTTACAAAGGGAGAAGGAGAGAGAGGATAGAGATCTGGAGATCTGGAAAATGAGAAAGCTACATTATCGAAAGAAGTAGATGAACATCCCCCAATGTTTTGGCAATGACTGTGTGCTGTGGTCCTTGGTACAGTGCATGTACAACAGAGTAATATGTTCAAATGCTGAGTCTGATGCCAGAATATTTATCTCCAATAATATGACAGACACTAGCTTTGGAAAGAACCCACCAGGCCAACATATTGAAGTCCCGGTAGAAAGGGGATTAACTGAAATAAATTGGGACACCAGAATCAAGAATTTGGAGCACACATCCTGGTAAGAATGAGAGATTAGAGTTGGGAATCACAGAAAAGGAGGGTTCGTTGAGAGGATCAAATCATGTTTTAATGTTTTATCAATTTTATACATCATATGCATCATTTTTCGTTAACTGTGTCTCTGTTGTTTATTTACAATGTGTTGTGCACATATGAAAAATGCGACTTATCTGCACACACACATTGATTAAACAGTGTATATAAAATCATTGTTCCACCATTGAAACTGTCCTGTTGTTGTGTTACGAGGATAGATTAGATTAGATTAGATTACTTAGTGTGGAAACAGGCCCTTCGGCCCAACAAGTCCACACCGCCCCGCCTCAGGCAACTGAATGTGTGGAGTTTGCACGTTCTCCCCGTGTCTGCGTGGGTTTCCTCCGGGTGCTCCGGTTTTCTCCCACAGTCCAAAGATGTGCAGGTCAGGTGAATTGACCATCCTAAATTGCCCGTAGTGTAGGTAAGGGGTAGATGTTAGGGGTATGGGTGGGTTGCGCTTTGGCGGGGCGGTGTGGACTTGTTGGGCCGAAGGGCCTGTTTCCACACTAAGTAATCTAATCTAATCTAATCTATCCTCGTAACACAATAACAGGACAGTTTCAATGGTGGAAAAATGATTTTATATACACTGTTTAATCAATGTGTGTGTGCAGATAAGTCGCATTTTTCATATGTGCACAACACATTGTAAATAAACAACAGAACACCAACTAGCCACCAAAAGACATGATCCACTATCACTACGTTCCGTACATACAGACAAAGAAGGGCACCACTTTGACTGGGACAAAGCACACACACATACTAAGACACGCAAGGACCTTCTTAGAGGAATCGTATTATAACCAGAAGTCCATCAATAAACGCATCAATTTAGATCCTGTCTACATTCTCTTGTTAAAATAACCGGAAATGACATCACCCACTTTAAGAAACCAAGACCTATAAATAGAGAGGTGGGATATCCCACCAGCACTTCAGCAGATGCTCTCACTGATGATGTCACCAAGTCATGGTGACGAAACTTCTGAAAACATACCTTCAAGCTCAGCGAGCTTACTTGCACAGATATAAATTGTTGTTTGTTGTTTATTAGTGGAATTTAGGAGTTCTCTATCGCTCACGTTTTGACAGATTATGATGTGAGGTGAGCTTTTCTAGGTCTGTGATTTTAATTAACAGAGGGGTTCGACATTGATGTCATAACAGTTTGGGGCCTTGCCGTGTGGCACTTGGACCGATCTGAACAGATTTGAGATACAACAGGTCGCAGCAAATTCCAACTCATTGCAATTAGTGACTTTGATCTTCAAATAAAACCAGTGGGAAAATTCGTTTCATTTTGTTACTTGTGGTTGGTTAAATGAAAAGTGAGGGAAATGGCTGTTCACATTACTAAAGAGGTTCCCAAATTTTCCAAGGAAGTTTAGAAAGACAGAAGGAGTACATTTGTTAGAATTAGCAAATAGGTTGGAATTGGGTTCAACCAGGGAGAAAAGGGAAGCTGAAATTGTAATGGAGTTGGTTAAGCACTTTGATGTATCAGAGAAACAGGCAACTGCAGTAGAGTTATAAAAACTTAAATTGCAAATGTGGCAACTGGAGTTAGAAGATAAATAAAGGGATGGAAACAGAGAGAGACGAAAGAGAAAGAGAGGAAAAAGAAAGAGAGAGGGGATTTGAAATTCAGAAGTTGGGAATTAGACAAGAAATTTAAATTAACAGGATGGAGATGAAGGGAGAACGTAGGGATGTATACAACTAGGTTAGTAACTTGCCATATTTCGTTGAGAAAATTGTCAAACCCTTTTTCATTTCATTTGAAAAAATGGCTAGGCAGATGCCGTGTCCAGTGAACTTGTGGGTCATGCTAGTTCAGACTAAGCTGATGGGCCCAGCTGGTGAGGTATGTGCAGCGCTGTCAGATGAGGGATCAAGAGATTATCAAGATGTTAAATTGGTTATTTTGATTGGTTATGAATTGGTACTAGAAGCATATAGACAGAAGTTCAGAAAAATAGAGACGGAACCAGGTCAGACTTATATTGAGTTTGAAAGAATTAACAACAGTCATTTTGACAAGTGGGTGCTGGCCTTAAAAATGGATAAGACCTGTGAGGCCTGAAGGGAGATTAATCTGCTGGAGAAGTTAAAAGACTCACTTCCAGAGATAGTAAAAATTCATGTGAATGAATAGAAAGTTCAAGAAGTGAGCAGCGCGGCAGAAATGGCAGGTAAATATGCATTGTGCAATGTGATGAAATTTAGCTTCTGGCAGGAATTTCATCCCGTGAGGGATAGTAATTGGGAGAAGGGACGATCACACATTACAAAGCGAACAGTAGTTCACAATATTTTACCACAGGTGAAGAAAGAAGCCCAAGGGGGTTGAAAGGTGGTGAAAGGCCTCAGGTGCTCTCACTATAAGGGAGTGGAACACATAAAATTACAGTGCTGGTGGTTTAGGAAGGGCACAGTGGAAAAGTTGTTTTCACTGCAGTAAACTGGGACACACCGTGCTGGGCGTTAAAGGAAGACACTTTGGGGAAAGATGTGGTAGAAGAGGCTCAGCCCAGTGGCAGTAGTGAAACTGGTAAAGGAGACCCCAAGTGGAGCCGAGGAGCTGCAGGAAATTGCACAGCCTAGGCAAGGGCTGGGTATGGAGGTAGTGCCTGATCTCTCAAAAGAATTCACCTCTGTGGATAAAGTTTACTCAGAAAGAACAGGGGGAGAACGACAAGAAGTTATAATTTTGTGAGATATGGGATCTGCTCAGTCTGTAATAGTTGAGAAGTGAGACGCTGGAAAAGCACAACAGATCAGGCAACATCCGAACAGCAGGACAATCGAATATCAGGCACAAACCCATCGTCAGGAACATGGTGGGGGGACAAGGGGGCTGAAAGATAAATACGAGGGTAGTAGCTGAGCTGGTGGAAGGGTCATTGGGAAGGCAATAAGATGATGTAGGTGGGAGTGATAGTGATATGTCGGAGGATAGGGTGAAGTCGATAGGTGGAAAGGAAGAGGTCTAGTTAGGGCGGTTCAAGAGGGCAGTGCTAGGTTGTACGGTTGGATCTGGGAGAGGTTGGTGGAGGGGAGATTTGAAATTTGGTGAAGTCAACATTGATGCGGAACAGTTTGAGGGTTCCAGCTGTCCTACCACTGATAGGAGTCCTATCACCCTCCTCACCGACCTATCACCATCACACCCCACTTGCATCTACCTATCGCCTTCCAAGCTCCCTTCCACCCAGCTCCATCCCCACCCTCCCATTTATTTCTCAACCTCCTTCCCCCTCCCTTACCTCCCATTTTCCTGATGAAGGATTTATGCCTGAAACGTCAACGCCCCTGCCCCTCGGATGCTGCCGACGTGCTGTGCTTTTCCAGCCCCACACTTTTCAACTCTCATCTCCAGCATCTGCAGCCCTCACTCTCTCACCCTCTAATAGGAAGAGATGAAAGGTTTTTTCACTCTTTCTGGCATGTTCATCAAGAGTGTGTTAATTTGTGGAATGGGGACATAAATTAAGCATTCCCTTGTGTAACATCAGGATGGAATGCCAAATCAAGATTAGGGAAGTAACAGTGACAGTGAGTAACAGAGTGTCAGGTCCAGGAATACAGTTTGTTCTTGGGAACGATTTAGCAGGAGGTGAGAAGGGATAGGCACTCCTTGTGGTGGAGAAGCCAAAGGAAGACTAGGGAATTGGTGAGTTAAAAGAAAATTACCCAGGAATTTTTCCAGACTGTGTAGTAACAAGATCCCACTGTCATAAGTTACAGCAGGAAGTAAAACCGAACGAAAAAGACAAATGGGTTGATGCTCAGTGAACTGACCCCCTGTTTGATGTAACGGTGCAGGATAAACCTGAACAGGCAGAGGATCAGGCAGAGGGGTTTAGTCCAGAAAGGCTAATGGACTTACAACAGAAATATACACACACATTCACACACACATACACATGCACACACACAGAAAAGGAATCAGAATATATTGTTGAACGTTATTAACTTAAAGATAGAATCATAAAATTAAAATGGAGACCCCGATAGGTTACTGCAGAAGGGAAATGGTCCGACGTGCACCAGATTGTGTTAGCACTAACGTACAGTGTTATGGGTAGCTCATAAACTAACTGCAGGCGGTCACTTAGGTGTATAGAAGACTCAGGCTAAGGTACAGAAGCATTTCCACTGTCCTGGAATGCACAAGGACGCTGTTAATTTTTGTTGTACGTGACATACATCCCAAATGGTAGGTAAGTAACAGGCAGTAACAAAACCAGCACTTTTCTTGCCAATTCCTGCATTCGAAGAACTTGCATGTGTGTTATGATAAATTGTGTTGCTCCCCTTTCTAAAGTAAAAGTGGAAACCAATATTTGCTTACTTTCTTGGATGTGTCTACCAGATTTCCAGAGGCAATTCCATTATTGGAGTGCCAAGGCAAAAAGGGAGGTGGAGGAGTTGGTAGCTTTCTTTACACGCTGTGGGCTGCCCAGAGAGATTCAGTCAGACCAAGGGTCTCATTTTACCGCTCAGCTGTTTAAGGAAGTCATGGATGGCTTAGGCATACAACACTTCAAATCAAGTGCGTCCCATCCTGAATCCCAGGGAGCCTTGTAAAGTTAGCATCAGATGCTGAAGACTATGTTAACAGCTACTGTCAGGGTTGGCCAAATGATTGTGATAAAGGTGTCCCATTGAAGTGTTTGCCATTAGTGATGTCCCAAATAAATCTACTCACTTTACTTCCTTTGAGTTAATATTCGTACATGAAGTGAGAGCTCCTCTGAAATTAATTAAATATAAATTGACAGGACCGAAGTCGGAAATCTCACACCTGGATTCTGTGTGTGAGGTGAAGGAGAGAGTAGATGGAGTAGGTGAGTTTGCTAAACAGTATCTGAAGAGCACAGCATAGAGTGAAGGAGGTGGCAGATACAAACTCTGAAACTTTGAAGATTTCCCGTGGGGATGACGTATTAGTATCGTCACCAGTGGTAAGAAATCCCTTCAAAGCCAGGTTTAGTGGCCTCTTTCAAATAAAAAAAAATGTGGAGTCAGTTTAACTACCCAGTAAAGATACCAGAGATGACAAAATAACCTTTATCGAATATTTCATATGGATGAATAATGCACAAGCCACATTTAAGACTCAGAAACAGAGTTGTGGCCATATGAACAAATTTTGCAGCTTATCTTTATGATGTAGTGATCTTTAGCAAGTGATTGAAAGCTCACATGTTACAGTTGACCGATAATGTTGAATGATTACAAGAAGCAAACTCAGTAAGAAACTTAAAGAAAACAGAATTCACGAAAGCAGTGGTAACATTCTTGGGATATTGCATTGGACATGGAAGGTTGACCCCATGGAACACAAATACGAAGGGCTTTGAGGAAATTCCATGACCATCCTCGAAGAAAGAGGTGCTTCGATTTTTGGAACTGAATGGATTCTATCGGAAGTTTGTCCCAAACTTCAGCAGCATATTGGCACCTCTAATGGACTTATTAAAGAAGAACATTGAATTGTGGTGGATAGAACAATTCCAGGAGGCATTTGAGAATTTTAAAGCAGGATTAATCACCACATCAGTTTTAGCTACACCAAATATTCTGAAACCCTTTGAAAATTGTGTTTGATGCTTGGGATATAGGGGTCGGAGATGTATTGATACAGAAAGAGGATGACGGAATTGTATGGCTAATTGGCTACTTGTTGAAAAAACTCAATATCCACCAGAAAAAAAAATACAAAATCTTCATTATTGAAAAAGAATGATTAATTTTCATACTGGCCTGACAATATTTTAATGTTTATATGACAAACAAATTGTCGGAGATGGTTGTGGACAACAACAAATCTCTCACATTTTTTGAAATATTTAAAGACCAGAATATGAGACTATTTAATTGGAGTCTTACCTTACCGACTTGAAACTCACAAACTGTACAGGCTGTGGCCCCTACAATGTGATAGCAGATGGGTTTTCGCGGATTTAAAGGAAAGCAGTGTAGATAAGATTAGACTTATTCCAGTGTTGTATTGGTGTGCAGAATTAATATGAATGATTTAACTGAGATTACTACTTTTGTATTTCATATAATTGGGATTAAGAATTAGAGGAAAACGAATGATGCCATCTTTTCATTCTGCTGGTTCATTTTATTTTCTGAAGCAGGAAGATGTTATGAAGCCAAAAGCATGTATGGGCACTTTAAGACAGATCGGGTTTAGTTGAATAGAAATTAAAGCCACAGATGCCAGCTAAAGCTCACACTGTTCCACATGTCACCATTAGCTGAGAAATGGATACCTGAGTTTTGGTTGCTGTTTTGACAGCCATCCAAATGCAACCAAAGAGTTTAAATAACGCTCAGGATACCAGAAATCAACAGAATTTGAATATTATTGTTTGGGCACCTGGACAGCAATCAAATTATGAGAATTATTATTTCATGGCGAGTATATAAATCCAGCATTTTGAACACTGGAGGGAGAGCTGCTGCCATCCAACAATAGAGCAACTGCTGTAGAGCAGGAGTGCTAAGTGACCATCTCAAACACTCTCTATCAAAGACACATTTTCATGTAAACCTACTTGCAGTAAAAAAACATGACCCAGGGAGATCAGCAGCTGAAAGAGTGAACACAGCGGGAAAGATAGAGACTGTATGGTCTTGAGATTTTAATGTTTCATATGTGGATTGTTGGAACAGCATATTTTTACAGAGTTGGAGTCAGATAGTAAGTAGCTAAGAAAAGAGGGGCTTGTATTTGCGAATAGTTGTTGTTTAGTGTTCACTATTAAAGTTAAGAAACTAATTTGATAATTTTTGTTTTAATAGTGGAATGTAGGAGATCTCTGTCGCTCATATTTTAACAGATTACAAGGTGAGGCGAGCTTTTCTGGGTGTTCGGGTTTAATTAACAGAGAGGTTCGAGTCCACCTTATAAATATCCATCCACACTAACCCCATTTCCCTGCAGTTGGCCCATATGCTTCCAGTCCTTTCCTATCCACATATTTATCCAAATGTTTTTGAAATGGGTTGTTAATTGGTTGTTCGTGGGTGGCACGGTGGCATAGTGGTTAGCACTGCTGCCTCACAGCGCCAGAGACCCGAGTTCAATTCCTGCCTCAGGCGACTGACTGTGTGGAGTTTGTACGTTCTCCCCGTGTCTGCGTGGGTTTCCTCCAGGTGCTCCGGTTTCCTCCCACAGTCCAAAGATGTGCAGGTCAGGTGGATTGGCCATGCTAAATTGCCCGTAGTGTTAGGTATGGGGTAGATGTAGGGGTATGGGTCGGTTGCGCTTCGGCGGGGCGGTGTGGACTTGTTGGGCCGAAGGGCCTGTTTCCACACTGTAAGTAATCTAATCTAATCTAATGTACCCCCCCTTAACCATATCTGCTGGCAACTCATCCCTGTACCAGCCCTCTGTATAAAGAAGTGGCCCCTCAGGTTCCCTTTTATTCCTTCCCCTTTAACCTTAAACTGATCCCCTCTAATCCTCGATTCTGTACACCTTGGAAAAAGACTGAGAGCATTAACCCTATCCATACTCCTCGTGATTTTACACAGCTCTATAAGGACTCCCTCAGTCTCTTACACGCTAAAGAAAAGGTCCTAGCTTGTCCAACCTCTCCCTATAACTCAGACCAGTGGGTCCTGGCAACGTCTTTGTAAATTTCTTCTGCACTCTTTCTAATTTAATAACATCGTCCCCATAACAAGGTGACAAACTCTGAACACAATACTCCAAGTGCGGCCTTACCAAATTCCTGTGTAACTGTAACATTACTTCCCAACTTTTATACTCAATATCCTGCCTGATGAATGCCAATGTGCCAAAAGCCTTCTTCACTGCCCTGCCGACCTGTGACTCCACTCTTAGAGAACCGTGCACCTGAACACCAAGGTCCCTCTGCCCACTGCACCCCTTAAGACCATTTACAATGAAACTCCTCCCTTGATTTCAGTTTCCAAAATGCAAGACCTCACGCTTCTATATTAAATTCCATTTGTCATTGCTCGGCCCATTTCCCCACCTGGTTAAGGTCCTGCTGCAACTTTTGATAAACATTCTCACTGATCACGCTCCCAATTACTTTAGTGTCATCTGCAAACTTATTAATCATACCTTCCATATTCTCAACCAAATCATAGATAACAAACAGCAATGGACCAAGTCTCCGGTCTGACAAACATCCTTCCACTCAACCCTCTGCTTTCTACCATCAAGCCAACTGTGTATCCAGTTGGCCAGTTCCCCCCACATTCTACGAGATGTAACCTTCCTGAGCAGCCTGCCATGTGGAACCTAATCAAAGGCCTTACTGAAATCCATAGAGACTACATCTATCACTCTTCCCTCATCAAACGTCCTGGTAACTTCATCAAAGGACTCTAAGAAATTTGGGAAGCATAATCTCCCACTCACAAGTCTATGCTGACTGCTCTGAATCAAACCCTGTGTAAGTAATGGGTGCAGTCAATGGTATGCTGTCCTTCATTGTAAGATGATTCGAGTACATAAGTAAAGCCGTCTTCCTGCTGTTGTAGAGCCTTGCTGAGAGAGCTTTTGGGGCACTCTCTACAGATTTGATGCTCTTTGTAAGGAATGATCTCCTTACCACAGACACGGGTGATGGTAACATGAGGATAGAGTGAATAAGCTGAGTGTTTAATCTGTAGAGCTGTGAGAGACGAAGAAATGGTGACGCTGAAACACGAGGAGTGGCAGCGATCACTTATTTGCAAAAGAGACATTGACAGGGAGAGAAATTCCATACTTTACTCAGGATTGATTGGTTTGATTGATTGCCACGTGTACCTCAGTACAGGGAAACACTTTGTTTTTGAGCAGTGGAGGATGATCATAGTAAGCATGTCCAGACAGATCATAGGGTGGAAATAGACTTGGACAGAGTAAGGCATACAGGTTACACTGAACAGGACATGCACTCGACAAGGTCAACATGAACAAGATCACCATTAACTGAACTTAGAGAGTCCATTCATCAGTCTAACGTGACTTTCCGAATAGTTTATTTGCCTAAATTAACTCTCGCTCCGTTATTGTGCAGTCGGTGAGTGAACCCTACTGAACCGTCATGTTGCTCACAATCCCTAATAGCAGCAACAATACCTTCCATCTGAAACATTTAGCCATTCCAACCAGCTTCCGCCCTACATAGAGAACACCAGGCTGTCTTCTTGGAGGTGGAAGATGCCTTCTTGAGACTTCACACAAGACATATGGCTTCCCTCCTCACCACTAGAAAACCATGTTAAAGTCCCACGTGTGTATCATAAACAACGGAGCCAAGAGGAACAACGTGGAACAGACAGTCTGTGCAGCCTCTGCCCCACTTGTTCATCATGTTAGAGCATCAATTAGGAGACAGTGAGGACTGCCAATGCTGGAGATCAGATTAGAGCATCAATTGCTGGAAAAGCACAGTGAGTCAAGCAGCATCCGAGGACCAGGAGAATCGACGCTTTGGGCATAAGACATTCATCAGGATTCAGCAAATATTACCTCATTCTGCCCCCGTGTAAGTGCATTGAGGTGGGAATGGCCTCCTGCTGTTCCTGTGTAAGTGACTCAGGGGAGTGATTGGCTTCAATCTCGTCTGATTGGACAGGGCCAAGGGCCTGACTGGTTAACCCTGGTTCTGTTTGACAGCTCATTGTACTGACAATGTTGCAGCTTTAAGATGTTATTTTGTCCTGGTTTATTTTATGATAGAGATTGAACGATTGTTCCCAAGCTTGCCAGTTAAGACCACTTGAGTAACAGCTAGGGAGGCCTTCGGTTAATTTTATTTCAGCCTGAATGGGTGTGGCCAACTCTCACAGATTAGGATCTCTGGGTTTTGGTTTCTCAGTAACATCAGAAACTATTGGGGTCTCCACAGAGTTGGAAGCTTCAGTGGATGTCTCCTGGCTGCTACTCTCTCTGAAATTTCTCTTGATACTGTTTTTAATTCTTGGATTGGAGAAATGTTTGTGACAATCTGGGTCTGAATATTCCTTTTTGCCAAGGGCTGTGTTTATGGGATTTCCCTATATTGGAACAGTTCATTAGTAATAGTTCCTAGATCTATTATTCTGTTAACTTGTCCAATAAAATTACGTTATTCTAAATTCCTCTTTCTTTGGTTTCATTTTATCTTTCATGTTTAAGTAGATGGTGTTTTGCTTCACACCGAGTAGTTTGACCAGTCACATTGCATCTGGAACAGACACTTTACATTTCCTTTCAAATAAGAAAACATTAGAATCTAGGCTACCGCCTTCAAATATTTTCGAGGGGCTCTGGTGTGGCCCATCACACTAGACTCCTTCCCTTCCTGAGTAATAGGGTGAAGGCACTGAATGGGCTATCCCTGTTCTTCTCCAATAATGTCAATGGGCTGAATGGCTTCCTCATATTCCTGTGAAACCAGCCTGAGGTATTGAATGAACTCTTGTTTTACTGTGGCAATGTGCAGTGTCAGGCAGTGCTGTTACATGAATGTTACGGACACTTTAACAGCACAAGTCTCAATGGAATCTGAATCCTGCTACACACGGACAAAGACCAGTTCAGGAGCTGATGGGGGACAAAATGTTCTGAACATTGTGGAACCTTCAGTGATCATCCCCACTTCTGATCTTATGGTGGGGAGGTTCAGGGTGGGGAGACATTGATGAAGCAGCTGAAGGTGTTTGTGAAGAGGAAGCTACCCTGAGGATCTCCCACAGAGGTGACCCAGGACTGAGATGATGAACATCTTCCTTTGTGCCATGTTTGACCCCAAACACTGGAGAGGTTACTCTGATTCCCATTAAGTTCAGTTTTGTTAAGCTCCTTTATGTCAACAGAAGTCAACCACTGCCTTGATATCGGGGCCAGTCATTTTTATCTGAACGCTTGACGCAACCTCTTTTGTTCACGTCAATAGGCCATGATGTAGGAGCAGCAAGTGTTTTCTTCAAACAGGTGATATTGAATGTCAGGATCACTCTTCTCAAGAGTGTTCGGGAAGCTAGATGACGGAACGTATTTGAAGAGGAGATAGATGGAAATTGACCTGTCAGAGAGTTGAGGGCGATGAAGAATTGGATAGGAAAGAAGATTTGAGACCAGGAGCAGATCAGTCATGATCTTAAAGAAGGGCAAGGCAGGCTTGGGGAGTGAACAACATGCCCCTGTTTCTGATGTTCTCCGATTCTGTTCTTGGAAAGTTAGTGGGTGTTATTTTCATGAATGTTCTGTTATTGAATGTTGCAGACAGGGACGACCAGAGGATTTTATGAGCCATCCCTGAGTGAGGTATGGGGGCTGTATTCACATTGAATATGAGTGTACAACATGACCAACAAATAAAGCACAAGTTGCAGAGAGGGGAAGCTCTGTGAAGAGAGATGAGGGGCCTCTTTCATACCAAGCCTGAGTTTTCCAATTACATTTCCCAATTCACTTCAAACCGTGTGGGACAGTACTGAGGGGCTGAAATGTCTCCTGTGTTTCTGTGCAACAGGTTATAGGAGTAAGTAACCTCCAACTGCTCCTGTCTAGCGGGTTTGAGGGGCTGAATGGAACACAGGAACATGGGACTGAGGAGCAGGAGTGGGTCATTAGATACTTTGAGCCTTCTCCACCAGGCACTAAAATTGTAGCTGATCAGGTTGTGGTCTCAGCTCCACTTTCCTGTCTACGTCCCATTGTGCACTTCTTTGTCAAATATTTAACTAACGCAGCTTTCAATCAATGTGAACATAGAGACACGATAACCTTCCACTGAAGAGAATTCCGACTTGAAAAGTCCTTTCAGAATTATTCATCATCCATCTTATAGAATCAGAGAGTCATGCAGAATGGAAACAGACCCATTAGTCCAATCTGTTCACTCCGATCAGATATCAAATCTGATTTAGTTCCATTTGCCAGCATTTGGCCAATATTCCTCCTGTGATTGTACCCGCCTTGACCACTTCCTCTGACTGCACTTTCTGTCCACACACCACTCTCTGTGTGAAATATTTACCTTCTCGTCCCTTCTAAATCATTCGCCCTCTCCCCTCCAACCTCTGCTGTCTTGTTCTGGACTCCCCTATCCTTGGGAGTAGCACATGGCTGTTCAGAATATCCATGTCCCTGATGATTTTATAAACCTCTATAATGTTGCCTCTCAACCTCTCACACTCCAGGGGGAAGCACCTCAACGTAATTAGCCTCTCCCTAAAGCTCAAACCTCCAGTCCTGGAACATCCGTGTAAGTCATTTCTGCAGAAAACCGAGTTGTACGCAGTATTCTTAAAGCGGCCTCACCAACATCCTGTATAGATGCAATCTGCCACCACAACTCCTATACTCAATGCTCTGACTGATTAAGGCAAATGTGCCAAATGTGTTCAGCACCACCCTGTCTACCTGCGACTCACTGCTACAGGTGATCATGTACGTAAACATTAGAAAGTTAACATGATGATAGTGCCAGCAGATAGGAGGACCAGTGATACATTAATCATTATTGAGATTAGATTGTGTTGGAAACATGAGCTTAACATGTCAGGAAGTGAAATCAAATCAATGGGTTCAGGGTGATTAATCTACAAAATAACAGATAGCCCGGAGTGAGTTACAGACTGGAATCGAATCGAGGGGTTCAGGGTGGTTAATATACAGAATACCAGATACCCCGGAGCGAGTTACAATCTGGAATCTAATCAAGGGGTTCAGGGTGGTTTATATACGAATAACAGATACCCCGGATTGAGTTACAATCTGGAATCTAATCAAGGGGTTCAGAGTGGTTTATATACGAATAACAGATACCCCGGATTGAGTTACAATCTGGAATCTAATCGAGGGATTCAGGGTGGTTTATATAGAGAATAACAGGTAGCCCGCAGTGAGTTACAGCCTGGAATCTAATTGCAGGGTTCAGGGTGGTTTATATACAGAATAACAGATAGCCCAGAGTGAGTTACAGCCTGGAATCCAATTGAGGGGTTCAGGGTTGTTCATAAACAGAATAACAGGTAGCCTGGAATGTGTTACAGGTTGGAACCTAATCGAGTGGTTTAGGATGGTTTATGTACAGAATAACAGATGCCATGGAGTGAGTTACAGTCTGGAATCTAATCGAGGAGTTCAGGGTGGTTTATATACGGAATAACAGATAGCCTGGAGTGTGTTACAGATTGGAAACTAATCGAGGGATTTAGGATGGTTTATGTACAGAATAACAGATAGCCCGGAGTGAGTTACAGCCTGGAATCTAATCGAGGAGTTCAGGGAGTTTTAGATACAGAATAACAGATAGCCCAGAGGGAGTTACAGCCTGGAATCTAATCGAGGGATATGTTAACCTTTTTATGTGAAATAACGTGTAACTGGGAGTGAGTCATAAAGTGTACTATTGGCCAAGTGGTTTCAAATCTTGACTCAAATAAACATAATGCAGTCACAAACTACACAACTTTACTGACTCCCAATTTTCCTTGTTTGAGGACTATCCTCCTCTGTTTTCCCCTTACACTGAAAGTATTAACATACCTTTTATACTGCACTGACATTCTGGTTATAGTGCTACCTATCTCTCACTGTCTCATTTATATTCAATCCTGTTGAAAGATACTTAAACCAACAGAGACACAAAGTTCCAGAAAAGCTTTGTTCAATTGCAGGTGCATTATTTTCTTTTATTTGTAGATAACACACAATTTGAACCCACAGAAGGTCAGTGTGGAATTTGAGCAACCCTTCAATTTGGGATGAGGCCTAGCCAGGCAGGATTCTGATTCAACGCTGCAAATCTACAATTCAGTGGCTGAGTTTTATCAGGTTTTGTATAGTATGTCTCTCTCATATATTAGGAGCTTGGAAAGTAAGGCAGACCTTACTAGAATGTCACATTGTCTCTCCGCATTCACTGTAAAAAGGTTCTGGCATTTGCATTTTATTCAACTTCAAAGAGCTGTCTCCATTTCCTATCTCTGCTGGCATCAATGAATGGAAATGGCTTTTGACACGTTGCCCCCTCTCCCTTGCTGAATGTATTCCTGACACAAATCGGTCAGGCAAACGTTTTAGATTTGTCCACAGCCACCATTTTATATCAGTAAAACTACACGACTACTGTGTGCAGTTCTGATCTCCAAATTTGAGGAAAGACATTCTGGCTATTGAGGGAGTGCACCGTAGGTTCACGAGGTGAATTCCTGGGATGGTGGGATTACCTTACACTGAAAGACTGAAGCGACTGGGCTTGTATACCCTTGAGTTTAGAAGACTGAGAGGGGATCGGATTGAGACGTATAAGATGAAAGGATTGGACATTCTGGCAGCAGGAAACATGCTTCCGCTGAGGGGTGAGTGCCGAACCAGAGGACACAGCTTAAAAATACGGGGTAGACCATTTAGGACAGAGATGAGGAGAAACTTCTTCACCCAGAGAGTGGTGGCTGTGCGGAATTCTCTGCCCCAGAGGGCAGTTGAAGCCCAGTCTTTGGATTTATTTAAGAAAGAGTTGGATAGAGCTCTCAAAGATAGTGGAATCAAGGGTTATGGAGATAAGGTAGGAACAGGATACTGATTAGGAATGATCAGCCATGATCATATTGAATAGCGGTGCAGGCTCGAAGGGCTGAATGGCCTACTCTTGCACCTATTGTCTTTGTCTATTGTCTATTGAGTGTGTATAAATTAGGAAAAGCAGGAGAGACTGGCAATATCAATGCAGTTTGAAAATATATAAACCATTGAATACGCACACAGAATCACACACAAACAGACATGCACAGACACACCGAATCACACACACACAGAGATACAGACACCTTCCAGGAGCTGTCTCCATTTCCTATCTTGCAAGAGAATTCATGTTATGATGATGCATTCATGCAGGACAGTAAACAGCTTTTGAGACTTTCCCCATTGTGACAGAAGTTCAGCCCCAATTTGAAACTTGGAGATATGTAACAGGACAGAAATGAACCAGGAGCTTTCTGTGTTCTTGCTCTCAATGTAACATTTGACCATTTAGTTTATCTTGTCTTCGGCCTAACATCCAACAAGGATCACTTCACAGATCCAATAACAGATCCCCAGGAGTGAGTTCCAGACTGGAATCTAATTGAGGCGTTTAGGGTTTACACACAGCAGAAGAGATACCCAGGAGTGAGTTACAGACTGGGATCTAATCGAGGGGTTCCGGGTGGTTTACATACAGAACAACAGATAACAAGGAATGAGTCACAAAATCACAGAGTCATACAGTCATAGAGATGTACAGCATGGAAACAGGCCCTTTGGTCCAACCCGACCATGCCGACCAGATATCCTAACCTACTCTAGTCTCTTTTTCAAGCACTTGGCCCATCTCCCTCCAAACCTTCCCATTCATATACCCATCGAACTGCATTTTAAATGTTGCAATTATACCAGCCCCCACCACTTCCTCTGACAGTTCATTCCATTCATGTACCACCCTCTGAGTGAACAAGTTGCCCCTTAGGACTCTTTCATATTACCTCTCACACTAAACCCTTTTGTTCTTTACTCCCCACTCCAAGGAAAAGACTTTGTCTATTTATCCTATCCATGCCCGTCATGATTTTATAAACCTTGATAAGGTCACCCCTCAGCCTCCGACACTCCAGGGAAAACAGCCCCAGCCTATACAGCCTCTCCCTGTGGCTCAAATCCTCTAACCCTGGCATCCTCCTTGTAAATCTTTTATGAACTCTTCCAAGTTTCACAACATCCTTCCGATAGGAAGGAGACCTGAATTGCATGCCATATTCCAACAGTGGCCTAACCCATGTCCAGTCCAGCCACAACATGACCTCTCAATGTCTATACTCAAAACACTGACCAATAAAGGAAAGCATACCAAACGCTGCCTTCATTATCTTATCCACCTGCCACTCTACTCTCACGGAGCTACGAACCTGCACTTCAAAGTCTCTTGGTTCAGCAACTCTCCCTCGGACTTGACCATTAAGATATAAGTCCTGCTCAAATTTGCTTTCTCAAAATGCAGCGCCTTGTGTTTATCGAAGTGGAATACAATTGAAGGTTTTGGGGTGTTTTTGAAACATGCCAGTCACATGTACATGGAAGTGAGTTACACGTTGGAATCTAATAGAGAGGGTTCCGGGTGATTCATATAATCCCGACAGTGGGGAAACAAGCCCTTCAGCCCAACAAGACCACACTGATCCACAGAAGAATAACCCATCCAGATCCACTTCCCCACATTTACCCCTGACTAATGCACCTCAGCTACACATCCTTGAACACTGTGGACAAATTTGGCAGAGTTTGGATTGGATGGTTAATATACAGAATAACAGATACTCAGGAGTATGATACAGACTGGAATCTAATCAAACGATTGAAGTGGCTAATGTACAGAGTCCCTTAAAATTGGAAGTCAGTTACAGATTGGAATTTTATGAAGGGATTCAGGACGATTATGTGTACAATAACAGATACCCCAGAGTGAATTACAAACTGGAATCTAATCGAGGGTTTCAGGGTGGTTTATATGCAGAATAACAGGTCGCCCGGAGTGAGTTATAGAGTCATAGAATCATCGAGATGTACAGCATGGAAACAAACCCTTAGGTCCAACCTGTCAATGCCGACCAGATATCCCAACCCAATCTAGTCCCACCTGGCAGCACCTGGCCCATGTCCCTCCAAACCCTTCTTATTCATATACTCATCCAAATTCGTCTTAAATGTTGCAATTGTACCAGCCTCCACCACTTCCTCTAGCAGCTCACTCCATACACGTACCACCTTCTGCGTGAAAACGTTGTCCCTTAGGACTCTTTCATATCTTTCCCCTCTCAAACTAAACTTATGCCCTGTGGTTCTGGACTCCCTTACCCCAGGGTAAACCTCGATAAGTTCACCCCTCAGCCTCCGACACTCCAGGGAAAACAGCCCCAGACTGTTCAGCCTGTCCCTGTAGCTCCAATCCTCCAACGCTGGCAACATCCTTGTAAATCATTTCTGAACCCTTTCAAGTTTCACAACATCTTTCCGACAGGAAGGAGACCAGAATTGCACGCAATACTCCAAGAGTGACCTAACCAATGTCCTGTACAGCTGCAACATGACCTCCTAACTCCTGTAATCGGTACTCTGACCAATAAAGGAAAGCATACAAAACGCCTTCTTCACTATCCTATCTACCTGCGACTCCACTTTCGAGGAGCTATGAACCTGCACTCCAAGGTCTCTCTGTTCAGCAACACACCCTAGGACCTTACCATTAAATGTAGAAGTCCTGGTAAGATTTGCTTTCCCAAAATGCAGCACCTCGCATTTATCTGAATTAAACTCCATCTGTCACTTCTCAGCCCATTGGCCCATCTGGTCGAGATCCTGTTGTAATCTGAGGAAACCCTCTTCGATGTCCACTACACCTGCAATTTTGGTGTCATCTGTAAACTTACTAACTGTACCTCTTATGCTCGCATCGAAATCATTTATGTAAATGACAAAAAGTAGAGGGCCCAACACTGATCCTTGTGGCACTTCACTGGTCATAGGCCTCCATTCTGAAAAACAACCCTCCACCACCACCCTCTGTCTTCTACCTTTGAGCCAGTTCTGTATGTAAATGGCGACTTCGCCCTGTATTCCAAGACATCTAACCTTTCTAATCAGTCTGCCATGGGGAACCTTGTCGAATGCCTTACTGAAGTTCATATGGATCACATCTACTGCTTTGCCCTTATCAATCTTCTTTTTTACTTCTTCAAAAAACTCAATCAAGTTTGTGAGACATGATTTCCCACGCACAAAGCCATGTTAACTATCCCGCATCAGTCCTTGCCTTTCCAAATTCATGTACATCCTGTCCCTCAGGATTCCCTCCAACAACTTTCCTACTGCCGAGGTCAGGCTCACTGGTTTATAGTTCCCTGGCTTGTCTTTACCGCCCTTCTTAATCATTGGCACCACGTTTGCCAACCTCCAGTCTTCCAGCATCTCACCTGTGACAATCAATGATACAAATATCTCAGCAAGAGGCCCAGCAATCACTTCTCTAGCTTCCCACAGAGTTCTCAGGTACACCTGATCAGGTCCTGGGGATTTATCCACCTTTTACCATTTCAAGAAATCCAGCACTTTCTCCTCTGTATATCTGCAACATTTTGCAAGATGTCACCATCGATTTCCCTGCAGTCTATATCTTCCATATCCTTTTCCACAGTAAATACTGATGCAAAATATTCATTTAATATCTCTCCCATTTATTGTGGCTCCACACAAAGGCCGCCTTACTGATCTTAGAGGGGCCCTATTCTCTCCCTAGTTACACTTTGGTCTTAATATATTTGTAAAAACACTTTGGAATCTCCTTAATTCTATTTTCCAAAGCTATCTCATGTCCGCGTTTTGCCCTCCTGATTTCCCTCTTAAGTATACTCCTACTTCCTTTCTACTCTTCTAAGGATTCACTCGATCGATCCTGTCTATACCTGACATATGCTTCCTTCTTTTTCTGAACGAAACCCTCAATTTCTTTAGTCAGCCAGCATTCCCAATAACTACCAGTCTTCCCTTTCAACCCTGACAGGAAGTTACAGCCTGGAATCTAATTGAGGGGTTCAGGGTGGTTTATATCCAGAACAACAGATATTCTGGGGTGTGTTACAGCCTGGAAAGTAATTGAGGGGTTCAAGGAGGTTAGTATACAGAATAACAGATAGCGCGGAGTGAGTTACTGTCTGGAAGCTAATCAATGTCTGTTCACTTTAAGATAGGACGGGTTTTGCTGAATCGAAAGTACAGCCACAGATGCCAGCTAAAGGTCGGACTGTTCCAAATGTAACAATTAGATGGGAAATGGAAGCCTGACTTTTGGTTGTTTTTTTGACAGCAATTGAAATGCAATCAAAGAGTTTAAATAATGCTCAGAATATCCGATGCCAATGGAATTTGAATATTATTGTTCGTACACCTGGAAATCAATCAAATTATGAGAATTATTGTATCATTGGAAGTAAATAAATCCAGCATTTGAACACTGGAGGGAGAGCCGCTGCCATCCAACAGCAGATTTACTGCTGTAGAGCAGGAGTGCTAACTGACCATCTCAAACACTCTCTATCAAAGACACATGTTCATGTAAAACATACTTGCAGTTAAAAAAAAAATGACCCAGGGAGATCAGCAGCTGAAAGAGTGCAGACAGCGGGGAAGATAGAGACTGTGTGGTCTTGAGATTGTAACGTTTAATATGTGGGTTGTTGGAACAGTATATTTTTTACAGAGTTGGAGTCAGATAGTAAGTAGCTAAGAAAAGAGGGGCTTGTATTTGCGAATAGTTTTTGTTTAGTGTTCACTATTAAAGTTAAGAAACTAACTTGCCATTTTTTGTTTAAATAGTGGAATGTAGGAGATCGTATCACTCATATGTTAACAGATTACGAGGTGAGGCGAGCTTTTCTGGGTGTTTGGTTTTAATTAACAAAGAGGTTCGACTCCACCTTGTAAATGTACATTCATACTAACCCCATTTCCCTGCAGTTGTCCCATATCCTTCTAATCCTTTCCTATCGACATATTTATCCAAATGCTTTTGAAACGTTGTTAATGCATCCCCCTCAGGCACATTTTCTGGCAGCTCATCCAAGTACCAGCCATTTATGTAAATAAATGGTCCCTCAGGTTCCCTTTTATTCCTTTCCCTTTAACCTGAAACTGATCCCCATTCCTCCTCGATTCTCTAAACTTTGGAAAAGACTGAGAGCATTCACCCTATCCATATCCCTCATGATCTTATACAGCTCTATAAGGACTCCCTCATTCTCCTACACTCTAAAGAAAAGGTCAAAGCTTGTCCAACCTCTCCCTATAACTCGGACCATTGGGTCCTGGCAATGTCCTTGTAAATTTCTTCTGCACTCTTTCTAATTACATTATATCCCCCCTATAACAAGTTGACAAAACTGAACACAATCCTCCAAGTGCGGCCTTACCAAAGTCCTGCGTAACTGCAACATAAATTCCCAACTTCTATACTCAATGTCCTGCCTGACGAAGGCCAGTGTGTCAAAAGCCTTCTTCACTGCCCTGTCTACCTGTGACTCCACTCTCAGTGAACCGTGCACCTGAATTCCAAGGTCTCTCTGCCCACTACACCCCTTAAGGCCCGCCCATTCACTGTGAAACTCCTACCTTGATTTGAGATTCCAAACTGCAAGACCTCACACTTCTATATTAAATTCCATTTGCCATTTCTCAGCCCACTTCCCCACCTGATTAAGGTCCTGCTGCAATTTCTGATAAATGTCCTCACTGATCATGCTGCCATTTATTTTCGTGTCATCTGCAAACTTACTAATCATGCCTTGTATATTCTCATCCAAATCAGAGATAACAAAAAGCTATGGACCCAACCTCCAGTCTAACAAGCTTCCTACCATCAACCCAACTGTGTATCCAATTGGCCAGTTCCCCCAGTATTCTACGTGATTGAACCTTCCTGAGCAGCCTGCCATGTGGAAACTTATCATAGGCCATACTGAAATCCAAAGAGACTACATTTACCGCTCTGCCCTCATTAACCTTCTTGGTCACTTCACCAAAGGACTCTAAGAAATTTGGGATGCATGATCTCCCACTCACAAGTCTATGCTGACTGCTCCGAATCAAACCCTGTGTAAGTAATGGGTGCAGTCAATGGTACGCTGCCCTTCATTGTAAGATGATCCGAGTACATAAGTAAAGCCATCTTCCTGCTGTTGTAGAGCCTTGCTGAGAGAGCATTAGGGGCACTCTCTAGAGATTTGATCTCCTTTTTAAGGAATGATCTCCTTACCACAGACACGGGTGATGGTAACATGAGGATAGAGTGAATAAGCTGAATGTTTAATCTGTAGAGCTGTGAGAGACGAAGAAATGGTGATGCTGAAACACGAGGAGTGGCAGCGATCACTTATTTCCAAAAGAGACATTGACAGGGAGAGAAATTCCATAATTTACCCAGGATTGATTGGTTTGATTTATTGTCACGTGTACCTCAGTACAGGGAAACACTTTGTTTATGAGCAGTGGAGGAAGATCATAGTAAGCATGGCCAGACAGATCAGAGGGTGGAAATAGACTTGGACAGAGTAAGGCATACAGGTTACACTGAACAGGACATGCACTAGACAAGGTCAACATGAACAAGATCAGCATTATTTGATCTTAGAGAGTCAATTCATCAGTCTAACGTGACCTTTCTAATAGTTTATATGCCTAAATTAACTCTCCCCACGTTATTGTGCAGTCGGCGTGTGAACCCTGTACTGAACGTCAGATTGCTCACAATCCCCAACAGCAGCCACAATACCTTCCATCTGAAACAGGTAGACATTCCCACCAGCTTCCACCCTACATAGAGAACACCAGACTGCCTTCTCAGAGATGAAAGATGCCTTCTTGAGACTTCGCACAAGACATATGGCTTCCCTGCTCACCTCTTGAAAACCACGTTAAAGTCCCACGTGTGTATCATAAGCAACAGAGCCAAGAGGAACATCGTGGAGCACTCTGTCTGTGCAGCCTCTGCTCCACTTGTTCATCATGTTAGAGCATCATTCAGGAAACACTTAAGACTGCCGATGCTGGAGATCAGAGAAGAGAGTCGATTGCTGGAAAAGCACAGCGGGTCAGACAGCATCCTTGAAGCAGGAGAATCGACGTATTGGGCATAAGACATTCATCAGGAATCAGAATCAATTTCCTCATTCTGCCCCCGTGTAAGTGTATTGAGGTGGGAATGGCCTCCTGCTGTTCCTGTATAAGTGACTCAAGGGACTGACTGGCTTCTTCCTTGTCCAATTGGCCAGGGCCAAAGGACTGACTGGGTTATCCCTGGTTCCTGTTTGACAGCTCGATGTACTGACAAGTGTGATGGTGCTGCAGCTTTAAGAGGTTATTTTGTCCGGGTTTCCTTTAAGAGAGATTGAACGATCGTTACGAAGCTGGTTAGTTAAGACCACTTGAGTAACAGCGAGGGAGGCCTTGGGTTTATTTTAATGCAGCCTGAATGGGTGTGGCCAGCTCTCACAGATTAGGATCACTGGGTTTTGGTTTCTCAGTAACATCAGAAACTATTGGGGTCTCCATAGAGTTGGAAGCTTCAGTAAATGTCTCCTGGCTGCTACTCTCTCTGAATTTTCTCTTGATGCTGTTTTTAATTCCTGGATTGGATAAATATTTGTGACATTCTGTGTCTGAATATTTCTTTTTGCCAAGGGCTGTGTTTATGGGATTTCCCTATATTGGAACAGTTCATTAGTAATAGTTCCTAGATCTATTATTCTGTTAAGCTGTCCAATAGAATTACGTTATTCTAAATTCCTCTTTCTGTGGTGTTATTTCTTCTTTCATGTTGAAATGGATGGTATTTTGCTTCACACCGAGGAGTTTGACCAGTCACATTGCATCTGGAACAGATACTTTTCATTTCCTTTAAATTAAGAAAACATAAAGGTCTAGGATGTTGCCTTCAAATATTTTCGAGGGGCTCTAGTCCATCACACTAGACTCCTTCTCTTCCTGAGTAATAAGCTGGAGGCACTGAATGGGCTATCCCTGTTCTTCTCCAATAATGTCAATGGGCTGAATGGCTTCCTCATATTCCCGTGAAACCAGTGTGAGGTGCTGAATGAACCCTTGTTTTACTGTGGGAATGTGCAGTGTCAGGCAGTGCTGTTAAATGAATGTTACTGATACTTTAATAGCACACGCCTGAATGGAGTCTGGGTCTTGTTGCACATGGACACAGACCAGTTCAGGAGCTGATGGGGGACAAAACGTTCTGAACATTGTGGAATCTTCAGTGACCATCCCGAAATCTGATCTTATGGTGGGGAAGGTGGGGGCGGGGAGACATTGATGAAGCAGCTGAAGATGTTTGTGAAGAGGAAGCTACACTGAGGATCTCCCACAGAGGTGACCCAGGACTGAGATGGTGAACATCTTCCTTTGTGCCAGGTTTGACCCCAAACACTGGAGAGGTTACTCTGATTCCCATTAAGTTCAGCTCCTTGATGTCAACAGAAGTCAACCACTGCCTTGATATCGGGGCCAGTCATTTTTACCGGCAACCTTGTCTCAACCTCTTTTGTTCATATCAATAAACCATGATATCGGAGCAGCAAGTGTTTTCTTCAAACAGGTGGGATTGAATGTCAGGATTTCTCTTCTCAAGAGTGTTCGGGGAGCGAGATGACTGAAAGTATTTGAAGAGGAGGTAGATGGATATTGACCTGTCAGAGAGGTGAGGGCTATGAAGAATTGGGTATGAAAGAGGATTTGAGCCCAGAAGCAGATCAGCCATGATCTTCGTGAAGGGCAAGGCACGTTTGGGGAGTGAACGACATGCCGCTGTTTCTGATGCTCTCACATTCTGTTATTGGAATGTTAGTGAGTGTTATTTTTATGAATGTTCTGGTATTGCATATTGCAGTCAGGGAGACCAGGTGATTTTGTGAGCCATCTCTGGGTGAGGTATGTGGGCTGTTTTCACAGTGAATCTGGGTCTACAACATGATCAACAAATGGAGCTCAAGCTGCAGATAGGGGAAGCTTTCTAAAGAAAGATGAGGGGCCTCTTTCATACCCAGCCTGGATTTTCCAATTACATTTCCCAAATCACCTCAAAGCATGTGGGACAGTCTTGAGGGACTGAATGGTCTCCTCTGTTTCTGTGCAACAGGTTATAGGAGCAAGTGGCCTCCAACTGTTCCTGTCTAGCAGGTTTGAGGGGCTGAATGGAACACAGGAACATTGGACTGAGGAGCAGGAGTGGGTCATTAGATACTTTGAGCCTTCTCCACCAGGCACTAAGATTCTGGCTGATCAGATTGGGGCCTCAGCTCCACTTTCCTGTCTATATCCCATTATCCGTGACTCACTTCTTTGTCAAATATTTTACTAATGCAGCTTTCAATCAATGTAAACATAGAGGCATGATAAACTTCCAGAGAAGAGAAGTACGACTTGAAAGGACCTTACAGAATTTTTCATCATCCCTCTTATAGAATCAGAGAGTCATGCAGAATGGAAACAGACCAGTTAGTCCAATCTGTTCACTCCGATCAGATATCAAATCTGATCCAGTCCCATTTGCCAGCATTTGGTAAATATCCCTCTTCTTTCAGATACTTTTTAAATGTGCGATTGTAACCACCTTCACTACTTCCTCTGACAGCACTTTCTGTACACACACCACTCTCTGTGTGAAACATTTACCTTCAGGTCCCTTCTAAATTATTCGCCCTCTCACCTTCAACCTCTGCCCTCTTGTTCTGGACTCCCCAATCCTGGAGAGCAGAACGTGGCTGTTCAGAATATCCATGCACCTGATGGTTTTATAAACCTCTATAATGTCACCCCTCAGCCTCTGACACTCCAGGGGGAAACACCTCAACCTAACCAGCCTCTCCCTTTAGCTCAAGCCTCCAGTCCTGGAACATCCGTGTAAGTCATTTCTGCAGAAAACCGAGTTGTATGCAGTATTCTTAAAGTGACCTCACCAACATCCTGTACAGATGAAACATACCACCACAACTCCTATACTCAATGCTCTGACTGATTAAGGCAAATGTGCCAAATGTGTTCTGCACCACACTGTCTACCTGCAACTCCACGTTCAAGGAACAATGAACCTGCAGCCCTATGCCCCTTTGTTTCACAACATGCCCCAGGACCTGACCATGAAGTATATAATATCTGCCCTGATTTGCCTTCCCAAAATGCAAAGCTTCATATTTATCTAAATTAAACTTCATCTGTTACTCCTTGACCCTTTGTCTCATCTAATTGTGGTCTTGTTGTACTCTGAGATAATCGACTACACCACCTTTCTGATGTCATCTGTAAACGTACTAACTATTGCCCCAATATTCACATCTAAATCCTTTACATAAATGATAAAATGCAGTGAACTCAGTACTGATACTTGCAGCACACTGCTGGTCACAAGCCTCCAGGCTGAAAAATATCGCTCTTCCTTCACGCCATTTGTGACTATCTTATGTGACTGAAACTTACTAATCTGTCTACCAATCAGGATGAAATACTAGCTGTGAAGGAAGGCTGAGTAGGTTAGGTTTATTTTCACGAGATAAAAGGAGATTGGGGGGGACCTGATTGAGGTTTCCAAAATCATGAAGGGTACAGACAGGGTGGATAGCTACAAGCTTTTTCCCAGGGTGAAGGATTCAATAACGAGAGGTTGTGCTTTCAAAGTGAGAGGTGGAAAGTTTAAGGGGGATACACGCGGTAAGTACTTCACACAGAGGGTGGTGGCCATTTGGAACACGTTGCCAGCAGAGGTGGTGGAGGCAGGCACGGTCGATTCATTTAAGATTCGTCTGGACAGATGCATGAGTAGGTGGGGAGCAGAGGAAGACAGATGCTTAGGAATTGGGCGATAGATTTAGACAGTACATTTGGATCGGCTCAGGCTTGGAGGGAGAAGGGCCTGTTCCTGGGCTGTAAATTTTCTTTGGTCTTTGTTCTTTAAATGAACACCATGCTGAAGTCCATATAGACAATGTCCACCAAACTGTCTTCATCAATCGTCTTTGTCACCTCTTCAAAAAACGCAACCAAATTAATGAGACATGATTTCCCATGCAGAAAGCTTCGTTGTCTACTCCGATCAGCCCTTGCCTTCCCAAATGTATGTAAATCCTGTCCCTCAGAATCCCCTCCAACAACTTACCCACCATGGACATTAGGCTCACCCGTCTATAGTTCCCCAGCTTTTTGGGTCACTGTTTCCTTTTCCTGTCCCACTCCTCCACTGCTCACAACAAATGTTAAATGTGACCAGGTTGGTGATATGGCCGATGATATCGGTCTCAGACTGGGTCAGGGTCAGTTTTAGGAACAAGTCAGGCTAGTTTCTTTAATTGCTAAAACAACACATTTATGATCCAGAGCAATGTTACTCAAACTATGATGGAAAGATGAATGGCAAACTGTTTGAGTATTGCAATTATATAATCAATATTTCCCTTTCTAAAAATGCTGACACACACACACACACACACACACACACACACACACAAAATCTCTGCAATTTTAACTTGAAATAACTTGGTCCAGATATTATTGAAACTCGTGACAAAGGAAAAATTGTGAGATTGTCCAAAACGTTATTCTGCTTCTGAAGATATTGTACTCACACAGCTGCTAGCAATGGGATTTCATCCTGGGAGAGTTTAGATTTGGCTGAATTCCCTTTGCTTTAGGCAGTGAGGAGATTCCAGTGACTTCTGGTTCGGGATCATCCAAAGGGTAGTACAGTGGTGAGCACTGCTGCCTCACAGCACCAGGGACTTGGGGGCGAATCCAGCCTTGCGTGACTATCTGTGTGGAGTTTGCACATTCTCCCCTTGTCTGTGTGAGCTTCTAATGGGTGATCCAGTTTCCTACCACAAACTGTGTAGGTTCGGTGGATTGGTCATGCAAAATTGTCCGTAGTGTTCAGGGATTTCTAGGTTATGTGCAATAGTCAGAGGTAAATATAGGGGAATGGGTTCGGAAGGTTGGTATGGACTTGTTGGGTCGAAGGGCCTGTTTCCACACTGCAGGGATTCCATAAAAATAAGAACGGTAACGATGACTGTAGAGGGTTTTTTTTAGCTCGCACACATTGCTGTGATGAGGAACAATGAAGGAGAGAGAGTGCAATAGGCCAATCCTTCTCAGGCAGATTACATTTTCTACCTCTCTGAGTTGAATCACACAGTAATGTCATCCTCTCCCAAACTGGACCATGTGAGGTCTCCTTGTACATTGTCCAAACTGTGTCTCCATCACATTCCTGTTCCATGTAGGTGCATCATTGCTGCTGTCATACACAGAGCCATACCCTGAGCAGAAAAATGGTCTCGGTCAATTTGAAGATGTATTTATATGTCCCTGCGTCATTAGAAAATAAAAATGTTTAACTTATTCAGAATACCTGTGTTAAACTGAATGCATTGTTTTAAAGAAATACAGAAATTGCTGGAAAAGCTCGCCAGGTCTCTCAGTACCTAGATGCTGTAGTTGTACCAGCCTCCACCACTTCCTCTGGCAGCTCATTCCATACACACACCACCCTCTGTGTGAAATGGTGCCCTTTAGGCCTCCTCAAAATCTTTCCCCTCTCACTTTCCACCAAAGCCCTCTAGTTTTAACCTGGGGAAAAACCCCTGACTACTCACCCTATCTATGGCCATTTTGATTTTATAAACCTTTACGGCTGCAAAATGCGACCCCAATCAACACGAATGGCTGAACTTTCAGTCATTCTGGGCCTAAATTCTGAAGTGCCATACTGACACCTCTTCCTTCTCCATCCAGTCACAATCTAAATCCACTTTAATCAGTTTGTTCAGATATATCCTGAGACACTTCTGTGGGCTTTACACCTAGACCTTTGTGCCCGGAGGTAGGGACACTAGCATCACTCAACAATACCCATAAAGCTGTAACAGTATTCTCCTGTGTGTTTGTTCATCAGACTGTCCTGACATGCTGGGACATACCTCTGCAACAGGCACAACTTGAATCCAGAACTTCTAGTCCAGAGCTAGGAACACTACCACACAAGTTCAGGAATTGGAATCAAATCCAGAGCTCTGGCTCAGAGACAGGGACACTACCCACTGCACTACCATACCCAGATTTTGGGTCATACTTTAGTGCCCACTTTCAGCTTGATGTGGATTTATTATAATTAGGTTCCCATTACTGAATTACAAACAACACTTTGTATTGTTAAACAAATGCAAGATATTTGTCTCAACTGTAGGATATTGAGTGTATATGCTATGCCATTGAAATTAACTATGACCATCTTTAAGTGCTATTATCTGTAGTATGCAATATTAAGGAAAGAAATCCTGCAGACACACTCTGCCCAATGAAGGGTCTCAAATAGATATTTATTACTGAACACCAGAGACGAAGGAAGAGCTTAATTTCTGGCCCCAAAACACCGATCACTCTTACCCAACTCTCACGTGTGACTCCCCTTTTCCTAAAACCATGAAATAACACAAGGCCGCAGATTACTGTCCAGCCTCTCCTCCCCACTGACTGTGTCTGCAATCTGTCCCTCCTCCCCCTAACCACACAAGGCAACCCAAGCTCAGGGTCTTTGTGAAAATCAAGGCCGGAGTGTGCAGGCCTCCTGGAGAGGGATGGGCATTTTAAAATTGAAGGGGGAGGGGGAGGTGGCAGTAATATCACACACTGGGCTGAGGGGTGGCTGATGGAGTTTCGTTTGGATTAATGCGAGGTATTGGATTTGATAAATCAAACGGCAGCAGGACCTATACATTAAAAGTAGAGCCTTTGGCAGTGCTGTAGTACAGAAACCTAGGCCGTCAGGTTTAATTCTTTAAAATTTGCATCTCATATACATAGTGTGGTTAAGAAGGTGTTTAACACACATGTCTTCATAGGACAGACCTTTGATTATCGGAATTGGGATGTCATGTTGTGGTTGTACAGGA
Source organism: Chiloscyllium punctatum (assembly GCF_047496795.1). Lineage (NCBI taxonomy): Eukaryota > Metazoa > Chordata > Chondrichthyes > Orectolobiformes > Hemiscylliidae > Chiloscyllium > Chiloscyllium punctatum. The sequence goes on along the minus strand of NC_092754.1, from coordinate 73,101,642 downwards.
TATTGCTGAGACCTCTTCTGGAACACTGTGTCTAGTCTGGTCATCCTGCCCGCTCATTCCATAGGCACATCACCCTCTGCCTGAAAAAGCTGCCCCTTCGGTCACTTTAATATTTCCCCTCTCACCTTAAGCCTATGTCCTCTAGTTTTGGGCTCCGTGTATCCTTAGAAAATACCTTGACTATTCACTTTGATATTACTGACGTTGATATTATTAAGCTGGAGAGGATTGAGAAGAGAATAACCTGGATGTTGGTGGGAAAGGAGGGAGTGAGCTCTAAGGAGAGACTGGATCGACTGGGACTTATTTCACTGAAGAATATGAGATTAAAGGGTAACTTTGCACAGGTTTATAAAATAATGAGGGTTAAATAGATGTCTTTTCTCTAGGGTTGAGGATTCAAAACTGAGGGATTTTTAAGGTGCGAGGAAAAAAGATTTACGAAATTCATGAGAGGTAATTATGTTAGACAGAAGATGGCTTGTGTGTGGAATGAACTTCCAGAGGAAGTGGTGAAAGCAGGTACAGTTACAACGTTTAAAGAACATTTAGATCAGTCCATGGATAGGACATCAGTTTGGATGGTGCTGTGAGCAGCTGCCCTCTGCCCCCTCCTCTCTGAATGAATCCCTGTTGGTTTTCACCCTCTGCCAATGCCTGTGCAGTGGCGTGGGGAGGCCAGCAGAGGGTGGCATTGCATCACTTTAAGCACCACAGAGACTGGCAGACCTGCCCCACACAGAGACACACAGATACACACACGGGAATGGTTAGGACACTGCGTGAAGCTCATCTGGTAATTTAAATGAAACAAAAAGAAATACTCAGTTCGTCTCGTAAACTGTTAAAATATGCGGGACAGATCTGCCAAATTCTACTGTTTAAATAAAATCATCAATTTATTTTTTTCACTCTGAAAGTGAACATTTTACATGAACTATTCACAACTCTGGGACCCTCTATCTCTTAACTTCTTATTACCCGACTCCAGCTCTATAGCAATATACTGTTTCTGGGTTTTCTATCCTCTCATACCACAGGAGCTTGTAAGCTCTCAGTTTATAATAGTATTCCCTCTCTGTTCCAACTTCATCACATTATACCCTGATGAATATCGATAAGTGGGACCTATCCGATTTCTCTTGTTCTGTGGTTTGTCAATATTTCATTCGCTCCGTCTGGTGTGTGTCAGGACTTTTGTTGCTCCATTGACAGCATGTCATTATTCGACTCTGTCCATAGGAATATATCAGTATTTCACTTACTCACACTCATGTATGTGGGGCAGGATTTCAGTTGTTTCATGGGGACTGTGACACTATAACAATCTCAATGTTTGTAGGTGGCACCGAACCTGGAAGTTATCTGAAGTCTATGGAGGAGAGTGTGGAATTCTAACAGGACAATCACACGTTGCTGCAGTGTTCAGTTTCTGGCAGATGGGGATCAGTGCAGAGCAGTTTGAGGTGATACACTTTGGTAGGAAAGACAATGAAAGACAATTTAAAACAGACTGTGCCATTATAAAGGGGCTGCAGGAGCAGAGAGCGCTGGGTGTATATGAGCACAGATTGTTGAAGATGTCAGGACAAGTGGGGAGAGCAGTAACTCTCACAACTTAGTTTCAGTATCTGAGCTGTTTATTGGGGGAGGTGTAGGAGGCAGTCTCGGTGCTCCCTTCCTGGGAAGTGGTGGTGACGATGTGATGTGAGCCCACCCTCCTGCCCACCGAGACCGTGGGGATTCCATTTGTACCAGCTCGACACAAAAGGGAGATGGCATCAGGGCCACGGCTTCTAAGTTGTGCCAGGGGGAAATGGAGCTGCCAGTGGGTTTAAAGTGAGAATTGCCCTTCACTGAACATTGCTCCTTACTCGGTCGGTGGGACGTGGATGTTTCAGAATCTCCACATGAGGCGTCCCTGTCCTCTCCGGCTCCTACCAGGGTCCACCCCACATGGCGGGGGGGGGGGTGAGGGAACGGATATCCGGCACTCCACCACCTGGCTTGGCCATTTCTGACCTATTCCAGGCTGTTTCTCCTGGAATGGGAGAAAGGGAGGGAGAGAGTGAGGGTGGGAGTGGGTGGTCCTGCTGTTAGTGCTGGTGTAGGTGGGGAGGGGGTCATGGTGAGGTGTCTGGAGGGAGCCAGTCCACAGTGTTGTATTCATGCAGTGTTATTAGTGTGGGGGTGAAGTGGAGGGAGGGGGGGAGAGAGAGGGGGAGAGAGAGAGAGAGAGACAGAGACAGAGAGAGAGAGGGATGGTGCTTCATGCAGCAATGACAGTGTTGGACCATGAGCCTTGTTCGGGGGTCGGTGCTATAACAGATATACAGTGAGTGTGAGGGAGCAGAGAGAATACAGTGACCCTTATCCTGACAGAGCGGGGAAGGTTATTGATGTTTGTCCTGTATTGCTGGACATTTCTTCAGACCACAGATACTGCACTGAGCTGGGTGGTGAGCTCAGACCATGCTCGGTGGGTCTGGTGGTGTCGCCCCCTCTGGGAAGAGAATGGTCCCCCTCTGTACTAGCCCATCCACCAGGCCCTCCGTGCCCCTGTTGACAAACCATAGTGTAATTGTCCCTTATCTGCCAGGCTCGGGGTAAACTGTGCAGGGCAGCTCCAAACTGAGAAAGCTCAATCGTGTGCCCAATGGGCTTTTAAAGATGGCCCCAGTGTCAGGGATCACGGAATATCCAGGAGCATCTGGGTGATGGGGTGCACCTCCAGCCATGAAGGACACCATTTACAAAGCTGTGGAACAAATGCTCATCCAAAACTCTCCATCATCTGACCTCACAACAATATCCCATTTTCCCATTTTTCCTGGGAAGACAGGCTCATGTTACAGGATGTTATCGAAGTGTCTCCATTTCAGTATTCTGCAACCTGGGAACATATCCTTCCATGACACTGTCTCTCAGTCTCCCCCTCTCTGTCTATACACCAAGCCCCTCCCATGTGGTGATATTTAAACTGATTCCCCCGCCATCTCTCCCTGGCAGTGATGGTTCACACCCACAGCGCCCCCTTGTCAGGGCACAATGGAGATATGGAGCTGTAAATGGGTGGGAGCTGCACATCCTGACACTTCCAGCCTGGGCTGCAACTTTCCCCACACTGGGCAGGGATCTAATACAGAGTTAATGAGGAATGCAGTGGGGTGGTGTACACAGTCCTCCATGCTGGGAGGGTAACTGCTCCTGGGTTACAGTTCAATGCAGTGGGGTGGTGTACACAGTCCTACATGCTGGGAGGGTAACTGCTCCTGGGTTACAGATCAATGTACTGGGGTGGTGTACACAGTCCTACATGCTGGGAGGGTAACTGCTCCTGGGTTCCAGATCAATGTACTGGGGTGGTGTACACAGTCCTACATGCTGGGAGGGTAACTGCTCCTGGGTTACAGATCAATGTATTGGGGTGGTGTACGCAGTCCTCCATGCTGGGAGGGTAACTGCTCCTGGGTTACAGTTCAATGCAGTGGGGTGGTGTACACAGTCCTACTTGCTGGGAGGGTAACTGCTCCTGGGTTACAGATCAATGTACTGGGGTGGTGTACACAGTCCTACATGCTGGGAGGGTAACTGCTCCTGGTTTACAGATCAATGCACTGGGGTGGGGTACACAGTCCTACATGCTGGGAGGGTAACTGCTCCTGGGTTACAGATCAATGTACTGGGGTGGTGTACACAGTCCTACATGCTGGGAGGGTAACTGCTCCTGGTTTACAGATCAATGCACTGGGGTGGGGTACACAGTCCTACATGCTGGGAGGGTAACTGCTCCTAGGTTACAGATCAATGCACTGGGGTGGGGTACACAGTCCTACATGCTGGGAGGGTAACTGCTCCTGGGTTACAGATCAATGCACTGGGGTGGGGTACACAGTCCTACATGCTGGGAGGGTAACTGCTCCTGGTTTACAGATCAATGCACTGGGGTGGGGTGCACAGTCCTACATGCTGGGAGGGTAACTGCTCCTAGGTTCAGATCAATGCACTGTGGTGGGGTACACAGTCCTACATGCTGGGAGGGTAACTGCTCCTGGGTTACAGATTAATTCACGGGTGATCACTGCACAGGTCGCTGAGCTGGTCAGACTGTCTGGTTGAGGTTTATAGATACTGCAATGATATGGTTTGTGCAGCTCCCCATGCTGGATGGATATTTGTTTCAGGTTCACACATTAGTGCCCTGCTGTGGTCTGCACAGCTCCCCGTCCTGGATAGATATCTAGTCTGGGTTTGTAGATCAATTCACTGCTGTGGTCTGCACAGCTCCCCATCCTGGACAGATATCTAGTCCAGGTTTATAGATCAATGCACTGCTGTGGTCTGCACAGCTCCCGGTGCTGGACAGATATCTAGTCCGGGTTTATAGATCAATTCACTGCTGTGGTCTACATAGCTCCCCGTCCTGGACAGATATCTAGTCCGGGTTTATAGATCAATTCACTGCTGTGGTCTGCACAGCTCCCCGTCCTGGACAGATATCTAGTCCGGGTTTATAGATCAATGCACTGCTGTGGTCTGCACAGCTCCCCTTCCTGGACAGATATCTAGTCCGGGGTTATAGATCAATGCACTGCTGTGGTCTGCACAGCTCCCCGTCCTGGACAGGTATCCAGTCTGGGTTTATAGATCAATGCACTGCTGTGGTCTGCACAGCTCCCCGTCCTGGACAGATATCTAGTCCGGGTTTATAGATCAATTCACTGCTGTGGTCTGCACAGCTCCCCGTCCTGGACAGATATCTAGTCCGGGTTTATAGATCAATGCACTGCTGTGGTCTGCACAGCTCCCCTTCCTGAACAGATATCTAGTCCGGGTTTATAGATCAATGCACTGCTGTGGTAAACACAGCTCCCCGTCCTGGACAGATATCTAGTCCGGGTTTATAGATCAATGCACTGCTGTGGTCTGCACAGCTCCCCTTCCTGGACAGATATCTAGTCCGGGTTTATAGATCAGTGCCCTGATCTGATCGGTGCAGTGTTCCACACTGGCCAGATTGCTGGGTTGTATTGACCAGTGTAATGGATGAATCTGGACAGATTGCTGGGTTGTACTGAGCAGGACACTGGCCTGGCCTGTACAGTGTTCCCCGGTGAACAGATATCTCCTCTGGGTGTATGGTGTCTGGGCTGGTTCTGGGAGGTGGATTGAGAATGTGGTATATCTAACCATTTCAGCTGATCTGGCAATTCCTTTAGTTCCCATTCCTGTGATTGGACCCTCCGTGTCTCACCCTATTAATGTTACAGTGTGTCCAGGTACAGTACATCATGTTGGCGGGGTGGGTAGGGGGAAAAGGTCATGGACAGGTCAAGGAGTTCCCCGGAACCTTCTGTCCCCGACATTCTATAACTGACATTCCCCAGAACGTTCTGTCCCCGACATTCTATAACTGACATTCCCCGGAACGTTCTGTCACCAACATTCTATAACTGACATTACCCAGAACGTTCTGTCCCTGACATTCTATAACTGACATTACCCGGAACGTTCTGTCCCTGACATTCTATAACTGACATTCCCCGGAACGTTCTGTCCCCGACATTCTATAACTGACATTCCCCGGAACGTTCTGTCCCCGACATTCTATAACTGACATTCCCCGGGACGTTCTGTCACCAACATTCTATAACTGACATTGCCCGGAACGTTCTGTCACCAACATTCTATAACTGACATTCCCCAGAACGTTCTGTCCCCGACATTCTATAACTGACATTCCCCGGGACGTTCTGTCCCCGACATTCTATAACTGACATTCCCCGGGACGTTCTGTCACCAACATTCTATAACTGACATTACCCGGAACGTTCTGTCACCAACATTCTATAACTGACATTCCCCAGAACGTTCTGTCCCCGACATTCTATAACTGACATTCCCCGGGACGTTCTGTCCCCGACATTCTATAACTGACATTCCCCGGGACGTTCTGTCACCAACATTCTATAACTGACATTACCCGGAACGTTCTGTCCCTGACATTCTATAACTGACATTCCCTGGAACGTTCTGTCCCTGACATTCTATAACTGACATTACCCGGAACGTTCTGTCCCTGACATTCTATAACTGACATTCCCCGGAACGTTCTGTCCCCGACATTCTATAACTGACATTCCCTGGAACGTTCTGTCCCTGACATTCTATAACTGACATTACCCGGAACGTTCTGTCCCTGACATTCTATAACTGACATTCCCCGGAACGTTCTGTCCCCGACATTCTATAACTGACATTCCCCGGAAAGTTCTGTCCCTGACATTCTATAACTGACATTCCCCGGAACGTTCTGACCCTGACATTCTATAACTGACATTCCCCGGAACGTTCTGACCCTGACATTCTATAACTGACATTCCCCGGAACGTTCTGTCCCCAACATTCTATAACTGACATTCCCCGGAACGTTCTGTCCCTGACATTGTTTGTGAACGGCCGGACGTCAGTGAATTGAACAAACGATAAGATCCCGAGGGAAGAGATCACGTTCCAGGGAGAAGGAGACACTGTTCCGAAGGACCCTCAGGCAGTTCAAGGGGTGAATACGTTTTCCCTACGTTTACATTACTTCCCGACACAGGATCGACCAGAATTTAGACCAAAATATAGAAATTCCCAAACTCTGTTTGTCTTCAGGAAACTGGGAGAGAATCCTTCAGGACAGCAATGTTCCCACCCTCCGTATTAGGAACTGGGAAGGAGTGACCTGTGTCTGCTCTCGAGTGATCGAGTGTGTGGGAATGTTCTAGAAACCATCTGTCCTTATGGATGTGTCTCTGTGTGTTTGGGAGGGAGGGTTTCTTGTGGTTTATGTCACATTTTTGTCAGTAATTCCGACCTTCCCATTTGTTATTCCAGCTCCAATTATTTTAATAAATCCCTGAATACAGGGACACATTTGAAAATCTCACTGTGTCCCCGATCAAACGGGTCCCTTTGCCTCCAGGCTGATGGATAATGGGTTTGTTTTCCTTCCTCACAGTTAACGTAGTGACCATCTACGTCCTGCTTTATAAAGATTGTGGATTGTCTCCATGTGTCAGACGTTACCTGGGGGCCATGGCAGCGGCGGATCTCCTGGTCATTATCCTCGACCTGATCCTGAGACACATTCCCATTGTTTATGATGAACAGTTTTATTTCCTGTACTCCGTCCCCGTGTGTAATATCCACGCCGTCCTGCTTTATGCAGCCACTGACTGCTCTGTCTGGTTCACCGTCACTTTCACCTTTGATCGGTTTGTGGCCATTTGTTGCCAGAAGCTGAAAAGTAAATATTGCCGTGAGAAAACGGCGGCTGTGGTTCTGGGAGCAGTGACTGTGCTGATCTGTTTAAAGAACATTTTCTGGTATTTTATGTTCACGGCTCGGTATTGGCTGGAGAACCGCCCCTGGTTTTGTGATGTAACAGTCGCTGTTGTCTTGTCCATTGTCTGGATCATAATCGAGTTCCTCCACCACATTCTAACCTCGTGTGTCCCATTTCTCCTGATTCTGCTGCTCAATGTTCTCACCGTCAGACACATTTTAGTGACCAGCAGAGCCCGCAGGAGACTCCGCGCTCACACCAATGGGGACGCTCAGTCTGACACTGAAATGAGGAACCGAAAAAAAATCCATCATTTTACTGTTTGTGATCTCGGCCAATTTTATCCTGTTATGGTCAATGTTAATGCTGTATTCTATATGGTACCGGATGTCGTGGATTGTGTATACCCCTCTGTATCTCCATGAGTTTGTGCAGGAATTGGGCTTCATGCTGCAGCTCCTCAGTTGCTGCACAAACACCGCGATTTATGCCGCGACCCAGACTAAGTTCAGGAAGCACCTGAAGAATGTGCTGAAATATCCCTTCACCCAAATCCATCCATCCATCAAATTCCCTCATTAATCAATCCATCCGGGATTTTCTCATTTCAGTTCAGTGTTTCAGTGATGGAGCAGCCTGTCGCTATGGTAACAGACTGAGGGTAGCGCTGGTTTGTCCATCCTTATCCCACAGGGGGGTTACAGGGAAATGTTTCAATGTTTCTCACAACTCAGGGGCCAGTGAGAAAAGGCACCATCCCACTGACTGTATCCATCACTTCCATTTGTAACCAATAAAAATGTTGATTAAAGCGTGCCGAGCAGCAGAGTGACCGATGTTGTTGTGTGTCTTTGTGTTGGAGAAGCTGAGCTGGAGAGAGACAGACTCAGCCCCAAGTCCTGGTCCTCAGGGAAGGGGAGGGCACCGCGCCCTGAGCTCAGGAGCTGTGTTTAACACCCTCTGTCCCCCCACTCCAACCTGGACTCCCCATTTCATCTTCCCCACCTTTCTACTCAAATCTCTCCCTCTTTCTCACCACCCCTCCTCTTCCCTCTCTCACCACCCCTCCTCTACTCCCTCTCTCCCCCTCTCTCACACAACACACCCAACCCCAGTTTCTCCACCTGCCTCCACTCTCCCCTTTCCCCTCACCGCACTCTCTCTGTCCTGCCGTCTCTGCCTCCCTCCAGCAGTTCCATCTATACCCCATTATCCCCCTCTTCTACATCCCATATCTCCCACCCCCACCACTAGGCAGCCTCACGACCAATCCCCCCCCACCCCCAGTCTCTGGGTCAGAGAAGAGGGAAGGACCAGGAAAGCAGATGTGACTGAGGGAGAGGGAGGGAGGGAGAGAGATTCAG